>NW_026947529.1:6320000-6847123 GCF_034190915.1 Cavia porcellus
TGTGGCTGAGGGAAACATCTAAGGATGAATAAGTGATCACTCATAGGCATGTGAGTGTAAAACTTGCTATGAATCCTCCTCCCCTGGACACATGGGTGTTATAACATGAAACATTTCATATCCTTCAAGGAAAATTATAGTTGGCATTCTGGGAAACATCTCCATGCTCCTTAATGAAATTGACATAAAAAAGATAAGCCCAGAAAACACAGTCAAAACAAAATTTGTGAAATCTCTAAGTGAAGACACTGTGCACCTCATCCTCAAGGGAAAGGATCTTTTGGATGGAAAAGTGTGTTTGGCACCCTGCCTGCCACATCTGAAACATCTACATGGTTGTTGCATTAAAATCTTCAAAGTGCAGAAAAGTCTAAAAACACACATATTTTTCTAGTCTTTTAACTTGCTGTTTCTAAGGAGGACAAAGATGAGCTCACAGTAAAAACAAAGGAGGCATCAGAGGGAGAGGATCAACAGTGACCTAACTTCCTTGGTGGCAGGTCCAAACAGAACTCTGAAGGTTCTGTTCACCAGGCACCTTATTCTGGTGACAGTTGGCCATCACAGACCATTGGTTTGAGAGAGTAAATAGGGAACATGCTGTGCTGCTTTCCCAGGCCTGGCAGCTCCAGCATCAGGACCGTGTGTCACTGAACCACATGGGAATGTATGAGAGAATGGTTCACTTGGCCCAGATGCTTCAGGAAGCTCACCTGAAAACACCCAACCATCACTCACCAGCCCCACGCCAGAGGCTCCGAGAGACAAGAGGGAGCCCAGGACAGTTATCCCTAGGCTCACTCACCAGCCATTCAGAGACACTGAGTCCAGGACAAGTTCAGATATGGGGAAGGTAAGTTCTTACCTGAGCAGCCCTGTGGAACTTGGCTACCTGTGCATTTAAGTCGTGGCCATGAGCTAGCACCTCAGACTCAGTTTACAACACTGAACAATGGGGTGCTGAGTGGATGCAGAGTGCAGTGTCCTTGACTCCTAACTGGAGCTGAACTCCAAGGTTGATCCCCAAGCCAAGCTTCTCATGGACCATCTGGAGCTTCCTAAGGCCCTGAAGCCTAAGTCACAGGGTAAGGAGCCCTGGGATGTGGGCTGTGGCTCTGAGGGCAGGGAATGTGCTAGGGAACTCAGCAATGTGTCCAAATGATGGGAGACCCAGGAACATGAGCCCCTCAGCAGTAATTTTGGGGATGCAGTCTGGGAGGTTTTACTGGGGCTGTATTCATGCACACAGCATGAGGGGCAGTGTGAAGGTTTGGTCCTGAGAGGTCCCTGGAATGTCAGTGATGTTTTCTCCTCCTGCAACTGCAGAGGCAATTCCAGTGCATGCTGAAGTTGCAACTGCAGAACTCGTGCCAGCTCCACCTGCAGCTCCCTCCCCAGCTCTGGCCCCAGAGCAAGAGCTGTCAACTGGATTCAGTTTTCCACCAGCTGCAGAGCTGTACCTCCTGGTGGCTCCCCAGCAGGAGCCATCTCTTGAGTTCTACCTGCAGGGAACCCTTGACCCACACCTACCATCCTCCTCTCTTACAGATTTACTTATCAGTGTATTCATTGCTACCCTTATTTCCCAGAGGTATGGCAGTGATGGAACTAATATAAATAAAGTTTAAGATTTTAGTCATGTTTAAAATAATCAGCCTGGTAGCATTCTGTACATTCTCAAGGTATTGCAAATTTCAACACTGTCCACTTCCAGAACATTTTCCTCCTCAATTTCATACAGAAAAGTGTTTTGTTTTTTTCACCATCATATTCCATCCCACCCACCACTCATCTTATGTCCTCATAATTTACGTCTTCTACATTTTCCACATCAATGCCATCAAGATTCTCTTCAGCCATAGGATGCTGGATGTGACTTTTTCATGTTGCTTTTTTTGTGAGAAGGCAGAATCTTAAGCTAATGTCATTGATTAGTCAATCACAGATTCCATAAATTATCCAGCATTCTTTTCTGGGGCAAGAAATACATATTATGCTTAAATACACAATGCAATATGAGTGACTAATATAGGACATAGTGGCTGTTGTTCCATCCAGGAACAGTGGCCTCCCTCCTAGGGCTACTCTTTCAGTCTCATTTTAGGGTCAATCTGAGTGTTTTAACTGTTGGGTGGGGAATGTGTCTCAGGGAACAGCTCCTCGTAGATTGCATCTAGGATGTGAAGACACAGTCTTGTCAGGCTCTATCCCATATGAAGCAGCCACCTTTGTAAATCTCATTTTGTGTGTTAGATTCTTAGCAGTGGAATTTTCTGTCACTGTCATAGAAGCTCAGATAGGACCAGTTACTGTCCATGGGTCTGCATGTACAGTGTCCAGGCACAGAACTTCATGGTGACCTCTGGCAAATCCAGCTCTACAAGCTGTGCTGTTCCCATGGGGACACTTCATCCCCATGACATCTCAGCAGACAGCACAACAGCATGACATGGCCTCACCTCTGCTTCTTGAAGATGGATGAACATTGCCTACAACTTGACTCACATTCTCTTACAAATTACTGAATCTCAGGCCATTTTGGACAATCGGGGCTTAAGGTTCCCAGGGAATTTCCTTTCATATTGCCCCAAGGAAGTTGTAGAATCCTCTTGATTCAGCTTATTCACAAGGTAATAAGTTTTGTATTTATATAGCAGGGTTGAACTGAGGGCCTCCACACAGAGCGACCTTTTAGTTTTTGATATTTAAATTTGACACTGAGTCTCACTGTGCAGCTAAGTTGTTCAGTCTGGGCTCAAATATGTGACCCTCTTGCCCTTTTCCAGTAGAGCCTGAGGATGACAGAGACTCAAACCTCAACTGGGTTCTCTAGAAGTTTTTTTAAAAACCAACTCCAAATCTACTGCTATAGTCTGGCTGACCACCTTTAGAACATGGTTGATTGCTATCTCTCTCCAGGCTATACCCAGGGGTCATTCTATGAGATGTCAATAACTTTCTGCACTTGAGGCTACAATACCAATACATAGAAGCAATTGCATTGCTTAGGGAACATAAGGATGGCCAAACCGATGAACTTCTGTCTCCTCATGATGCCACCAGGGAAACATGTCCAGAGGTGAGTGTCATTTCCACCAGGAAGGAAGAACCAGCCCGGAGTGCACTGTATTCACCTCCATCCCAACCCTTCCTGGATTTCTCCTCTATTTCTACACACTATATACCTGGGATACCAGCTGCTAATTTTCACAAATGTCATCTCACACCTTTGATGATGTCCCTAGGAAGCAGATGACAGTATGACCTCCAGAGTGCATGATGTCTTACCTAGGTTTACACAGGAAGTCAGAAGGAGGAGTTAGGTCTAAAGGCAGGTCTTTCTCTTAAGTGGAACCCTGGCTACACTGCTGTTTTTTCTTTCCTATGCAGAAGCTTTGCCTCCTACCAAGCAGCCCTTGCTTTGGTGAAGCTGTTCTCTTCACTGTGAAGGATATCAGAGGGTCATTCCATGGGTTTCTGTGATATGCAGAGCAGTAATCTCTGGGGGATATCAGAGGACTGAGATCCACACAGACATCATGGAAGGAGCTGGAGGGTGCCTTAAATCATGAGTGTGCCACGCCCTGACCATGATGTAATGACAAGAGCAGATGCAACTACTGCTCTCCTGTGCTTCCCATTTTGTCCGGGCACACAGGCAACTTGGACCAAATGCTACCAATATTATAGACTACGTTCCTGGCCTCTGTACATGGGGACACAAAATAGAGGAGGGATGTCATGGAAAGGCACACAGAATGGGGTGATGATGCATCAGTATATGAACTGAAGATGAATGAAAGGCAGGCAGGATACATCCGTTTGATCACTTCTCAGATAGTTAGAGAGCAGCACCCTGTGGAGTATCCATGAGTAGAGTAACACTGAAGACACCACTCTCTTTCTCAAAGAGGCAACATGCCATGAGGTTGGGAAAGGGAGATGCATTTCAGGGTTCCTAAAGAATGGAGAACAGGTGGTCACAGCACTGTCCAGGGACTTCCATTAGCACTTGAGGGCTGCCTGGGTCAACACTGCTCCATTCAGGGCACAGCGATGGCTGGGGCTGGGCTCTCTCTAGCTGAAGCAGGTGGCTGGTACCACTCCACAGCATGCCTTGGGAGGGCAGTTTGGGAGGGAGGCCAGAACTGTACTGCTGCTTACAATTGTCCTCTCTAGGACCAGTGCTTCCTTTACTGACTCCTGGAAGGTGCTGCTTGCCAAGTTGGGACACCCAGTCCAAAGTAACCTGGGTCTTTTGGAACAACCTGAGCTCACTGAAGCTGAGAACTATGAACTAGTGAGAAAGGTTTGGCCTCGTTCTATCATTCTCTGGGGAGGGCATGTGTCACTTTACATAGAGAAAGACTCTCAAACTTGAGTTCTTCTGCAACGGAGGCATGCACAAGTGAGTGGGGTGAGGCAGAACATGAAGCTTGCCTGGGGTGGATTTGTGCACAGAGTTGTCTCTGAGAGGCCCTGGGAGGCTTTGGCGCCTGCAAGGATCAAGGACAGTTAGTGATTTTTCTCCCTCCTCTGAGACAGGGCTAGTATCTGATTGAGTTCAAGTCCTATTTGCTGAGCTTGGGCCAGCTCCACCTCCAGTGACTTCACCAGCTCTGGGATCATTGTGAAAGCTATGCCCAGTTTAGTACCAGGTCTTCATGAATTTCAGAGCTGGGGTTTTTGCTGGCTCCACGGTAGATGTCCTTAGCTCTGCATGGGGCCAAGTCCTGCAAAGTACTTGCCTTTCCCTTCCCTCCCCTTGTACTCCTTGTACTTCTTTCAGATTTCATTTCTACTCTTATGTCTGTAATTCTTCTCAACATTAAATTCTAAGTTAATTTAAATTAACAGTTAAGATTTCATTAGTTTCAACACGTTCAACTCAGTAGCCCATAAGCACATCGCCAATTTGTACAATCTTCACATCTGTCAAGTTTCAGCTTTCTGCTCAGTTTTGGACCCATCCATAGGCCTGTACTTTCCTGCTAGTCCCCATGTGCTTCTAACATTTTGCTTGATGTTATTTGCCACTCTGAATCTTTCATATCAGTGCATCAGTTTCTGTTTGGCCAAACATTACTGGAAGACACTGGCTATTATTGCTCTTTGATAGAAGAGAAAATACCAGATAGACAAAGTCTAGAGGGAAAATGTAAAGACCATTTTGTATATACTTATCTTTTCATGTTGGAAAAGCTTTCCATTGATTTCAGTGACAGAAGTGAGACTGAAAGTTCTGATACATTGCTTTTGAAAAACAGAAACAAGACTAATGTACAGGCCACAGCAGGAAACCTTTCCATACAACCAATATTCAGATAGATGATTGTTATTACAGGTGTGAAAGATTTCTCAAGAGTCCACTTTGTGAGAGAATTGACAAATTCTTGTCACTCAAAGGCAATCAACACAGATGGCAACAAGTACAGAAAATGCTGAGCCCATCCCTGACATGGTGCTCAGAGGCTGACAAGCTACAAGCTTTTCTTCTCAGGTAAGGAAAGAGACAAAGCTTGCAACTCTTTTCAACACAGTACTCGAAGTCCTAGACATAGAATTCAGACAAGAATAAGAAATCAAATACTTACAAAACAGAAAGGAATTGTTGACGTTTGTCCCTATTTCCTGAGGCTGCGTCTTTTCATATAAGAAACTTAAAACTCCAGTGAAAACCATTTAGAACAAACTCACCAATCCTTTAAGTTTCAGGGTACAAGATCCACATGTCCTAATCAATTCATTTCTATGCACTTCAAACAAACGGCTGTCGCAATTACAAGGAATATATTTCATTTCATGATTCATCAAAACTGGGTAATGCTTAGATAAAATTTAATCAAACACTTTGAAAATTGTAGAAATTGATAAAATGAGTGAAGCAGCACTAACAGGAGAAATGACAGACAGTGATGAGGGAGGGAAGGATTAATGTTGTTATAATGTATGTGCTACTGAGAGCAACCATGTGTTTCAATGCCATTGCTGTCAAAATATCAATGCTATTTTCCTAGAAATGAAAAACAATATGAAAATTCACAAGAAAGTACAAGGAGTCTTCCTACAGCCATGTAAAGAACATTATAGGTAGAGATACCAAAGTACATGGTTTTCTGGTCTATTATAAAGTGACAATACTCAAAAGGGTCTTATAATGCAAGAACAGGGCTGCAGATTAAAGCATCTGGCACAGAGACAAACCAAGTCATTCAGTCACCGGGAGTTTTGTTTTGTTTCTTCTTTCCTTTCCTATATTTTTTCATTTGTTTTTCTGTTCAGGATCTCCCTGTGTGGTTAAGGCCTGGGCTGAATTCAGAGTGTGTTGCAGGCTTGTCTGGAACTCCCAGGAATCCTGCTGCCTCAGCGGGCTGAGTGCAGGCATTGCAGGCATTTTCACCATTCCTTGCTCATCCAATGAGTTTCTTACATCGCTATGATGAAACCAGGTCTGCTGGAGTCATCAGCCTAGCAGTCTGAAATGCTGACATGGAAACATCACAAATTTAAGGAGAGCCTCAACTATTCAGCCACTTACTCAGATCCTGGCTTAAAGTAAGAAAAGTTTTAAAGGGAGAAGGTAAAGGAACCAAGAGCAAACCTCTGTATTCAAATCCCTAGAAACTGAACAAAAAATAGAAATAAAAATCAATATCCAAAAACCAAACAAACAAAACAAACTCTTGGAAAGTAGGACTAAAGGAAAAATAATGTTTTACACTGGCCCGGCCTTCGGGAGGGCAGTATGCCCCAAGTAGCTTTAACTTTCACACTTTTCTGGGGTCTGAATTCAAATAATTATCAAATTCCATGAGTGATCAAAGAAAAAGAAAATGTGCTTCAAGGACGCCAAGCCTCATTCCCAGTGCAGAAGGCATTTGGAGTGATGCTCTGAAGCACGTGCTGACCACAGTTAAAAAGCACAGAATCTACAACAGTGTTAATGGGGTTTTCAGTCTTACTCTCTGTGAAAGAAACTGCAGGCTAGGAAGGGAACAGATAGTTTAACTACATGGACTCTTCCTGCAAAGTGTCTAAAGACCAAAGCTGAACATTTTAGTCCATGAATACACAACATTGCTATCAATTGCCAATGCAGGATAATGTACACCTGTAATCCCAGCACTCTGGGAGGGTGAGGAAGAATGAGGAAAGATTTAAGCCTAGCCTGGGAAACTTGGAAAATTAGTGAGACCATGTGTTAAAATTTGTAAATAATTTTTCAAATCTATGAAAATATCAATCTTTCAGAAATCCCAGTGCAAGGTACATTAACCGCTATTAATCTGTAATTATTTTTACAGTTTTGTACACTCAAAAAGCATATCTTTTATGATTCTTATTACTATTTCAAAAAAGATAGTAATCCCTTGATCAAATTCTGGTTTGAAACATAAATTTAGGACAGAGAAAATAGGAATGATCAAATTCTCTTCATACTGAGCTACTCATATACTAAGAGGGCATATTCAGTAGCATAACTCTAGTCATTTCAGTGAAAACTTAAAATATTAAAACAATGCAAACACCAGGCAGAGCATCAATGCATACATGATGCTAAATCTTATGCTAGTTGTGTTGACTAAAGTACATATTCAAGAGAAACTCACAAAATTTGATTTCTGAATTGACAGGTGACTGGACTTTTCATTTTTATATTATTTCTTTTGTCTTTCATTCATTATTTATTTCTTTATTCTGTTTTTAGAAAGAGTTTTGCTATGTAGTTCAGGCTGGTCTTCATCTTACTTTGTAGCCCAGACTGACCACAAACTCACTACAATCCCCCTGCCTCAACCTTCTGAGTACTGGAATGACAGGTGTGCACCAACATCCCTGACTGGGTTTTCCTTTTTAAATTTTCTCCAAAACAAAACTAAGTTATATTCTAATATTTTCTCAGGTTGATTATTCAAAATCAAATCAGAAAGCACTGGAAACCTGCTGAAGGAGTTTCAAACTCCTAACCAACACATAACAAGTGGAACATAACATGGCATAGTATAGCATAATAAAACAAAACAAAACAAAAACCAACTAACTCTGCTTTAATCAACTGCTTCCAAAGATACTTTAAGAATTTCTAAGGTAGCCATACAATGGAAATATGATCCAGTAATTTCACATTCAAGCACATTTCTTTGAAATAAAACTCTATATACACACAAGAACATGTATAAAAATGTCTGTGGCACCCCACTTTCAATAACCAAGCCATAAACAGAAAAAACCACCATCAGCACATAGGCGACACATGCATGAACAAGTCATAGTTGGTTGGTTCAGCATCATAATAGCAGGTGGTGACAGCACAGAGGGAGCCCAGCACAGAAACACTGCTTGAAGGAGACCAACCAAAGAGCATTGCCACTGAACAGGCTCAGCACCATCACCTCTAGTAAAGGCAAACTACCCAGCAGGGACACAAAGCTCATGGTCTGTTTGGGACAGGAGGACAGGAAGTGATAGCACTGGCTAGGAGACAAGTTCCCCAGGATTGACGCGCATGTGTCCTTCATCCACATGGGGCAATGATGTTCATGGCCTTGCAAAGCCTTCCCTTGCTCTCACCACCTACTGCCCCCCCCACAGGCTTTCAGTGTACAGAACACTACAGTGTGTAGCTGAGGTAAACATCCAAAGACTAATAAGTAATCATTCATAGGCAAGTGAGAGGAAGACTTGCTAGGAATCCTCCTCCCTCGACATGTCGGGGTTTTAACATGAAACATTCACATCCGTCAAGGAAAAATATTATGGGCATTCTGGGAACATCTCCATGCTCCCTAATGGAATTGAAATGAAACTAACATATGCCCAAGAAAGCAAGTCACCTGAAAATGTTACAGATCTCTAAGTGAAGACACTGCTAACACCTCATCATCAGAGACGATGGACCCTTTGGATGGAATTGTGTGCTTGGCATTGTGCCAGCCACATCTGAAGCATCTACATGTTTGCTGCATTTAAATTTTCAAAGTGTAGCAAAGTGTAAAACCACACTCAGTTTTCCAGTTTTTCAGCTGCTGTTTCTAAGGAGAACAGATTTATTCCACAATAAAAATAAATTGGGCATTAGAGGGGGCAGCCCAGCTATGGATCCTAACATGTGACCTCATTTGCTTGGCAACAGATCTAAACAGAACTCTGAAGGCTCTGGTCACCAAGCACCTTGGTCTAGTGACAGTTGGCCTTCACATGCACTTGGTTAGAGAGAGTGACCAGTCAATATGTTATGCTGCTTTCCCATACCTCAAAATTCCAGCCTCAGGACATGCCATGGGAAAACTACCTGTGAACAAGTGAGAGGATGGTTCATTCAGCCAAGATACTTCAGGATGCTCATCGTGAACTGCCCAACCATCAAAGGCAGCACAGGACAGGATTCACCAGGCCCAGTCCCCAGGCACTCAGACAGAAGAGGGAACCTTGGCCAGATGTCCCTAGGCTCTACCAGCAGCCACTCAGAAACACAGACTTCAGGACAAGGCTATTTAGGCCTGGCCAAGACTGTAAGTCTGCATAATCAATTCCCTCCCTGGGTCATCATTGTGAGGGGGTCTGAGGACAGGCACTGAGGGCAGATGCTCCTGGGCAGGGACAGGGAAACTGAGCCTGGGCCACTGTCACATTCACATTCCCATCTAGGACAGGGCTGTCAGGAGGAGAAGAGCAGTGGCCATGTTTATCCACAGCCACGAGTCATCTCCTGTCCTCCTAGATAGAATTCTGGGACAGTAATTTTTGTCTTTGAGGAACATAAGTTTACGTTGTTTAACAGAGTGAATCCTGTGATTTCTCAGAGCCTCAGACTTTCTCCAGGCTTCTGGGCTCTGCCCCAACAGAGCTGTACACAGGACATGGGCTTGAAGCTGCCCCTGGGACCTGTTTGTCATGTCCCTGCTCCAGACATGGTACCCACAATAACAATAGGTATCTGCTCTGGTTCAGGGTGTGTCAGCAGAAGGGACTGTATAGAGGCCCATAGAGTACTAAGTGGAATTTAGGGTCACATTAACCGTTTAAGCACATCAATCCAGGACTTGTCAAACACTGTGCCTGTGGTCCTTCTCTCAAGGAATCTAGACTCCAAGTGCTCAAATACCATATGCTCTCTACTCGGCTTCTACCTTGTCACAGGCAAGGTCATTGTACACACATTGGTGGGGGAAGGGGAAATGGGACACAAACACAAAGTCACTTCATTTCTTGGCATGATTGAATTCTGCCACCGTATCTCATATTCAGCCCTAGGCCTAGTGTCCATGGACCATTAGTTGGCTGCCTCTCCACCCTATCTCCAGCTATTACACATCATCAACTCACCACAGATGTGCTCACCTCAAATGTCAGTCCACTCTGTCCATTTCTCTGGCATTTGCCTTACAGGAATTTTTCAGGCACCGCAGTTCCTATCATAGAGCCTCAGGGCTAAATGAGCACAAGAAAAGAGCAGTGAACACAGCTGCTCACCTTCCATGGCTATGGAAGGGTAACTTAATTCCTTCCTGTGGACATTATATCAGGAAACTGGGGAACATTCTGTGGGGCCACATTAATGGATCTGGAAATCCAGAATGACCCTCCATTTTCTAATCTCTAAAATTGGAGGCTGTCTTAAGACTCATAGGTTTTGTTAATGCATAGATTTCTATTATGCCTCTCATCTATTGAAGTGATGTGAGCATGGTAGTATTCCTTAGTGAGCCCTGTACCACATGCCTCTGTGGGCCATTTGGCATGTGGGCTTTGTTTAAGCTCCAACCCTTCTGAGAAGTCATGTGCACAACACCATTCCATTTCTCCCCACTGTCTCATCACAGATTGGAAGTCAGCCAGCAGAGAGCCTGGCAGAGGTCTGTACAGCAAGCCAGGTGCAGGCAGATGGACCTCACAGCCTGAAGGTGACTCTGGACTTAGCCTTTCTGGACAGATGCCCCAGCTCTGGCCATTCCTCTCTGGCTTCCTCCATGGCTGACATCTCAACCCCACAGGCACCAACGCTGAGAAGGTGACTTCTTAACTTAGCAGCCCAGTGAGACTTGGCCACCTGCAGATTCAGGTCCTGGTCATGTACAAGTTGATCACTCAACCCCAGTTTACAATGCTGAATGATGAGGCGCTGAGTGAATTGAGAACTCAGGATCACGAGATGAAATGGGGGCTCCAGGCAAAGTGGTTAGCTGTGGCCTTGGCCCCATGAAGACATACAGTAGAGGCTGTGCTGATTCCCATGAATGATATTCCATTCTCTTTACTGACCAACACTTGGGGGAAGCTGTTCTATTCTTTGGAAAGGAGATTGCAGAGTCATTATGTGGGCCTCAGGGTTTGTCCAATGCAGGAAACCCTGAGGACAGCAAAGAATCCATGACTGTCACATATCATGGAAGAGCAAATAGGTGTCATCATGCTACAAATACACATGAAGACACACTGCGTGCAGACACATTTCTGGGTATTGGCCATGACCTTGTAAGCAGAGCAGATGCAACTCCTGCCCTTTTGAGTTACAATGTTCTTTGGAGGCCACAGAGTCACCATTTGCAGCAGAACAGATATGCTCACCTAAAAGCCATTTTTCTGGACCCCAGGTCTCCCTCAGTGTGGGTACAGACCATGCATAAGTGGGTACAGCAATGGATCACTGCCTAAGCTAGAGACTGCAGGGAGGCAAGACCGATACCGACTGACCTTTCATTTCTCAGATATTTATGGAGCAGCAGCCCTGATCCATTGAGTGCAAAGACATGGCAGATACCAGTCACTGCCTTCACCAAGCTGACTGCACTGCGGAGGGGCAGGGAGACAATGTGTGAGAAAGTACAAGTGTGATACAACTATGCAAGTTCTGCCTCTCACAGACACTTCTTTCAGACACTAAGGGCTTCTTGGGCCCAAAGTGCCCCACTGTGGGTGGGAGAGGCTGTGGCTGGATGCTGTACAGACTGGGCAGAAGGCCTACACCCACCCCACAGATGAGTTGCCCAGGTATATCAGGTTTCTCACTCACCTGGCTCCCTTCTGCCCCAGGTCCACATCTTCTGTGCTTGACTCTTCATTGGAACTGTACTTCCATGTATATCCCCAGGCTAAGCTTCTTCAGGAACAGCTAGAGCATCCTGAACCTCCCAGGCCTGAGCTCCAGAGTTTGTGGGCTTGTGGGGAGGGGATGTGCCTTGGAACTCAGCAAAGTGCCCAGATGCTGTGTGAACCAGGAGCATGAGATCCTCAGCAGTCAGTGTGGCGATGTAGTCTGGGTGGCTTTGCTGGGGCAGAACTGGTGCACATACCTGCCTCTGACAGGCAGTGGGAAGGTTTTGCCCCAAGAAATCCATGGACAGTTGGTGATATTTTCTCTTCCTGAAATTACAGGGTGAGTTTCAGTCCATGCAAAAGTTTCACCTCCTGACCTTGTGTCAGCTCCACCTGCAGCTCCCTAAACAGCTTTGGCCCCACAGCAAGAGCCAGTACCTGGATCCCCTTGTCCATCAGCTGCAGAGCTGGACCTCCTGGGTGCTCCACAGCAGGAGTCATCTCTTGAGTTCTATCTGTGGGCAGCTCTTGACCCACACCTGCCATTCCCCTCTCTTCCTGTTTTATTTATCATTGTATTCATCACTACTCTTATTTCTCAGAGATTTTTTTAGTGACAGAACAAAATAAATAAAATTTAACATTTTAATGAAGTTTAAAGTAATCATCTTGCTGACATTCAGTGTATTCTCAATGTTGTGCAGATATCCCCACTGTCCAATTCGAGAATGTTCTTCAAATTTTTACACAATGCTTTTTTTTACTTTCCCCTCCTGCTCCACCCTAGCCACCAGTGATCTTACATCCTCATAATTAACTTATGTTACATTTCCCACATCAATGCCATCAAGTTTTCTTTGCCCAGAGAATGGTGGTAATGGCTTTTTATTGTTAGTTAGATATAGGGTTCAGGTTAGAGTTAGGGTTAGGGCTGGACTAAGCTTCCAAATATTACATTATGGACACTGCATTGATCATAAAGAAAGGATAATCCAGACAAAGCAGTGCTTTGTGCTGGTGATGTCTTGGTCCTGAGCTAGGTTTTCAATGCCCGCAACATTGAGAACAGTCACAAGTTGATGGGCCGTACTGTGGTGCACAAGGTAGGGCATAATTTCCACTCTATGTATCACATGTGCCATGGACCTATCAGAAACATAATTAGTACACACTGTAAATGGGTACTAATAAAAGTATGATAATTTATAAGCAAAACACACAGCAAGAAAATCCACTTCTGATATGTGGGAATAAAAGCACAACTGATGAAAAAACTCACGCCAGAGGAACACACTCTACCTAGTCAGCACTGAGTCCCTCATGCACATGCAAACCTGAAGATCGAAGCATCAGCTGTCCTCAAACTAAGACCTCACTAATGCAACTTTGGGGCCAACCTTACTATCATGGGAACTGCACTTTTATACTTTGCTCTGTGCAAAACCTAACAGAGACACAGAGATCTCACTGTGTGCTGACTACCCAAGATCCCCAGAAGCAGATCACTTGGGAAGACAAGTCAACCCACACTGCCAACAGCTGGTGATGACCAAGTCATGGAACAGAAAGTGAAAACAAAATGCAGACAAATCTTCTGGAGGAGCCCTCAGTTGGGCTCCCAAGTCCAGCCTTTGTAGCTCTGCTCAGACTCCTGATTTCTAGCAAAGTGATCAAAATAGCTGTCTTCTCTCTGGCCTCAGGATATAGGCTCAGAAGTGGGTGTAACACTGACAGCTGGAAGTGCCCCTTGTCCTTCTATATTTTCTGTCTTGGCAGAGAAAGCCCCTTGTCTTCCTCTACTTTCCTCCACTCTGCCCAATGGAGGTTCAAAGGCTAAGCTGCTGCCAAGCAGGCTGGGTGGAGATGACTAGCAGGGCATTCAACATACATTTATCAACACACTTTTATATGTGACATGATAAGAACAGGTGCCTTGCAGAGTACATGAGGAGTTGATTTCAGTAGGGGTTGTGATGGGCATGGGCATGGGTTCTCCCTACCACACATTAATGCTGTGCCTGGTTTTAACACACTATGAACCACAGGAAAAGTGAGTCCCCATGGGTTCAGGAATCAAGGGAAGCTAAGCCATTCTGATAAGTAGCTCCACAGTGTGACAGTGGGGTCAACAGATAACACTGTTCTTGGCCTTCAGCCTAAGGACTGACTCATCTGAGTCCATTGTCTGACCAGTCTGCTTGAAGGCTGCACATATGTTGCTTGGGTAGCTGCGTTCCAGGTCAAGGTCAGAACGTTTTAGAACTTTAATGCTCTGTGCATAGAGGAGGGATGGAAGTGTGCCAGTTGTTCATCACAGGGCTTAGGAAATGATCTTCAAGGTGCAGTCATGAAACTTGATCTGTTTTCTAAAGCTGTACCCCAACAGAGATTTGGGCTTTAGGATGTAATGTGTGCCTTTGAACAGGGGACAGAGGCTTTAGTTTTGTATGGTATTAAATTTCCCTGTGTCTATGGTATGAGATTTTCTCAGAGATAGGGTGGTGAATGGATATTTTAGTGGGTAAAAGGAGAAAAAACCACATGGAACCAACATTAACAACAGCAGTAAGCAAGCATCTTTATTATCCAGCCTGTATGTATCACTCATCATTAGGCATTACATTCTTGCATTCTGTCACAAGCCTTAGCACATCCATGGCTGTCTATGCAAAGTCATGCTTATAGACTTGTGTCCATGCTGTGCATATGCTATTCAGTTGTGTCAGGTCCATACAGGTCCTTAAAGCCTTTGGGTTGAAACGACATGAAGGGGTTTCCCACATTCCACCACCTCAAAGATCAGGGGAAATATGCTTATTGTAAGTGACCCATATGGTGGACTCATGCACACAATGACCAAAACCACAGGAAATGTAAAGCATAATACCACTAATCCCACCGCAGTGCAGTTTATGGCCACCCAAACTGAAGTGGATCCCAAGGATTCTCTCCACTGCATGTGCAGGTCTTGCTGCAAGGCCTGGATGGCAAAGAACTCCACATCCATTTCTTTAAAAAAAATTTTTATTTAAAGAAAGAAAATAAAATTAAAAGAAACAATAAAAAGTAGCATACAGATCTCAAATAATTAACATCATCAAATCGCTAGTTGATACATTACATCTTGTCATCTTAAAAATAATTGTTAAAGTAACAAAACCAAAGGGTAAAAACTGGCTAAACACTCAAATATTTACAGGGCAAACCCTTCTTATCAATGATTAACAGAAATTTAGTAATATGGACATCTATCTTACACACTATACATATTGTTACATCCTTTAGAGCACTTTCCTTTCTCCTTTACAATATCTATTATACATTTTGGATCATATTACTTTGTCATTTTTAGTATGTTTTACACCATAGACACAATTTGATATTTACTACTGTGAGTGTTGTTTATTTCACTAATGAGGATATTCTCAAGTTGCCTCCATTTATCTATAAAGAACTCAAGACCATCCTTTTCTATATCTGAGTAGTATTCCATTCTATAAAAATACATATTTCATCCACTCTGCAGCTGATAACCATTTTGGTTGTTTTCAAGATTTAGCTATCACATATTGTGCTGCTATGAACATGGGTGCACATATATCACAGTGACATGACCTTTTCAGATTTTCTGTGAAAATACCCAGGAAACGAATAACTGGATTGAATGGAACTTCAAAATCCTAGTTTTTTGAGGAATCTCAATACTGATTTCCACAGTGGTTGCACCAGTCTGCACTCCCACCAAATCATCAAGAAGATTATACACCATGACCAAGTGGGCTTTACCACAGGAACACAGGGGTAATTCTTGATGTTCCTTTTTATCCGCAGCCTCACCAACATTTGTTATCAGTTGATTTCTTGATGGCAGCCACTCTTTCAGGAGTGAGAGGAAATCTCATTGCTGTCTTAATGTGTATTTCTCAAATGATTATTAAAGGTGAACATTTTTTCATATATTTATTTGCCATTTGTATATCTTCGTCTGAGAACTGTGTGTTTATTTTTGATGCCCATTTGTGGAGATGGTCTTCGAATCCTGGAGGCTTGATGTTTTTCAGTTCTTTATATGTTCTGGATATAAGTCCTTTGTCTGAGTGGCTGTTTGCTAAAATTCTTTCCCATTTTGTGAGTTTTCTTTTCACTTTGTTGTTGATTTCTTTTGAAGTGCCAAAATGTTTTAATAATATGAGATTCCAGTTGTTGATTCTTTGCAGTATTTCCTATGTGGTTTGCATTTTATTCACAAATTCTCTGCCAACCCCAATGTCCCCAAGATTTGTACGTACCTTGTTCTCCAGTTGATTTAGTGTTTCTTTTTTAATATTTAGATCCTTGACCCATTTGGACTTTAGTTTAGTATATGGTGATAAACATGAGTGTAGTTTCAGTGTTTGGCATGTGGAAAGCCAATTTTTCCAACACCATTTATTATGGAGCCTATCTTTTTTCTAGGGAACATATTTAGCTCGTTTGTCAAATGTAAGGTGGCTGAGTGTCTCTGTGGTAGTGTTTGCATCTTCTAATTTATTCCATTGATCCTCAGGTCTCTGCCAGTACTATGTTGATTTTTATTACTGTGGCTCTGTAATATAGTTTTAAGTCAGGAATTGAGATGACTCCTGTCTTGCCTTTGTTACCCAAAATCGCCTTTGCTATTCTAGGTTTCTTCTGTTTCCAGATGAATTGTAGGAATATTTTCTCTAGATCTGCAAGGTATGTTAATGGTATTTTGATTGGGATTGAATTGAATTTGTGTAACAGTTTTGGGAGGATTGCCATTTTCACAGTGTTGGTTGTTCCTAACCACAATCAAGGAATACCCTTCCATTTTCTAATGTCCTCCTCAATCTCTTTTTTTAGCGTAGTATAATTTTCAGCACATAACCCTTTTATATTCTTGGCTAGGTTGATTACTAAGTATTTCATTATTTTAGGTGCTATTATGAAAGGAAATATTTCCATAATTTCTCTCTCATGGCGTTTGTGTACAGGAATGCTATTGATTTTTTGAGTGTTCATTTTGTGTCCAGCTATGCTGCTGAATTTGTTCATTACATTTAGTAGTCTTTTAATGGAGTTTTTGGGGTCTTTTATGTAGAGTATCATGTCATCTGCAGGAATGATAATTTAACTTCTTATTTTTATTCCTTTTATTTTACGCTCTTGTCTAATTGCTCTGAATAATACTTGCAGAACTATATTGAATAGGAGTTTTGATAGTGGACATCTTTGTCTTCTTCCTGATTTTAGTGTGAAGGCTCTCAATTTTTGTCTATTTAGTATAACGTTGGCTGTAGATTTGTCATCAATGGTCTTTATGAAATTAAGGTAGATACCATCTATTCCAACTTTCCATAGGCTTTTCATCATGCACAGGTTTTGGACTTTATCAACAGTGTTTTCTGCCACTTTTGAGATGATCATGTGATTTTTATTTTTGGCTCTGTTGATGTGGAGTATTTCATTTATTGATTTGCATATTTTGAACCATTCCTGTATTTCAACTTGGTCATGGTGTATAATTTTCTTGATGATTTGCTGCATTCTATATGCCAATATTTTATTGAGAATCTCTGCATAAATGTTCATTAGTGAGATTGGCCTATAGTTTTCCTTATTAGTTGGTTCTTTTTCTAATTTTTGGTATCAGAGGGATACTTGCATCCAAGAATGAAGTTAGGGAGGATTGCTTCTCTTTCAATTCATTGAAGTGTTTAAGGAGTATTGGAGTTAGGTCTTCTCTAAACTTTGTATGGAATTCAGCCATGAATCCATCAGAACCTGGGCTTTTGGTGGTTGGTAAATTTTTAAATCTTTTTCAATTTCAGTAGCTGATGCTGGGTTATTCAAAATTATTTTATCTTCTTCATTAAGCTTTGTTAGTTCATGTTGTTAGAAATCTGTCCATTTCCTCTGTGTTTTCCACCCTAAGTGAATAGAAATTTTCTGAGTAGATATTCATGATCTTCTCAATTTCCATGGAATCTGTAGTCATTTCCCTCTCCTCAGTCATTATTGGGTGGATTTCAGTTTATTCTTTCTTTTTCTTGATAAGGCTGGCAAGGGGGTTGTCAATTTTGTTTATTCTCTCAAAAAAACCCCAGATGATTCCTTCTTTGTAACATTTTTTAATTTCAATTGCATTAATTTCTGCTCTAATCTTTACAATTTCCTCTCTTCTATCAATGTTGGGTTTGAATTGCTCATTTTGTAGAAACTTGAGATGTAGGATTAGGTTACTTATTTCTGTTCATTCCGTTTTCTTCATGTGACTATTTATTGCTGTATATTTCACTCAGAAGACTGCTTTTATTGCGTTCCATAGGTTACAGTATGTTGTATCTGTGTTTTCATTGTATTGTAAGTATTGTTTTGTTTGCCCTTTAATTTCATCTGTAAACCACTGGTTATTCAGAAAATTGTTATTTAATTTCCGTGTATATGAATGCTTTGCACTTTTTTGCCATTGATTTCCAATTTTATTGAGATATGGTCTGATTTTATGCATGGGATAATTTTGTTCCTTTTGCATTTAGTTAAGCATGCTGTATGGGTTAATATATGATTTATTTCAGAGAAGGTCCCATGTGCAGCTAAGAAGAATGTATATTCTAATATAAATTATGATGTGGTTGGGTGGAACACTCTGTAAACATCCATCAAGTCCATTTGCTCACAGGTATTATTCAGTGATGTTATTTGTTTGCTGACTTTCTGTCTCATTGATCTATCTCTAACAGTGAGGTGTTAAGGTCTCCTATTGCAATTATATACTTGTGTTTGGTTTTTCATGTCCATTAGTATTTGTCTTATATAGCTGGGTGCTCCTGTATTTGATGCATATATATATATATATATATATATATATATATATATGTAACTCTTTCTCTTGTAGTTTCTCACTTACACATATGTAGTGGCCTTCTTTATCTCCTTTAAACATTTTAGGTTTAAAGTTCACATATTCTGCAAACAGAATAGCTATCCTACCTTTTTCTGGGTTCCTGTTTCATGGAAAAAATATTTTCCATCTTTTGTCTTATAATCTATGAAGTTTTTTTTTTTTTTTGAGTAAAATGTGTTTCTTCTATACAGCATATTGTGGGGTTCTGTTTCTTGATCCACTCTGTCAACCTGTTTCTTTTTATAGGTGAGTTGTGCCCATTTACTTTTATAGTTATCACTGATATGTACTGACTTGACTTTGCCATGTTGTATTCCTGTCACTGATTTCCTGCTTTTCTCCCTTGTTCAATTTCTTGCCAAGCCTGGTCATTTCTTTCTGTTGTTCTGGAGATTGTGGTCATTTTTATCTCTATCTAGCATCTCTTTCAGTAATCCTTCTAGGGTTGATTTGGTGGACATGAATTTCTTCAGTTGTTCTTTGTCATCGAAGTATCTTGTTTCTCCATTAAATTTGAAAGACACTTTTTCTAGGTACATCAGTCTAGGTTGAAAGTTGTTTTCTTTTAGGGCTTGAAATTTTTCACTCTAAGATCATCTTTACCTGAAGGTTTGTGCTGAAATGTTTGCCTTAATAGTTATCATAGTCTTTCCTGGACAGGTGAGTTGTGTCTTTTCTCTAACAGTTTTAGTATTCTGTTTTTATGCTGTATGTCTTGGATCTTAATTATTATATATTTGAGCATAGACATGTTTGTTGTGACTGTTTGGCACTTTGTGTGTCTCTTATTTGTATATCAGAATTTTCCTCATGTTTGGAAATTTTTCTGTTATTATTTATGTAAGTATCTTAGTTATGTCATTTGCATTGACTCCTGCATTTTCACTGATGTCTATTAGTCTTACATTGCTTCTCTTGGCATCATGTTGAAGCTGCTGGATTGTCATTTCATGATGCTTTGTTATTTTTATATACACATTCATGATCACTAACTGCAATAATGTCCTAAAATTATGAAATTATATCCTCTGCTTCATTTAAATGGTTTTGCCAGCTTTCAAGATATTTTTTGTTGCTTGACTATCTCTTTGCACATGTTTCATAGATTCTGCTTGTTTTCTACATTGCTCATTCATAGTTTCAATTTACCATGCTCCTGTATTTTTGTTTTATCTATTTCTTCTCTAGCTATGTTGAGCAACTACTTTACTATAGTTGTTATTTCTTTACATTAGACATTATTTCTAATTCGATTTCCTCTATAGCATTATAGATTTCTTTCTTTACTTCATTTGCTATCTTTTGAGATTTCTGATTTATGACTTTTAAAGTCCTCTATTTCAATGTAGATTGGTCTTGCTCCTGATGGAATAGATGTTTAAGATTGCATTTTGCCTTTTCTTTTTGTCATTTTCCAATAGGTATAACACCCATGTTGGGACTGTTTCACTCACATTTTGCTTTAACTCTTTCAGCTGCTGCCATATTCCAAAGCTGTCTGGATTGTACACATGTATTATGCAGACAGAGGGAAAGTCCCCTGAGTCCCTCTCCTTGGGCTATGGGCTCCTTCACCTCCATCTTCTGTCAAGTAGTAGGCCTGTCATGCAATACCAAGGAACTCTCACAGGGACGATCCTAGTCATTGGGCCTTAACTTCAGGAGAAGTCAGTACTCCCTGGGTCATGTGGTGTGACTTCAACAGGAGCCAGCTGTGATTCCAAGTCCTCCATGGGATTCACAATTCTATCACTTCTAAGACCTTCAACATGCCCTTGGCAGTCACATGAATGCTTCCCAGTCTCTACATGCCTCCTATCATTGTCAATTATCAGGTAAGCAAATATTCATTCCACAAGAGAAACCCTGTTTATGTTTTGAAGAGCACAAAAGCAGACTTTCTTTTTTTGGGCAAAACACACTGGTATTAGTGAGGAAGTGCACAAAGGAAATTTCTTCTCTCTTGTTTGTGGTACATTCATTTCAGATATCATTTTGACAGTTAATTTCAGATTAACTCATCTGACTATCTTAGGATTCTGTGCATACAATCTTCTCTATGTCATGAAGAGAATTTTAAAAGGTATTCACATGAACTTTGTTTCCAACAACTGAAAACTGCAATGTGAATATCCAATAACATTTGAATGAATAAACAAACCACAGAAAACCATGAAGTGAGAACCTACTAAAGAAAATCTATAGGAAAACACTGTACAGTAATCGCACTGTACATAATCTTTAATGATTAGGATTGCTGAAAGAAGGCAGAGAGGTCAAATTCTGTCCAGTCATTACATAAATTTTGAAAATGTGACAAGACACATGTGATAGAAGACAGGTCAGTTCATATAAGAGATAAACTCTGTTCTCTCAGAGTTGCTGTGTATCAGGAATCCAGGAGCATTTGCTGGGTCTGTTACCATCATATCTCTGTGAAGACAGGCTTAGGTGAGATGGCACTATGGCAGAATTTGCTCTCAGGGTCTGTCCCTTGCTTACAGGCAGGACCCAAGGCAAAAGCCTGATGCCTTTTGGACTGTTTTCCCTTTTCTCACTCAAAGCTCATCAGCCTCTCCTCTTGCAAGCTTCAGAGATAGCATTGGCTTCCCCACACCCAGAGATGCAGAGAGAGAGAGAAAAATAAATACTAGAATGTAAGAGAGAACATAAGTGGGAAAGAACAGAAGATGCATCACAATTATTTTAATGCTTGAACCTTAGTATTCACATCACATGATGTCTGCCATATTCAGTTATTTAAGAGTGAGTCAGGAGCTGGGGAGACCTCAGTGTAGAGTACTTGTTTACCATGCATGAGGCTCTGGGCTCAATTTCAGCTCTGCTAATGCAAAATAACAACACTAAAAATAATAATAGTAATAAAAATAATTCACTAAGTGAGGCCAATAATGTAGGGAATGGCCACTCAGCTTTTGGCATCAGAAGGTCATCTGTCAGCTATTGAGTAGGAGTCAGGTCATGGGAGTGCTATTTCACACAGGTGTGAATGTAGAAGCAATGCCAGAAGATTTGTGGGTGCAACTCCATCCATAGTGCTTGCATAGCCTGTTTGAGGTCCTGACTCTAGCCATAGCACCAGTACATAGAAGAAATTGTGATGCTTAGGGAACATAAAGATGATTGAATTGAAGAACTGCCCCATCACAATGCCACCAGGGAATATGTCCAATAGGTCAGTGTCATTTCTACCACCAGGCAGCACTGTATTCCAAATTCATCGCACCCATTCCTGGATTTAACGTCTAATTCTGTACACTATGTACACAAGACACTAGCCAACAGGCATTACAATTGTCATCTCAGACTGGTGATAATGTCCCTAGGAAGTAGGTGCCAGGATGACCTCTATAGTGCATGGGGACACTCTGTGAAAGACTTGAGGCTTGGTGTCTTGTCTAGGTTTACTTAGGAAGTCAGAAGGAGGACTTGGTTCTAAACCCAGAGCTTTCCCCTCAAAGCTGTGACCCTGCCAGCACTGCTGGTTTTTCTTAGCCTTGGGGAAGCCTTGCCTGCTACCATGGATCTGTCACTTGCGTGAAGCTGTTCTCTTCATTTTGAAGGACACTGGAGAGTCGTTCCATGTTCTTCCACGGTATCCACAGCAGGAGTCTCTGGGTGGATACCACAGGATATGGGTTCACAGAGACATCATAAAAGGAGATGGTGAGTGCCTCTAACCCCCAATTTACTAGGCTGTGACCATGATGCAATGACCAGAGCAAATGTAGCCAGTGTTCTCGGGTGATTCCATGTTATCCAGGACACAAGTCCCTCTAAGAACAGATCAGGTACTACCCACATTACCGTGAATGTGCCTAACTTCCTGGCCTCTGTATATGTGAACACATAATAGGGGAAGAGGTGTCCCCAGATGGCACACATAATGGAATGATGCATCACTGTATGAATTGAAGATGAAGGAATGGCAGGCAGAACACACTCCCTCTGACCACTCACTTCACAGATATTTACAGTGCACCAACCCTGTAGAGTAAGCACAAATAGATTAACACTGCAGACACCATTCTCTTTCTCACAGAGACAACACCACGAGGGTGGGAAAGGAAGATGGATTTCATGCTTTCCTAAAGAGTGGAGGACAGGTGGTCACAGCACTTTTAGAGACTGCTATCAGCAGGGGAAGGCTTCCTGGGCCAGCACTGTCCCATTCAAGGCAGTGAGAAGACTGGGCTGGGCTCTCTGCTACTAGAGCAAGAGGCTGGTGTCAAATTCCACAAGATGTCTCAGCTGAATTGGACCAACCTGAGCTCACTAAAACTAAGCACTGCCTTCAGAAGGTTTTGACTTTGGCCTGTGGGCCTCTGGGTAGTGCATGGAACATTTGAAAAGGAGAAAGACTGCCAGCCTTGGGACCTCATGCAACCCTGAGGCATGCAGAAATGAGTTGATTGAAGATGAATGAGAAACTTTGCTGGGGTGGATTTGATCCAACATGAATGAGAAACTTTGCTGAGAAGTTCTGGGGCCTGCAAGGAGCAAGGACAGTTAGTGATTGTTCTCCTTCTGCTGATGCAGGGCTGGTACCTGACTAACCCCAAGTCCCAATTGCAGAGCTTTGGTCATCTGCACCTCCAGTGACTTCACCAGCTCTGGGATCAAAGTGAAAACTAAGGTCAGGCACCCTGTCTTAAGGAATTCCATAACTGGCACTTTTACTGCACCATGACAGGTGTCTTGAACTCTACTTAGGGCCAAGTCCTGCAAAGAACCTGCTTTTACCTTCCCATCCCCTTGAAACCCCTCCCCTTGTATTTCTTTCAGTTTTGATTTTTATTCCTATGTCTATAATTATTCTCAACATCAAATTGTAAGGTAATTTTAATTAAAAGTTAAGATATCATGCATTTCAACATATTCAATTCAGTAGCACGTCATCCCATTACTAATTTGTACAATTTCCACATCCATTGAGTTCCAGCACTCTGCTCACTTTGGGACCCTTCCATATCCTTGTTCTCTCTTGCTACTCCCCACCCACTCTGACTTTTTCACCCTCTAATTTAGTACTGTGGGTCTTTAATATTCATGCATCAGATTATGTTGGCCAAATATTCCTAGAAGAGACTGGCTGCTTTGCTCTTTGATAGAAGACAAAATCCCAGGTAGACCAAAGTGTACAGGTAAAATGTATTGAGTATTTACTCATCTTTCCGTGTTGGAAAAGCTTTCCCATGATTTCAGTGATACAAGGGAAAGAGAAAGATCTGATTCCTTACATTTGAAAAACAGAAACAAGAATAATGTAGAATCCACAATAAGAAATCTTTACTTACAAGCAGCAGACAGATAATTAATTTGTATTAGAGGTGACAAAGAGGTGTCATGAGTCCATCTGTGAGAGATGAATACTTCTTGTAATTCAAAAGAGAATCACAACATGTAAACAAATGTAGAAAACGCCGAGTGTCCCAAAGCTGATTCCTGCAGGCACACATCCCTGACATGTGCTGGGTCCCCATCTGATGGCGGGTTTTAAGGCAAGTGCTGAACATCACTGGGGAGAACATGGTGTGCAGAGAAGAGCCCTGTCCAGTAGCTCCCATCACAGCTCTACACAGGTGTCCCCGGACCTTGCAGTGCTCAGAACAGAGATTTATCCCACACAGATATCCGCATAACTTTTCAAGCTTTCTGTTTAAGACTGTGGTTCACAGCACTGTTTGAAGCAGGAGGACACTGGGAGCCTTGCTACACTCCACATAGAGAGTTCAAGGCATCAGAGTGGGTCATGAGAACCAGGGAAAGCTGCAGGGATGCTGAGCTCAGTCTCTCTGAGACCACAAGGAAAGAGGAAAAGGAATCTGATCACGAAGTAATACACTGATGAGAGAAGGATGTGTGCATGGAGGATCATGCTTTTGAAAATGAAATGTCTCTTACATCAATGTGTGTCCACAGACAGACATGTAAGTATGTATGCCCAAGAATGGGGTCTCAGCAGTGTACTTTCTTATGCAAAGCCTGATTCAAAATAAAAAAGAAATTTAAAAACAGAATTTACTGTAGTTCAGTGCAAGGCCCTGCATTCAATTCCCAGAATTGAGTTAAGGAAAAAAAAATGGGAGTAAGCTGAAGGGCTGCAGAACACCATCACCTGGTCGTTCTGGAGAGTAGTGTGCCCCAAGCAGCTTTGAGTCTCCACATCTTTCTTGGGCACTTTGATTTTAAAGAATGATCAGTTCCATGAAGGATGGGGAAAGGAGGATTTTCATCCAAGAATACAAAGCCTCATTAACAATGGAGAAGAAATTTTCAATGATTACTAAACTGCATGGTGACCACAGTTAATAAGGATAGCTTTCAAATCTGGTAAACAATGGGATTTGCAGTTGCAGTCACTGTGAAAGTATTTGTAGGTTAGTAAGGTGGTAGACACATGGTAGACACATTAACTAGATTGATTTTTTCTACAAAGGAGCCATAGATCAAAAGCACATGTTACCTCACAAACATTCATAATTATTGTGAATTACTAAAGGAGGATATCCTATACCTGTACTCCCAGCAGTCTGGGAGGGGAAGGAAGGGGGACCACAAGTTTAAACCCAACTTGGAGAGCTGAGTAAATTATTTACATACTATCTCAAAATTTAAAAAAAAAAAGAAACCAACAAATTTTTAAAGTGCATGGGCATATAGCTCATACAGGAATCCCTGGGATCATTGAACACAGTGTATTAACCACTATTCTGTTACAAAAAAAATTAATCCATTGATAAAAGTGTTTTCATTCTTTATTAATATCTACCTATGCTACATTAAAATTAAAAAGAGTAAAAATTGGTTGCTTGTTTTATTTTCCTTTGAGACAAGGTATTGCTATGTACTGCAGGCTGACCTTGACTCAACAAATATTTCAGGCTAGCCTTCAACTCCCTGTGATCCTTGTGTCTAACCCTCCTGTGTGCTGGGATTACAGGCATGCACCACCATGCCTTGCCAGAAAGTGTGTTTTTTTAATTGTAAAGAGGATAAAACCAAATGAAATAAAACAGAATCAATACAAAAGGATGAACATGGTACATCAGTTAAAAATAAAATCCAACAGTAGGTTGTGTGGCCTCTCATCTGGTACAGAAAATGACTCAACACCTTGCTGAACTCCAAATTTCTCCAGATAATTGGGCAAATACCTAAATTTTGCAAGGTGTCTATTGTTAACATGCCTTGTCTACGGAGCAATTCATATCAAGTACCAGGGAAAGAACACAGAACTTTGATTTACTATTTTTAATGTCTGGAATTTATCCCAAGAAAAAAAGATATATGCTCAATGCAGTTTTTCTAAGAGGAACTAGACTTGTGTACATGGTCAGTAACAGGATAACTAAGTAAAACTCTACCTATGCATATAATATAAATATTCAACACTACGCAAATACATAAATGATACGAGCAGAACTGGGGAGTATGGTTAGAGACAGCCGAATACGGACAAGATGGGTATTCTGCATCAGGTTCAACAATGTGGGTGAATTATTTTTTTTGTGGATTTAAATTTTTAAACTGCTGATCACACTTCCTCATCCCTCAAAGCCCCATGCCACATCCAGACTCCTCACAAAGCTTAAACACCCAAGAGGCACCAATATGAAAACAAGCAGAAAGCCCTTATCAATGGAATGGACTGGAGACAAAGCATATGCATGTAGAATAACAACTGTCTTAGTTTAACATCTAGGTCCTCTCTCAGTCTCTGCAGGGAGGAGCTCCAAGTGGAATAAAATCGTCCTATTGGGGTAAATGTCCGCGGCTCAGCTCAAGCTCACTGAGAGCAGAGGCCATATGAGACCCCCAGCTGCCTTGCCCACAGGTCCCACACCAGGGCTGGGCTTCCAACAGCACCTGGGGGAGGGGAGCAAGGATCTCGGGCCACGTGCCAGGCCTGGCCAAGGGGACCCCGACAGAGAGGAGGGAGGAAAGGAGGGCCCTGAAGACCTGAGGCTAGGTCGCCCCAGGGCCGCACCCGCCGCCTCCCTGGACCCCTGACCAGAACACTTGTGCTGCTAAAGTCGAGGCCACCGGGCCGCGCTGCCACTCAACACTGCCTGCCGCCCACATACCTGGCCCAGACCCCAGTCCCAGCCCAGCCACAGCCTAGATGGAGGAAGGAAGGAAGAGTGCTCAGGTCTCCAGAAGGGGTCGCTAGCAGCAAAATGGCCACTCCGTGCATCCCCTGTGAAGCGAGGCCGGGGGCGGGGTGGGACTGAGTGGGATGCAGAGGCCAGTGGCTAGGGACCATTCCTGGGCGCGGGCCTTCCAGGTTGGTCCAGGTGGAGTGTAATCTTCGCTGGCGGCCAGTGGGTGGGGCCAAGCGATGTGAGTGGCTGGGCCAGAAGCTGGGACCCAGGAGGTGCAGAGCCCTCCAGGAGGCAAGAATGAGGCGGTGGGCGTGGCAGTGGGGGTTAGGGTTTCTCTGATGCTGGGTGTGGCTGCAGGTTGAGCTTCTGGGAGCCTGAGCCCCAGGCTTGCTGTGAGAAGAAGCAGAGGAGTGGACTGAGTCTGAGGCTTGGAATTTATAGATGTCTGGACTCAAATCTTCCCGGGCCTGACACCTTAGGTACACTGCCTGTCTTCTGGGAGCCTCAATTTCCACTGTTCTTATTCTTGTATTATTTTGCTTTGAAATATTATGCGGTTTTTTTCTATTAAAAAAAACCAAACTGTGATGAAACAATACTCATCTCTTGGCACTGCTGTGAAGATCCAATGAAAACCCTGCAGAGCTCTTCCCATGGTTCTTACCATATAGCAAGTGCTCAGATGCCATTGTTATTTGCGCTGTTGCCCTTCTTTTATTACAGAGAAATGAGTGCTTTCGGTATCAATAGTATGATGTCTTCATAACTTAAAAATATGTTTACATGCTAATATAACACACAAACAAACATATGTAACACAGGTGTAAGGCCAGGGCTTCTCTGAGGTGCTTGACATATGTTAATTCTTACAAGAGTAGGGGTTATGAATTATTTTCATTTTCATAGCTGTGTGAGCCGAGACACCAACATTTAATACCTTTTCCAATGACAAACGTGTGGACAGAATTTTAACCCAGTGGGCCTCATACCAACACCTCCATTAACTAACCCATACTTGGCACAGCACTGCTACAGTTCTGCTTTGGATTTTTCACATGAGTGAGGCATGAAGTTGTTCATGGGAGGTTGCACAGGTAGCTAGAAGCAGTTTGTGTCAGGGTTCACTAGAGAGTCAGCTTTAATTTTTGTGTGTGTGTGTGTGTGTGTGTGTGTGTGTGTGTACCTGTGTATGTGTCACACATAAAGGATTTACAAAGTAAGATTAGAACGGCCATTTGCAGAGTCGTGGGGAGAACACAAAAGGGCCATGTACACCTTGGAGATGCAGAACAATTAGCTGAAGGTTACATGGACTGTTCATGGGCACTGTGTGAACACTTGTTGGCCTGCTTTGGGAACTCAAGAAAGATTTTCTGGGGTGAGGTCCCAAGGTCAGAGAATGTACATGTTCAAGACAATAGCAACAGTGGTAGTCAGTGTGGAACAGAGCAGAGAACCACTGTTTTTGTTGTATAATTCTTACAGTTTGTTATCTCATATTTACATTCTTGTATACTGCTTAAGCAGTCCATGGTGGTCAGGAAGCAGAATAGAGGGACAGCACCAGGGAGAAAGAGCCAGGTACCAGATGGAGTACTTAGCGTTATTCCTCCATGACCCCTACAGATGAGCCCAGAAGTACACTTTACTAATCCCTTGGACAGCTCTCAAGCCAATCAAGTTGACAATGAAGTCAATCATAACATAGCAGAAGTTTGGCGATGTTAAAATTATAGGTGATTTACATATGTGCATATATATGTATATATATATATATATATATATATATATATATATATAGTATTTTGGGTTTTTTCCACCTTTAAAATTCTATCCAAAGTAAAAAAATGCTGAACTTTATGTAACAGAAATAAACTTTCCTTAGGTACATTTTATAAAATGAACTGAAAAAGACTGAAAAATAAATGAACAAGAGTTTTAAAAAGAACAGGGTTTAAAAATACTCACAGGAAGAGCCAAAAATCTTTACTCTGCTTTGAAAAACTACTTGAAAGACAGTTAAACAATTTCTAAGTTAAACATGCAAGACCTGAAATATTCAACTTCATACTGAGTATCTTCCCCTTGTAATTCAGTGCTACAGCTATACAAACACAAGAATGACTACAGCAAATTTATTTTTGAGATCAAAACTGGAAACACCACACAGGGCCTCAGCTGATGGACACATGAGGATCTGTGGTTCATCCACACCGTGGGATGTGATGGCTCAGCCACTGACAAGGAGCAGCACTTGGGAAACCTAACATGGTTATGAGGATTGAATAAACCCTAGCAGCTCTCTCCAAAACAAAAACAAAAACCTCCTGCATCTTGTGTGGTTACAGACCTGTCACCTCTAGAAAATACAAAGTGTTTCCCAGAGACAAAAAGCAGACACATTGCTTAGAATGGAAGGAAGCAATTATAAGGAGCCATAAGGAAAATGTGAAGGTGACGTATACATCACCGCTTTGGTGATGATTTTCAAGGAGCTCATGTATGACAAGACTCCTAGAGGATTTTTGTTTGTTTTTAGTTTTAGTTTTGTTTATTTTTGACACCATGAACAAAATTCAGGACCCTCTGCTTGCCAGGGAGCACTTTGCCACTGAGCTATATCCCTGGCCCATGTCAAGATTCATCCAATTTTGTATTTAAACCTGTAAGTTCATTGTATGTCAATTATAATGAAATAAAATTGCTTTTAAATCACTTCTCATCTCAGCTATCCACAAAAGTTTACTTACTTATAGAATTACTAACAAGAAATTTTATTTATAGATTTATTTCTAAGCAGTTTTGTTTATTTATAGATTATTTTATACAAAGTTTTGTTTATTTATAGATTTATTTATTTTTTGCTGTGCTGAAGATTGAATCCAATGCCTTGGTCCTTTTATCATAATTTATTCCCAGACAGAGCCTTGCTAAGTTGTTTACATTGGGCTGGAATTTTATTACATTTATTAGCATTTTTGTATACTTAAGTAGAACAAAGTTAACTAAATTGAGTAGTGTCAAGTAAATCAATAAATACAGATTAACAAACAATAGCTGGGTGTGATGGTACATGCGTGTAATCCTGGCACTTAGGAAGCTGAGGCAGGAGGATTGTTGCAAGCTCTAGGTCAACCTAATTTACATAGTGAATTGAAGGCCAGCCTGAACTACACAGTGAGAGTCTTAAAAATGAATTAATAAAATAAAATAAGATAAACCCTGGACTAAGGCAAGGAATTATCTTCTAGTCCAAAGCATGGGCATCTTCAGAGGATTTACTTTCGATGGTGTTATGGTTTGTATCTGGGTGTCTCCACCAAAGCCTCATGAAGTCACAGAGGCAGCTAAACCTAGCATCTGTGATTGGTTCAATGTTTAGTGCTGTGATTGGTGATGAAAGTGTTTCACCTTCCCGGGGTTTGAATTATCAGAGTAAAAGAGGTCTCACCAGTCCATGTGAGAGAAGTGAGAAAGTCTTGTAATTCAAAAGGAAATCAACACTTGTGGCCAACAGGTACAGAAAACATTCAGCCTCCAAAAGTAGATTCACTCAGGCACAAATCACTGAGAAGTGCTGTGTCGCCATCCAGTGACACATTTTTAAGGCAGGAGATGAGCAGCACTTAAGAGAACATTGGGGACAGATCAGAGTCCTGTCCCATAGCTCCCATCACAGCTATATACAGAGCCATCCTTAGACCTCACATGACTAAGAAGAGAGGTTTCTCCAACACAGAATGCTACACAAATTTTCATTATTTCTTTTCAAGAGTTTGATTCATAGTACTGTTTGAAGCAGGAAGGAACTGGGACCCTCCCTAGCCTTCACGTAGGGCATGCACAGGAGAGCTGTTTGGAGAAGGCCATGCATGATTGTTGGAGGGAACTCTGGGCAGGGCCATTGAGGTGCAGGTCTAGGCGTGAAAAACTCATAGCACAGCAAGGTTTTTCATGTGTTAACCAGTGCACTGGGAGTCTACACTGCAAACCAGTTCTTCCCAACACCAGGGACAACACCGAGCAAGGGCATTTGGATGCCAGAGTGGCCAGTCAGGTGAGGGGCAGCTCTGACTGACAACCTGAGTAGAGTATCCCTCTTGAGCGGAACCCCCAGCAGGTCCACCTCACTTCCTTTTCAGGTCTGTCAGCAAGGACATCACACAGGAGCACGGCAACACAATTGAAGTTTGCTCAAACTAAATCATTTAGCTTCCTTTTGAAGAAATGTTTGAAAATGCACAAGTCTGAGAAAAACAAGGCTGAGAACAGAATTCTGTATGTTGTGTAAGTAAACTGACCCTTTATAAATCATGGAAATAATGCCTGTGGGTGATTCTGCAATGGCAGAGGTGTGAAATCTCATGCACGAAGGTTTGAAAATTGCAAAAGAATAACTCCAAATAAATGCTACATGGACATGACTTCCCTTTGGCACTGCACTACAGCAATCTAAATTTACTGAGCCACCTCAGTAAACCCAAGGCAAAACCCACCCGATGATTTCATCACCCAAATGTGAGGGTTCAATGCTGTGCTCCCTGCTTGATGCTGCTGCTGGTTGACAATTTCAAGGTGTTTCTATCTGCACAAGCCATCTCCACCCCTCTCAGCTCATGATTGCCTGGGTGTGGATCAGACTATGTCTTTACATAAAATCCCATCATGATTTCAGGATGGGTAGCAGTCTCTTGTTTACTGGAAATTATTTTTGAAGATTGGGTGTAAGAATCCTTAGTCCATGTGCTTAGCAACTTGAGGGGAAATGAGATTGTTTGAAGTAAATGTAGGAAACTCATTTGTCAGTGGCAGATTCAGTTGGTATTGAAGCCCATATGTTATGGGTAAACAGGCATGAGTCAGGGATTACTGTACAAAATGCTGGAAGGCACAGCAGTGTCCCCAACTTCAGTTTCTGCTTTGCTTCCCTCATTCTACCAAGCTGGAGAGTGGATTCTCAGAATCCACTTGAGCACATAGGGTTTGAACTACAGTAGAAATCGGTAAAAACTTCTGTTAACTGGGAGTGAAAAGACAAGGAAATGTTTTTGACAAAATGCAGTTCTAAATATCTGCTTAAATAAACAAAGAAGCCAGAAAAAAAATAACAACAAATAGAAATGTAATGACAATATTGTGATTTGTTCCAATGCCACTGCTTCAGTCTCAAAGATAGGCACAAAACTTGCAGAGTAGAAGGGTCACTGAAGACAGTGGTCTTCGTGGTCTTCATCCCCAGAGGTGCAGAGTGGGTGCACTGCCCACTAAGCCAGATGAATTCAGGATAGCACCTGAATCCTGGTGGAGGCTGAGATCAGGACCCAGGAACTGAGACCTCTGGGGCTGAGGAATCAGAGTATTTGCTGCATCCTGGCTGCTCTGCCTTTCCTTGCCTGCAGGGCTGCAGCATGGATGAGGTGGGGGAAAAGGGTGTAAGGCAGGCAGTGCTGGGCTCCTGTGCAACCTGCACAGTCCTTGTGCTGCCTGAAAGCAGGAGATTCAGGACTTGCTTGCTGGAAAAATAGACACTGAAGCAAATCTCTTGTTGTCCTATGGCAGTAGCAGGCACAGGTCAGCATGGTGGCTTTTATGGTAGGAAGGGCAGGGACACCCACCACAGCAGGATCCTCATGACTTTATGTGTTGGGATTTTTAGAAGTTAGTCATGAGTGATGTGTTGGCTTGCTGAATACCAAGCCTCCTTATTTTATATTTACAGTGAAATTTAAAGTGTCTGTACTGTAAATAACTTTCAGTATATAAAATGAAATTAAATCATCCATTTCCACTTACCTATTCAAGAAATTAGCCACTATTAAATATTAACTGATTTGAATAAAAGGAATATTGAATAGAACACTAAAAATAATGCAATGGAATGGAAAAATGGAAAAAACACCAAAACGGCTTCCCCCCAGGTTCAGTGCTCTGCTCTCCAGGAGCTCCTCTCTTCTGTCCTTGCCTACTATTCAGGCCTCTTCATTGCTGAGTGGAGAGAGGGCCAGGCTATGAACTCTTCTATCATCTCAGGTAGGATCCAGGACAAGGCCTAGGACATGGCCTTCTTTCAGCATTTTCTGTGACTATAAATGTATAATTGACTGAGCAACTCTGCTATGGTACATTCATGGTTTCTAACTATCAACCCTCATAAATGAATAAGAAGAGATCACAGGTATCTCTCAATCTCATATTTTATGAGTCTGTAGAAGTGGAATTTCCAGGTTAAATGTATATAAATTAAATTTCCTGATCACAAAATTCACACTAAAACTCACCATAGAGTTGGAGCCTGGAAGGGGAAGCCCAGGGCTCCTCAGATCTCTGTGGAAATTCAAATAGGAGGAAGATGGACCATACCAATGTGGAGGACACCATGGTATCTAGTAGTGTACCATGGGCAAGAAAGTCTCAGGTCCAGGACTCCTGATCCACCAGTCAGCTTCTCAGCAAACAGCATACACTGAATACTGAAAAAGAGAGGGTTGTTGTGGCCCTGCTATCCAAGCTCCTCCCTGCAGTCCTGAGGCCCCATGTCTCACTAAGGGGAACTCTGTACAAGAATATCAGCATGTTTCAGAGCCTACCTTAGCTGAATGTCTTCCACCCAGGTGAGATCTCAACTGCCACATGTGAATTCACCACAGCTGTGGAGCAAGACATTTGTTTTAGGCAGCAGGTCAGGAGGTGGGAACACTGCAGGCAGGTAATGGTACAAAGCCTGAAATAAGAGACCTGGACCTAGCCTTGCCCCAGTGTCCTCCAGTAGTAACTGCACCCTGCAACAGTGTGCTTTAAAAAACTAAACAACTTAACAGATTACTCACAAAAATATATACTGTAGGGGTAGTTTGAAGATACAAAAGTAAATTGCTACATCCCTAAGTAAAATGTGACGTGATCCTTGATCAGTACATGATCTCCTATATTGTCCCTGACCCACACCCTCAGAAGAAAACACACCATTTGACATAGCATTAACAAACACAGGCAATGAGTCAACAATCATAACTGCTTAATAACAACAACAAATGCCAGGATATGATAAATATTCTGATGAATTGTTTGAAGTGTTTAGTTAAGCATAAATACTGGATCTGGCCATGTTGGGACTTAGGCAGCTGAACAAGAAACCAATTCTCCTGCCTCCCTGGCCAGCACCCCTGGTGCAAGCCAGGAGGAGAACCAGTCAACATCTCCAGTGAGCCTACTGGTGCATGGACTGAGAGCCATACATCTCATTTATGCACCCTTGGTTAGCAAGGAGAGGCAGAATTCTGAGCATCTCTTGGGAAGATGAATGTGTGCAATATAGAAAATATGGGGGATTTCTTTCTATCTTGTTTTGGAAAACAAATGTTATCTTTAATTTTTTGCTGTGTTCTGATTGTTTGCTCTATTTAATATTATCTTTGACAGGTTTTAAAATGTTCTGTGTTTGTTTGGATTTCACTATAACTAATTGAATGGAAACCAATTGTGAAGATAATGAGATATACTATGGTACCTATTACTGTTATCATGGACCCTGCTGTGAAGTTCTGTACCAATTTCACTGCATTGTCTCAATTTTCTTTGTTCTGTTTGCTCTGTTGTATTTTGCTATCTTCAAAATAAAATTTTGAAAAAGAATAAATACTAATTATTTTCATGTCTTTCAAGGGGAGGGAACCACCACCAATTCCTTTTAGATGACAAAGTCACCCTGATAATGAAACCAGACCATACTGCATTAAAAAAATGGTAATGCTCTAATGGCCGATATTCTTAATGAACATACATGAAACTATTCAACAAATGCACATCAGCTAAATTCACCAGCACATGAAAATTTTAAATACCACAATGAACACTGAGTTCACCCTCAGTGGTGCTAGAATGGTTCCACTTGAACAAATCATTCAGTGTCACTTGCCACATTCACAGCATGAGGCACAGCTACCCCCTCAAGAGATTTGGAATAATCACTTAGAGAAATTCAAAAGTTCACCATCCTTTCATGATAAAAACCATTCACACACCATGTGCAGGAGGAATAAATCTTAGCACAGCAAAGTACAGACATGACAAGCCCAGCACTGACATCATGCTCAGAGACTGACAAGCTGCAAGATTTGCTTCTCAGGTCAGGAACAAGACCAAGCTTTGGACTCTTTTCAACACACTACTTCAAGTCCTACTCCTAGAATTTAGTCAACAGTAAGAACCCAAAAGTTTACCAAATCAGAAAGGAAGAATTAAGAGATGTCTATGAGTAGACAGACCAAAACAAAATATAACCAAACTAAACCAAGCAACAAGACTACTGTAGCTTTTAAATCCTGATACACTTTTAACTATGTTCTCTGCCTCCTTTTTTTAGGCAATTCCTCACCTTTCTCCTTCTCAGGATACTATTATTCACTGTTCAGAGTGATATTAGTCTAGTCTCTTATGTTCCATTTCAGCATACATAAAGATAAAGACAGCTACTACAAAGACAATGAGAGACATTATGGTAGTCATTATCGACTTCCCCAAAACCAGTCTTGAAGATCGAAAAAGCTTGCATCATCCTGTAATTATTTGATTAGTTCTATAATATTCAGTATATATTCAATGTGTGTGAGGATGGGAACAACTATTTGGAAGAAAACTAGAGACAGTAAGAAAGACAGTGAATATTTCCAGTGGACTTGCTTTGATATCTGTGTTTCCTTAACTTTTTTTCCTTATGAACTGTTTTGCTCTGTTTTGCTATGTTTAATCTTACCCTCTTTAAGAAAAAAAAGGTGTGTAGGACAGATAGGCATATTAAAACTTTTTGGTGGATCGTTGAGGTGAACCGTGACAGTGTCATTATTTGAATATCACTTTGTATGCTTTAAATTTGTAACTTGAACAACTATTTCTAAGATGACAATATGATACTAATCAACTAGTGATTTCTTATTGTTTTCTGAAAATCTGTATTATTTCTACACTTTTTTTTCTCTTTAAATAAACAACATTACAATTCACCAGAAAATACAAAATTTAAGTTTTAACTACAAAATATTAAGTACATAGGCACTATCCATACTTAAAAGTGAAAAGCCCATTTCAGTTAAGCATGTTTAATTACAAGATGCCATGTTGAAGCACAAAAACATCTAGATTAATAAATCTAGAGAGGTACAAGTGATTAACTGAAAACCATACAACATGTGCACCTAAGGAGAGCCGCACCACAGATTTGTCATTTCTGGAATATTTGTGAAGAAATATTGACATCTAACTTCTGTATTGATTATTTCTTCAGGTCTCCTTGGGATTTTTAAAGTAAACTTAGATCTAAACTGTCTGAACAGTGATGCTTTTTCTATGTATTTAACAAGAAACATGGATTGCTATATTTCTCACATTGGTAATCCACATATCATCTCTGCCTAGTGAGCTCTTTCAGATATGTAACAATGATCAAGTATGCTGAGAGTATTCCCATAACACATAGGATTTATCTCTTGTGTGAGTATTTTTCATGTATTTCCCTTACAATCTGGCTGCTGAAAGTGTCTCCACTTGCTTACATAGCCAGTGGTTCTTCCCAGTGTGAATTCTTTCATGTGTTTTGCAATGACTATATGCAGTAAAAGCTTTGCCACATTGTTATATACATAGGCTTTCTCACCAGTGTGAAGTCATAGATGTATTTTACAAAATCCATGTGTGGTGAAAGCTTTCCCACATTCTTCACATACACACAGGGTTTCTCAACCATGTAAATTTTATAATGTATTGGACAATGAGCATTTGTGCAGAAACCTTTCCCACATTCCTTACATATGTAAGTTTTCTGCCCAGTGTGAAGACTTTCATGCATTATGCAACATGTGCTGAAACCATTCTCATGATGCCTATATACACTGGTTTTATATTGAATGTGAACTTTCATGTTTCTTACAATCTCCCCGTGTGCTAAAAGCTTTTCCACATTGCTTACATAGATACGGTTTCTCTCCAGTGTGAATTCTTTCATGTTTCTTACAATATCCATGTGTGGTAAAAGCTTTCCCACATTGCTTACATACATATGGTTTCTCTCCAGTGTGAATTCTTTCATGTTCCTTACAACGTCCAGGTCTGGTAAAAGCTTTCCCACATTGCTTACATACATAGGGTTTCTCTCCAGTATGAATACTTTCATGAAACTTACAATTTGCACGTGTTTTAAAAGCTTTCCCACATTGCTTACATACATAGGGTTTCTCTCCAGTGTGAATTCTTTCATGAACCTTATAACTTGCACGCATGTTAAAAGCTTTCCCACATTGCTTACATACATATGGTTTATCTCCAGTGTGAATTCTTTCATGTTTCTTACAACTTTCACGTCTGGTAAAAGCTTTCCCACATTGCTTACATACATAGGGTTTCTCTCCAGTGTGAATTCTTTCATGAACCTTACAATTTGCACGTGTGTTAAAAGCTTTCCCACATTGCTTACATACATATGGTTTCTCTCCAGTGTGAATTCTTTCATGGTCCTTACAACGTCCAGGTCTGGTAAAAGCTTTCCCACATTGCTTACATACATAGGGTTTCTCTCCACTGCAATATTTTTCATGGATCTGACCATCGTGGTGTGTTTCTGTTTCTTTCACATTCACATTACCTTCTGCAGTACAAAAGAATACTTCTTTACACTGCTTCCAAGATGTATGTCCATAAGATTTCCCTAGCTTGTCATTTCTGGAAAGAAAAAATCACATATAGGATTTATAACCATATTACTAAGCTTTTTTCGAGAGTTGAACAAAACTGTTTGCAGTCTCACTGTTTGAATCCCCACTTCATATGTTTCACTTTTGTATTTCATAACTATTTCTATGATCAGCATTTGTAATCATCATCTTGCTATTTGTTACTGTTTTTTTTCACTTTGAAAGCAGTATTATTTCTACTTATTTTGTCTTATTTAATCTTTCCTTATATTAAATTTAAAAAAAGAAAAATTCACTGTGAAATTGGTCTCCATTTAATGGCTGCATTAATATCAAGTTCTGTTTTTAATGCCTGCTAAGAAATTCTGACCAAGAAGCAACAGAATGGCCTTGTAAGATATGTTGAAAACAACCATTCCCAAAAGACTGGTACACATTTGGAAATCTTAAAAGTTGGTACTTTGAAATGCATAATCTTTACCTTCACTTTGGGAATGGGTACATATGTGTATCATAGGCAGATCATATTCTCATATGTTTCCCCATCACAATCTCCCTTCTGTCCTTAACCTGTAGTTCCCTTCTCCATGTGGTCAGTCTTACTTTTCTCTAACAACTCTGTTTCATTTCTTTCCACATTTTGTATTTTGGTTTCTCATCTAAAAGAAAGCCAGTGACCTTTTAGGTTTTATAGCTGAGTTATTACACTGAATTGATGGGTGAAAGACCCATCTAATTCTTATGGCAAATGACATTATATTATTTATTTTTTGACATTATATAACACATTTTTTCCATTCTGGGCTGGGAATGAGCAACAGATATTAGCATAAATCTATAGCTTTTTAAAAATCTATTTTAACAGATTTTCATAGATCATTAAGCTGTGAAGTTTGAACTTGAAATTGCCATTCTGCAAAATCTGATTCTTAGTGTGCTGGGCTTACAAGAATGTAAAATCACAGAGAGTCCACTAAAATTTTCCTTCTCCACAAATCCAGTGATAGATAGAAAAGCTTCAAGGCCTGATCTGTTATAACTTGATCTGCTTTGTATATGAGTAAGCATGTATCAGTATTTTATGCAGATTTTGAGATTTTAAAAATATCCAGGACAAGTATGAGGGGATCAATTTCTAGAGACAACTGCATACTGATATTCAAAATCAGTGCACTAATATTCCACCAGCCTACTAAGAATATTAGTCAGAATCGCCGATTGTCTAGAGCATGGCTTGGAAACATGAGCACTCAATTTTATTTCAAATTCTATTGCAATCTTAGCAATTGTTAGATAATGAATGTGTTGTATTCACATGTAAAAATGGGCAGAAAAGCTGAAGGCAGAATGTCATAACTCAAAGTGTATGCCTTTTGTACAGATCTATATGCAATATCATACATTTTCTTGATTTAATTCCCTCATATATACACTAGCTTATACATCTTTGGAGAATATTACTGACATTAAATTGAATGGTGCTTCATTTCTTTGGTGGTCATTTTTCTGCTGACTCACTAATTACTCAAGAACATTCCTCTCCTTGTGAGTGTCAATTACCTTAAGTATCTCCAGTAAATTTTGCATTCTTTTTCCGGATCCTGGATATCCCCAAGTCCTCCTGAATTGTAGACATAGAAATATCAGGACTCAGTTGAGTAATACATACAAATTAATAGATTTTGTTTAGATTTATGATATAATGTGTCCAGGTCTGAGCTATTTTTAAAAATATTTTCATATTCTTTTTAACAAAACAGCACTAATGAGCAACAAACAATATTCTGACAGCATGAGTGCCAAAAAAGATTTCATCCTTACCTATTGCAGCCATGTTCCTAAAGATTTCACCCATCACATCTCTGTAGAGGTTCTTTTGGGATGGACTCAGCAAACTCCACTCCTCATTGCTGAAGTTCACAACCACATCCTCAAAGATCACCGCCTCCTAAAGGATCATACATATATTTCTCAAAGGAAGCTTGAGACCCCAGGTTTGCGATGTCTTAAATTCTCTCCTACAAATCTGAATCAAAAGCAAAGTGTGGTGGTGCATATCTATAATCCCAGCACTCAAAAGGCAAGACAGGAAGGCATCATTGAGGTCCGGCCAATTCTAGGCTCTATAGGGTGTTCAAACCCAGCTGATATACATACAGAAAGCTTGTCTCAATAAAACAAAACTAAACTCAACAAATAAAGCCAAACAAAACAGCTGAATGAAGACTGATTTGTTCAAATTTAAATCCATGTCTTGGTCATTAATTTTGTGTCTATATACATTTTTGAAGACAGCAAATTTGATACTAGATTGCAACTCACTGCTAATATAACAGCCAAATAGGAGCACTGATTCTTGTGCTGAGTCATGGCAAGATTCCCTGTGCTCTTTCTCTAAAGCAGAGCTCACAGTGAGAAGCCTGCAGGTCCAGCAACCACAAAGCACAGAGGCAGATAAATGTCTCTTCAATTGCCTTGGAAGCCAAGCAAGCACCTCCCCTCCCTAGTCAGTGGTGGCAGTCTGGAAAACTGCAGCCCTTCCAGGGGGATAACCAGCAGCAGCTCCTAAGATCCGTTCTATGTTGGAACTTAGGGCGCTGTGAAACCAAACAACCAGCCTGTCTCCCTAGTAAGCAACACTGAACCTACTGATGCACCACCTAGAATCAAACATCCCACTTCCCTATCCCTCTTCTCCTGTCACCCCACATTAGCAAATGGGAACCAGAAATCTGAGTATCTCCTGGGAAGTAGACCATAGCAAATAAGGGGGACTTCCTTCTACTATCTCCTTGAAGGAAAATGTTTTTATTATTGTTTCTCTCTATTCTGATTAATGGTACTGCTCAATTCAATATTCTGTTTTGATAAGTTCTATAATGTTCTGCATTTCATCTCATTTTGATATATGTGATTAAAGAACAACTATGACAAAGATAACAAAATATACTGTGATACCTATTACTGTTATCCCAGTAACCTGTTGTGAAGTTGTGTACCAATTTCACTGTGTGATCTTAGTTGACCTTATGCTGCCTTGTTCTGTTCTATTTTACCAATTTCAAAATTAAATAAAAAATCTCAGTAATCACTTTGATAGACTACAGATGATGTCTGTTCAAATCTCATTTAGGCCAATGAGTACTTTGTTCTTAATATACTTAAGCAGCATTTTGAAACATGAATTTGGTCTCATAGAACAAAACATAAATAACATCAAATATGGTATATAAATAATAACTCAAGAGTTAGTGGAAAACAGCTGTATTTTAAAAATATGTATATAAAATGAAACCAGGCCCAAGCTATAAATTATACCTCACTGTCACCAAGTGATCACTTTCAATTCAAATATAAGAAATATATCTTGGGGGCTGGTGAAGGATTTCTTCCTTGAATTTGGGGCTTTCCTAAGTTACAGAGCTGTCTAAAATAGAAAACCCTGATTGAGACACCGAACAGATAAAGTGAAACTTAAAAAGAAACTGCATAACACAACTTTGGTTAGTTTTAAAAAAAATTATAGCGATACAATACAGAAAAATTCCAACAATATTCAACACTTTCTCAGAAACAATGTGGATATCATCCATACTACACAGAAAACATTTCATAGTTGCGTATTTAGCTCAGTGTCATGAACACCTGCCTGGAAAGCATAGGTCATGCGCTTGTTCCTTGGTACAAAAAAATTGAAAATTTCAGCTTCATGACAATGGGGCATAATTAGAGATAATCAAATTAGATCTCAAGTATGGAACACAAAAATTATGGGTGGACAGGGATGTGGAATACTGATTGTTGCCAGAGCTGGTGTTGATCACCTCAATGAAGCAATCAGAACCCAACTTTACTTCACACTTACTCTAAGAACTACCTGACTTTCAGTGAAGACCCTCTCTGTTGTATGTCCTGCTATTTGCTGCCTGCATCCTGTCAGTCACTTCCACATCTTTTCCACACTCCTCTGATCCATCCTAAGCAGAAAACCTTTCATGCCTAACTATCGATATCACTGCAAAATATCTATTTAGGGCTTCTCATTTACACCACTTAGATAAGTCCATTGTAGAGAATTTCCATATTTAAACTGTCTATGCAAATGTGAAAATTTTGGCATATTTCGATGAGAATTTAACAGGTAGCCCTTTCTGGAATTTGTCCTTCACAAATTTTTACCCTGTCCTTGATAACACTTTCATATTTACTTCATTTTTCTCAGACTTCAAAACTCTATGGCTGTTCTCATGAACCTAGTCTGTAAGCAGGGGTGACACCTAAATAGTTAAGTATGTTCAGAAATTGTTTTACACTGATCTGTATAATACACAGGAGTTCACCAGTTGTTTGGGAAGCCTTTCTCCGCTGAGGCACAGTACTACATATCTCTGAATTTTCAGACCTTTGTCACTACCTGTCATGAGGATGGAAATAGGAGAACATACTATAAATTTAGGAGATCACTATAAATACAAAAAAGCCCAAGTTTAAGTTGAGCCATTGTGGATATGAGGCCTTGCATTACATATATTAATAAACTCTGGACATTCCAGATCTGTTACTCTGCAGAAAGAGAGATAGACCTAGATCATTACTGCTCTACAAGCTACAAAAGCATCATAGTCAGGGTCTTCCCAAGCTCCGCCCAATGACTAAGATGGTGGAATTACCAGGCTAGCAGTGAATTCCAAAGATGATACTTGAGTCTGCTGCTGTCATAGTGAAGCCAGGGTTCTGGGGACCCCAAATTACCCTTGCCAACAGCAAGAGGCAAAAGGGATAGTGAATGACCCATGGCCAAAGCTGGAGGACCTCAGGAGCTGAAGCTAACTGAATACCTGAGGCTCCAGACACTGGAACTACTCCTAAACACTTGTAACTGGTTTTGCCCAATCCACGCTATTTCTGGGCACCTATCCACAACCTCACCCTTCCATGGCTACAGTATCTCTCAGGTTCTTTGCGAAGCAGGCCACAGGACATCAAAAGTACTAAATGAGATCCAGCAAGCATTTTGGTACCATTATTGTACTCAGAACAGGTAAATCATGCTGAGACACCAGAACAGACAGAAGTCACAGCCAGCAGTGGCCCACCTGATTGGACAGTTCATATAGCCTGCCCCTTCATCACTGATTGACTCCTGCTCTACTGCCCTCCTTCTGAGTCAAGAATAAACAGAGAAAGGAGCCCCTCCCTGCAAGAGAGGATCCCAAATAATAGACTGTATTGCAGAGACTTCTGGAGCTGCCATTCTTCTACAGTGGTGATCTCAGCTCGACAGAGGAGTGTTTGTACAGAAGAGCTTTCCTCAGGCTTTTAATTTTCAAATCCATTTGATTTCAAGGAAAAAAGAACACATCAACTAAAATTAAATTCCAAAACATGTCAATCAGGGGGCAACAATGGTATATACATTGCACACTGTCATCCCCAGAACATTCACCCAGAGCACAAGACATCTGTAATCAATTTTCTAAACAGTGCTGTTACAGGGTCCTGAGTTATTTAAATTCTATTGGCATGAGACATGGCTAGGTCCTCCAAGGAGCCCATGCAGGAGACCAGATACCTTGCAACTATGGGGAAGACTGACACCTCATGCTATGGGCCAAGGATCAAGACAAATGATAAGCAAATTCATCCATATCCTAAGGATTGATATTCTAAATAGTTCCCGAGCACTCTGAGGAAGTCAGGAGTCACCATTTAAAGAAACATATCCTTATCCTAAAGACTGACATTCTAAATAGTTCCTATCATCCTGAGGAACTCAGGACTCACCCTCCCAAACCCCTAAGGGAAGAGACACAGCTGCCTAAGAATGCCTGCTTTCTATGTGACTCCCTTCCCCCTTTGTTCCCAATTAAATCAACTTTACCTGAACTTATAATCTTATTGGCTACCATAACTCTGTTCTGTCTTATGCCCATCTGCATTGTGAGTTCCTAGTTTTCCCCACCTTAAACTCACTTCACCACATGATTTTACTCTATAAAGGTCCCTAGAATGGACAGTGTTTGGCAACCTGCTGAGGATACCTTCTCTCTCTCAGGCAGCTTTTTTCTCTGAATAAGTATAATTTTCTCTTAATCTCTGTTGTTCCTAAAATTCATTCTTTGACTTTACAGGACAAAAACCTAATATCAGACATAGTAGACTGGGAGATTCATTTCAGGATAACAATATCAGTATAAACTTTTCTCTTTCTTGAAGTCAGAGAAATCAGTAATAGTTTGTATCACACATAGTTGATCTCACCATGCCATGAATACTTGCATTGAAGGCTTTATCCCTGCCTTTAAGTGCTGCTTCTTTTTCTGAAACTGAACTGATCTGTAACTTTGGTTATGGTATCGACAATGCATTAAGGAATTGACTCAAAATATTTCTTATGAATGGATTACCAACAGCCATTGGGGAAGACAGATAGCAAAAATTCTTTGTTTTGATTTCTTCATTCAAACCAAAGGATGTACTTGAAAGAGCTTTGCCCTTCAAACAATTATAGGACCTCATGGTTGTAGTTCAAGGTAGAAGAATGTGAAATCAGGGATGTTTACTCATATGGCCACTTCCTCTTTTATCCTTGAATACAACTTCCTCTTGCTTTCCCAGGGGCCTAAAGAAAATTCCCATCAGCTCCTAGCATGACATCAATGTCCCCTCCAAGCACCACATCCAGTCAAAAGTCACATATACCCCATAAACCCATAGTCAGTGGGGGGGGAGCCAAACCCTTGGTGGCTGTGAGCTCCTCTCCACATTCTTTAAATAAAAGGCCAAGTTTATATTTCTGATATTCTGCTTCTCTATTGTGCTAATTTAACTCCTCAGTAATCTCAGTAATCTAACCCACTTTAAACCTATCTCATCACATGATTTTATTCTACAAGGTCTCTAGAAAAGACACAGTCTTTTGCTACAGGCTCAGAATCCCTCCTGTTTTTCTCAGATAGAAGCTTTCAGATAGGATTTTTGGTGTAGTAAAAAAGAGAATACAAAGTCAAAACGGCCTTTATTCTAAGAATATGGGGAGAACCCCATGACCACTGGAGGTCTAGTTTTTTCTTCTGGAAATATGTGGGCGGCATACATATAGTTTTTGACTTGGGTGGTGCTTAATTAAAGGTGGCATTGCTGATATGCAAGTAGCTGATTGAGATTATTTTCTGGCCACAGGTAGGTTGAATAGGGGAGAGGAAAGTGACTTCAAGGAAAAAGTCTCCTGGTTCCACCTCCCAATTCGAAAATATGCTATTTAGAGCAAAATACTTTCACTTTCTATCTCTCAATAAATATATTCTGCTCTTCAACTCTGTTATTCCTAAAATTCATTCTTGCACTTTAGAGAACACAAACTCATACCAGACATAGAAGTTCAGGAATTTCATTCCACTATATCATGGTATGGTTGCCTGTATTTCTAACTAACTCAGCTGCCTGTAACTTTAAGAATTGTTTATCAATTTGATTTGGGGTAATTGTAGCAAATAAAATGTTCTTAACGGATATAGGGAAATATATCCCTAAATTTAAAAAATGATTATCACAGTTTTTCTAGCTAGCATCAGCCAACATTTTCAACTTTCAAGTATGTGGGAAAACAAAAAATAAAAACAATTCAGAAAATAGCAATCCTGTAGGGAACAGTACATCATTTACTGTAATTGCCATGTTATGTGCAGCTATTTCATAGACCACAAAGGAAACATTAAGCCTATTAATTAACAAGTATAAGTTTCAATAAATGTGCTCATAGCACTGCATCACTGACAACTGCGAGTTTTTTTTTTTTTTTTTTTGTATGAGGGACTGAACTCATGACCTTGTGCTCTCCAGGGAGCTTCTTGTATCACTGACCTCAATCCCCAGAACCAACAACTTTAGATACTAAATATGACTATTAACAATGTTTAATTTGCCCTTGACATATTTAGTTATAAATTTTTTAAACTTACATTTTCACAAATGAAATGATTTTCTTTCCTTGCAGATTAAATTACTTTTGTTTATAGGTACCATGGATCAAAGTTACAACCTAGCACTTTCCAGGCAGATGTTTCTGCCTGCTGAGCTTAAAGCCCTGGCCTGTATTAATGAATATTTTAAATGTATAAACATCACTTTATCCATTCAAATACTATTGTTATTTTAGCAAAGGATGTCAATGTAGACCGAAATTGATATACAATCATAGAGGAACCTTCAAGATTCAATGCAAAAAACTAAATACAACAATCACTGCTACAGGCACAGCTGATGAAAGCCAGAATTGAAGATGAAGATGCAGTGACCAGGTCTACATGCTCCTGAAGAGAAAAGCAACAGCTTGAAATGTACTAAAGTTACCACCACCTCCTCCAGGAAGCCCTGATAGACATCAATTACCATAATCAATGACCAGAACAACTGGACTATTGTTCCCACAAAATGCCTTGGCTCTTCCCACATACCTTTTCTAGCTGACTTGTTCTCCTGATGAATAATATTAGTTAAGCAGCCATAAGTTTATAGGTTGAATGTGTTCTGAGACCCACACTGTCCCCACATTGTGGCTTTCCTGTATAAATGACCCCAGACAATAGGTCTGTGGCCAAAACACTGAAGACCACTCCTGAAAATTCAAGGCTATTCTTCTCTCTTTTTTTCTAAGAAAATTTTTGAACCTCTTTTGGTTTGTGACTTCCTTTCTCAATGTTGTGAGCCATTAAACTTGGTGCATTTGACATCAAACAGGGCAGGATTATATTTTTCTTATTTCAATTTAAATATGAAATTCTGCTAAAGGCCATGTTCCAAAGCCTGGATTTCAAGCTGCTTGTTTGCCATGAATTTAAGATTTCCATGAGCTTTTAAAAGTCCTCATTCTAGTGAACTGCAAATGTATTGGAGGAAGGAGGTCATTGTTGTGCTGTAGCACAGTAGGTGCCATTCCTAAATCTGTTTTTGTCACTGCCTCCTGGATGCCACTACATAGCCTTCCTTCTTCTGCAGCATCATTCAATAAATCCCATTTTGCATAAGTTAACTTTCACTCAGCTCTATAATTTTTTTAGTAGTCTTTCTGTCACCTTGGTTGTTTATGTTTTTCATTTTAGTTTTTTGATTTAAAGACATAGTCTCACTTAGGAGTTCTGGCCAGCCTACTCACTATGTAGGTTAGCCTGTCTTTGAATACATGGCTATTCTCCTGTTTCAGTCTCTTCATCACTAGGGAAAAGAGGTGGGCATTATAACACATGGCAGTTGTCTTTTTTCTCCTCTCCTTTTCACTATTATTCTTTCATTTCAGTGGCAATGTCATTTAATCCTGTTGTTTGCTTGTGTCAGTAAAGGTTTCTGCAGCTTGAGTTGAGTTTGTGAGCAACAATATAGGAAGACAAGCAAACCAATTGAGAAATGTGGAATTTCATTAGCTGGTCTCAGGACCACTTGTATAAAAAACCCCCATCCCCATTTCAGGATCTAAAGAAGAGGCTTTGAACTGGAAAGTTACAGATATTTTAAAAGATAGAATCACAAAAAGATCCTGTTGGAAATCATTTAGCTAGAATCTTATAATAATTTTTGGATGACAACTGTATTCTGCTTCTTTTGTTGAGCAGGTTATTTTTTTTCTTTGGGTACAGCTCATTTTGCTTTTCTCCTGGGTCTTCAACCCTGAGTGATTTTTCCATTTTTCTGGGTGAAATACAGGGCACTAGTTAAATGCAAAGCTCAAGATGGCATCTATTATGCCAATCTACAACACATCTAAGTTACAAGCCTCAATATTTTCTAGGGTAAAACCACACATATCTATCATCCCAGCACTCAAGAGGCTGATGCAGGATGGCTGCTTTGAGCTTAGGGCAATTCTGCACTCCATAAAGTGTTCAAATCTAGCTGATGTACGTAGAGAAAACCTGTCTCAATAAAACAAACTAAACTAAACAAATATAACCCACATAACAGCTGAATGGAGACTGATTTCTTAAAATCTTAATTCCAAATCTTGGGGATTAATTGCTTGTACATACACATATTTTGAGACAGCTAATTTGATGCTGTACTGCAACTCACAGCTAATGTAACAGCCAAATAGGAGGACTGATTCTTATGCTGAGTCACTGCAAGTGTCGCTGTGTGCTGGGCTTGGTGGCTCAAGACTGTAATCCCAGCACTCAGGAGGCTGAATTGGGAGGATCCTTGTGAGTTTGAGGCCAGCCTGGGCTGAAAAGTAGCTCAAGGCCAGCCTGAACTGCATAGTGAGACCCCGTCTCAAAAAAGACAAAAAAAAAAAAAAAAAAAAAGAGTCGCTGTGCATTGTCTCTAACGCAGAGCTCATAGTGAGAGCCTGCAGGACCAGCATCAATAAAAGACAGATGCAGACAAATATCTCATCAATCACTTTGATGTAAGACCAATGATATATCTTTAAATCTCAATTAGGCCACTAAGTCCTTTGTTCTTAATATACTTAAGCAGCATTTTGATATTTGAACTTGGTTTCACAGAACAAAGCATAAATAACATCAAATATGGTACATAAATAATAACTCAAATGTTCATGGAAAAGTGCTGTAGGTAAAAAATGTATAAACAATGAAACCAGGTACAAGCTTCAAATTATACCTCAGTGTCAACAAGTGATCACTTTTCATTCAGATATAAAAAATATTTCTTGGGAGGTGATGCAGGAGAACTGCCTTGAGTTTGGGGCTAGCCTAAGTTACAGAGCTGTCTGAAATAGAGAAACCCTCACTGAGACACCCCACAGACAATGTGAAACTTGAAAAGTGACTGCATAAGACACCTTTGGTTTGCTTTAAAAAGTTATAGCCATACAAATAAGAAAAATTCCACAATATTCAACATTTTCTGAGGAACAAGGTTGATATCATCCATAATATACAGAAAACACTTTCAGAGCTGGGTATTTAGCTAGCAGCATGAAAACCTAACTTGCAAGCTTGGGATCTTGAGTTCCATCCTTGGTACAAAAAAAAAAAAAATTCAAATTTCACCTTCATGATACTGGGTCATAATGCAAGATAATCAAAACCAGATCTCAAGTGAATAACACAGAATTCATGGGTTGACAGGGATTTGGAATACTGATTGTTACCAGAGCTGGTGTTATTCACCTCAAGGAAGATATCATAATTCAACTTTAACTGCATGCTTATCCTAAGAACTACCGAATTTCAGTGAAGACCCTCTCTATTGTATGACCTGCTATTTGCACACTGTGTCCTGCCAGTCAGTTCCACATCCTTTCCAAGCTTGTCTGATTCACCCTAAGCAGAAAACCCTTCATGCCTTAACTAATGATATCCATGCACAATTTCAATTTAGGGCATCTCCTTTACATCAATTAGTAAAGTCCATTACAGAGCATTTCCATGTTTAAACAATGTATATGATCAACCAAGCTATTAAATCAGCTCTTAATTCAGAGATGACACCCATATTCCTTTCCATTCAGAAGGATATCACGTGTATATGTTCATGCAAATGACTACATTTAGGCATTTTTCAGTGAGAATTTAACAGGCAGCCCTTTCTGGAATTTGTCCTTAGCAAGAACGCTTTACCTTACCCTTGATGACACTTTTATATCTGCTTCATTTTTCTCAAAATTCAAACCTATATGGCTGTTCTCACAAACATGGTCTACGAGCACATGTGTCACATAAAGTATGTTCAGAAATTATTTTCACTGTTAATTATCATACACAGGATTTCACTGGGTGTTTGGAAAGTCTTCCTCCATTGAAGCACATCACTACACATCTCTGAATTCTCATAATCTTTGCCAACACCTATCATGGGGTTGGAAATGTGAGAACATATGATAAATTTAGTCAATCCCTATAAATACAAAAAAGTACAAATTTAAGGAGTGCCATTGTGGATATGAGGCCCTGCATTACATACATTTAGAAACTTTAGAACATCAAGATTGCTGATCCCTGGAATGAGAGCAGAGACCAATCACACCACTGCTGATCCAGCTACAAAATGCATCAGAGTCAGGGGCTTCCCAAGCTCCTTCCTCTGCTCCCTATGGTGGAGGTGCCAGGGCAGTAGAGAATTTCAAATATGATACTCCAGTCTGTTGCTATCATAGTTAATTCAGGGTTCTGAGGACACAGAATCATCCTTGCTCCCAGCAGGAGAAAAAAGGGAAAGTGGACGACCCAAGGTCAATGCTAGAAGACCTCAGGAGCTGAAGCTAACTAAATACCAGAATCTACAGTCACCAGAACAGCTTCTAACAACTTATAACTGGTTTCTCCCAATTCCATCCTATTTCTTGGCTCCCATCCAAAGCCTCACCATGCCGTGGCTAGAGGGTCTCCCAGGTTCTTTGATAATCAGGCCACAGGACATAGAATGAGTAAATGAGATCCAGCAAGCATTCTGCTCCCAGTTTTGTGTTCCAAACAGGTAAACAATGTCTACATACCGGAAGAGACAGCCTGCCACAGCTCGCCTGATTGGACATTTCATATAGCCCGCCTCTTCATCACTGATTGACTGCTGCTCTACTATCCTCCTTCTAAGTCAAAAATAAACAGGAAAAGGAACTCCTTCTTGCAAAGAGGATCCCAAATGATAGACAATAGTCAGAGACTTCTCCAGCTGGTTGTCTTCAACAGTGTTGATCTCAGCTACACAGAGAAATATATGTACAAAAGTGCCTTACCTCAGGCTTTTCATTTCCAAATCCATTTCATTTCAAGGATAAAAAGAAAAAATACACTAAAACTAAATTTCAAAACATGTGAATCAGGGGGCAACACTGGTATATACATTGCACACTGTCATCCCAGATCATTCACCCAGAGCACAAGACATTTGTATTCAATTTTCTTAAAAATACTGTTATGTGGACCTGAATTAGTTAATTATGATTAGCAATGAGACAGGGCTAGGTCCTCCGAGGAGCCCATCCAGAAACCCAGATACCTTGCAACTATGGAGAAGATGGACAACTCCTGCTATGGGCTAAGCCTCAAGACAGAAGATCAACTAATTCATCCATATCCTAAGGACCGATATTCTAAATAGTTCCCTAGCACTCTGAGGAAGTCAGGAGTCACCATTCAAAGAAATGTATCCTTATCCTAAAGACTGACATTCTAAATAGTTCCTATCATCCTGATGAACTAAGGAATCACCCTCCCAAACCCCTAAGGGAAGATTCACTGCTGACTAAGAATGCCTGCTTTCTATGTGACTCCCTTCCCTCTTTGTTTCCAATTTAATCAACTTTACCTGAACTATTTATCTTATTGGCTACCATAGCTCTATCCCATCTTATACCAATCTGCATTGTGAGTTCCCAGTTTTCCCCACCTTCAACCCATCTCACCACATGATTTTACTCTATAGAAGTCCTTGGAAAAGACAGTCTTGCCAACCCAGTCAGGACACATTTGCTCTCTCTCACACAAACTTTCTTTCTCCCAATAATTATATTATCTTGACTTCTGTTTTTTTCTAAAATTCATTTTTTGACCTCAGAGAACACAAGCTCATACCAGACATAGTAGACCTGGAGTTTCATTACCCTATAGCAATAACAGTGTAAATTTTTGTCTTTCTTTAAGTCAGAGAAATCAGTAGATGATTGTATTCTTAAATGTTGATCTCACCTCTTAAGGGACATTTGCATTGAAGGACATTATCCCTGCCTTTTAGTGCTGCTTCTGTTTTCTGAAAGTGAATTGATCTGTAGTTTTGTTTATGCTATCCATAACACCTTAAGGAAATGACTGGAACTTTCCTTGTGAATTGTTTACCACTAACCATGGGAGAAGACACATAGCAAAAATTCTTTATTTTCATTTCTTAATTTAAACTGAAGGATGTACTTTAAAGAGTTTTGCCCTAGAATAAATTACAGGATATCATGTTGTAGTTCATCAGGGTGAAAGGTCAAATCAGGCTACTTCCTCTTGTTTTCCTGAATACGACTTCCTCATTCCTTTCCCAAGTGCCAAAAGAAAATTCAAATCAGCTCCTTACATGATATCAATGTCAGTGCCAGCACCACTAAATTTCGTATATAGCCTATAATCCAATAATCAGTCAGAAAAGAAGGCAAACCCTTGGTGGCTGTAGGCTCCTCTCCACATTCTTTGAATAGAAAGGACACTGCTACTTTTTCTTATATTCTGTGAAATGGTTTTGGCCCAGACAGGACTCTGTAGCCAGGAAAGCCTCAATCAGAAGCAGGAAGACCCTATCTCCCCCACCCCTAGGAATTTATCTGTGAGGCCATATTCCCTGCCTCTGCAAATTTACCTATGGCGCCAAACCTAAGACCAATGGGCTACCTGTGCATCCCTAAAGTCCTCCTTAGTTTCCACCCCACATGGAGGCTACTTACATACCTCTACCCTATGTGTCTGCCAGAGACATCATTGGACTCCAGCAGTGGGGGGTGCCGGTCATCTTTCTCCATGTTCTCAGAATAAAAGCCTCTTTTTGTTTTATACTTCTCATCTTTTGGAAATATTTTTCATCTTTTGGAAATAATACAATCATTCTGCTTCTCTATTGGGCCATAAAATCCTAACAGTACTGATTTTTGTCTATGTATGAAGGTAATTTACCTCCTCAGTAATTCACATGCTCTATTCCGCAAGTATCCATTGGAAATAAATGCAGTGGGCTTTTGCTTCACTCTATCAGTGTCAATGCAGTGGCTTTACTCCTAAAATAAAAATAAATCTTCCATAAGTTTCAAAACAGAATTATGCATCAAAATATAGCCAAGGTCCTAGAGGCCTATGGACTGGCTTCAATAATATAATAGAAGCCTTCTAGAAACTGAAAAAAATACACAGTTTATCTAACTAAAAATTGTTCAAGCAACCAGTGATGTAGAAATTTTTGTGAACAATTATAGGTGAACCTTCTCTTTTATAAGATATAACCTAGTGTCATGGCAAAGTCTAGGTCTTACTAAATAATACAATCAAAGCAATTATTTTACACTTATAATGACTGTTTTATAAAATTTACGATATTGCCAGTACTATAATCACTGTGAGTTGTATTAATCACTTGAAACTACAGAAAAAGGAACAAATTTCAGACATTATAAAAGTATGGTCATGTTAATTTGGCTCATGTTAATGGTATAGGGGAATGAAACGCCCTTACCTACTATATATCCAGAATGAGTTTGTGTTCTCTAAAATTGAAGAATGAATTTTAGGAATGATGTAGTTTAAGAGTGGAATATATTTATTGGGAGAAGGAAAGCTTCTGTCTGAGAGACAGGAAGGGTCTCAATGGGTTACCAAAGACTTTGTCTCTTTGAGGAACTTGTATAGAGTGAAATCATGAGTTTAGATGGGCCCAGAGGAGGGGAAAATGGGAATCTGAAATTTAAGCATAAGGCGGAGTAGAAATATGGTCAACCAATAAGGTTAATTGCTCAGGTAAAACTGATTAAATTGGGATCAAATGGGAGAGCAAGTCATAGTAAGTGGGCAGGTTTAAGAGCAGAGACTCTTCTTGTAGAGGATTGGGAAGGTGACTCTTGTGCTCCTCAGGGTGATCAGAGAACTATTTGGACTGTGGATCCTTAACACTTGATTGTTTTTAATTTACCTTTTGTTTTGAGATTTGGCCCACAGCAGGAGGTGATTGTCTCTTTCAGTCCTGCAAGCAATCTGAACTTATTTTCTGGCTCCTTTGAGGGCCAAGCCCTGTTGTTATAGGCAGCTGAGTTAGTTAGAAATATATAGCCAGGGAGACAGGATCATGTCCTAGAAGTGGGACAGGCCTCAAGAGAAAATACCAAGCAAATGTGTCCATATCCTAAGAATTGATTTTCTAAATAGTTCCCTGTCACCCTGCTGAAGTCAGGAGTCACCCTCCCAATCCCATAGAGGAGAGTTATTGCTCTGTAAAATGCCTGCTTTCTATGACCTCGCTTCCCCATTTTTCTGAAGTGTAAATGATTTTACCTGAACTATTAATTATATTGGCTAAAGATATCTCTGTCCAAAGTTTTGCCCATCTGCCTTGTGAGTTCCCAAGTTTCCCCACCTTAAACCCATCTCACCCCATGATTTTATCCTATAAAGTTCTTAGAAGCTACAGAGTCCTTGACAACCCACTTATGACCACTCCTGTTCTCTCAGACAGAAGCTTTCTGAGAGGGTTTTCACTGTGGTAAAAGAGAGAATATAAATTAAAATTGGCCTTTATTCTAAGAAGGTGGAGAGTACAGCATAGCCACTAGACATCTGCCTTTTTCTGCTGGATAGGTGGTGAGGGGGATTATATCTACTTTCTGACTGGGGTGATGCATAAAATTGGCATTGCTGATGTGCCAGTAGCTGATTGGGACTCTTTTCATGCCACAGGTAAGTTGCCTAAGGGAGGGGTATGTGAGCTCAGGGTAAATGTGCCCTGGCCTGCTTCCCACTGCTGTAATATCCTATCTAGAGCAAAAAGCTTTCACTTTTTTCTCTCAATAGTTATATTCTGCTCTTCCCTCCATTGTTCCTAAAATTCATTCTCCTATTTTATAGAATACAAACTCCTACCAGACACAGTAGGTCAGGAGTTTCATTCCATTATATCACTATCTGACTGCCTATATTTCTAAGTATCACAGATCCCTGTAACATTAAGAATTATTTATCTATTTCACTTAGCATAATTGTAGCAAATAAAATGTACTTAATGGATGCAGTGAAATATCCCATAAAACTGAAAAAAATATTATCACAGTTTCTCTATCTATCATCACCAATCATTTTCATCTTTCAACTATGTGGGGAAAAAATAAAAGCAGCTCTCAGCAAATAGCAATGATATAGTGCACAGTTTATTACTCACTGTATTTACCATGTTATTTGTAGATACTTCATAGATGACAAAAGAAACATTGAGCTTTTTAATGAAAAACTATCAATTTCAATAGTTGTGCTTATAGCACTACACGGTTGACAACTGTACACTGGAGATTCATTCCATGGGCTTCCATGGTACCCAGAGCAGGAATCTCTGGGGGAAACCAAGGACCCAGTTCCACACAGACATCATGGAGGGAGCCGATTGTTGCCTTTAATCATCAGTGTATCAGGCACTGACCATGATGCAATGACCAGTGCAGAAAGAACCACTTCTCTCTTGTGACTTCATTTTATTCAGACCACACAGTCACCCTGGAGAGCAGACCAGGTACTACCTACATTATGGTGAATGTGCCTAAGTTCCTGGACTCTGTACATGTGGACACATAATAGGGAAGGGGAGTCCCCAGAAGGCACACAGAATGGGGTGTTGCATCAGTGTATGAACTGAAGGTGGAGGAAAGGCAAGCAGGGTGCACTCCCACTGTCCACTCACTTCTCAGATAGTTATAGAGCAGCACCCTGTAGAGCACCCATGAGTAGAGTAACACTGCAGACTCCACTCTCTTTCTCACAGAGGCAACATTCCATGAGGGCTCAAAAGGGAGATGTATTTCAGGCTTCCCTGAGTAATGGAGGGCAGGTGGTCACAGCACTATCCAGCGACTTCTGTCAGCAGGTGAGGGCTGCCTGGTATAGCCTTAAAGAAGGCAAAGAAAAGGCTGGGGCTGAACTTTCTGCAGTTGGAGCAGGAATCTGGTGTCCAACTTCACAGGATGTCCCAGGTGGGCAGTTTTGAGGGAGGCCAGGCCTGCACTGCTGCTTACTCCTGTCCTCCCAGGAACAGATCTTCGCATTTTGGCTGCCAGCAGGTGCTGCTGAGAGAGCTAGGACATCCCGCTCAACCTACCTGGCTGTGTCAGACCAACCTGAGTTCACTGAAGCTGAGAACTACAGTACTCTAGGTCTGTGGGTCTCTGGGAGGGCACAGGGCACTTTAGACAGAGAAAGACTCCCATACTTGGGGCCTCCTGCAACTCTGAAGCATGCAGAAGTGAGTGGGGTGAGGCAGAATGGGAAGTTTTGGGTGGATTTGTGCACACAGTTGTCTCTGACAGGCTCTGGGCTTTCTGGGGCCTGCAAGGAACAAGGATAGTTGGTGATCTTTTCTCTTTTTGCTGGTGCAGGGCTGCCACCTGACTGAGCTCAAGTCCTCTTTGCAGGTCTTGTTCCAGCTCCTCCTCCAGTGACCTTATCAGTTCTAGGATCATTGTGAAAACTATGGTCATGTACCCTGTCATCATTAATTCTAGAGCTGGGGCTGCTTCTGGCTTCATAGTAGATATTCTGAATTCCAAATCCAACATTAAATTCTAAGATAATGTTAATTAAAACTTAAGATTTCCCTAGTTTCAACATGTTCAGTTCAGTAGTACCTAAGTACATCAGCTTTGTAGAATCTTCACATCTGTCAAGTTTCAGCTTTCTGATCAGTGTTGGACCCATCCATACCCCTGTGCTCTCCTGCTAGTCCCCACCCACCTTTGACCTTTCTCTTGCTGTGAATTGCTACTCTGGGTCTTTCATGTCAGTGCATCAGATTCTGTTTGGCCAAACATTACTGGAGAAGACTAGCTGCTATTGCCCCTTGTTAGAAGAGAAAACCCCAGATAGACAAAGTCTACGGGGAAAATGTAGAGAGCATTGTCGATCTACTCATCCTTCTATGTCAGAAAAGCTTGTCCATGATTTCAGTAATAAACGAAGATAGGAGGGGCTGATTCTTCATGTTTTAAAAACAGAAACAATAATAATGTAGAAACCACAACAGAAAATCTTTCCTTACAAGTAGTATTGAGATAGATGATTTGTATTACAGGTATAAAAGAGGTCTCATGTGTCCACTTTGTGAGACATATGATAAATTCATGTAATTCAAAAGAGAATCACCACCCATGATCCACAAATGCAGAGAACACTCAGCTTCTTAATGCTGATTTACGCAGGAACACATCTCTTAGGTATTCTATGCGCCCATCTAATGGCAGGTTACAAAGCAGGTGCTAAACAGCACTGTGGAGATCAAGGTGGGAGAGCAGAGCACTGTCCAATAGCTCCCAACAGAATTCTACACAGGGGTCCCTGGATCTGGCAAAGCTAAGAATAGAGGATTATCCCACACAGAGAGCTGGATTACTTCAAAATTTCTTTGCAAGACTGTAGTGGTTGATTGATTGTGTCAATTTGAGACATTTAGGAGCTTAACTAAATGAGTTTAACAGCTCTACACCCAAGAATGGAGAAGACCCACCCTAGGGTGGCTCATCACCTAGAGGTATAAAAGGGAAGGAGGAAGGACAAATGCATTCCATTCTTGGGAGAAGCTCCAGTCTTCACCTTTGTTTTGGAGGTTGTCTCCTGGCTTCCAGTGTAAACTCTTCAGCTTTCCATCTTAGATTTTTCAGCCTTTCATCTTAGAGCCTTTGGCCTTCTGTAACAGACCCATCACCCTGCTGGTGTGGACTTGCATGAGACCCTGGGGTGAACTCCAGACTTTGGATTGAATCCTTCAGCCTCCAGTGTGTAGACATCCTCTGCAAGCTTCCTCATCTGACTGTGGCTGACCATCTTAAGCCAATCTTGTTGTTTCTTTTACTTTTGTATATCTTGTGTTATATTGGTTTTCTCTAGTAAAACCCTAACACAGATTTTGGTACTGAGTAGTGGGTTCATTTGCTATGACTATACCTGACCGTGTTATTTGCGAGACTTTGGAAATGGCTCATGGTCAGAGTTTGGAATGGTTCAGACATGTCACCTGGATGCATAGAGCTGGAGCAGCTTAGGCTGTTCTGTAGAGAAGATTCTGGTCAGAGCTCAGGAGACCAGAAGGCTGATAGTCTGATGGTAAAGACTTGGCTTGGGAGGTTTCTGCTGAGGATTGCACTGGTTGTAGGACTCCCCACGATGTGTGTTATGGCGTAGAGAAAGTTTTTCTGCATTTTGTTCATGCCCAGTGATTTAACCTGAGAATGAATCACAGTGCAATGAACTGATTAATCTGCAAAAGGAAATTTCAAAGCAGTGAAATGTAATGCTGAGGTTGTGGCGTGGCTATTGTTGGGGGCTTTAGACAGCTTTATGTTGCAAATCAAGAGCAAAGAGCTCAGCAGGATAATTTACAACTCTGTGAAGTTAGCCAGAAGGAAAATTCCAGGAAAGCTGTGGATTGTAAAGACAGGGTTGAGACTTTGATTGCTGAGGAGAAACAGAGAGACAAGAAAGATGGTCATGGGAAGCAACGGGTCCCCACACTTTGCAGCTTCAAAACCACAAAAGCGAAAGAATTTGCTCAGAGGAGAAAGCTGCCGAGAATTATGCTCCAAAATGGCAATGGAGGCCATGTGACATTCCAGAATGGTGGCAACATAGAGAAGCTTTTCTTCACAGTCAGATTCACAGAGTCCAGTGATTCAGGCAATTAACCCCTACGGCCAAGAGAGAAAAAAAGCCTGGCTACTGCTCCAATTGACAGCAAACTTTGGGGGCATCCACAAGGTGTTGATTTTAGGTGCAAGGCAAATGCACAAATTCTGAGGGTAAACAGCTTGCACCATTTGCAAAGTGCCTGGGAAGCCAAGCAATATGTCCCTGAGAGGGCAGTACATAAAGATGTGAGGGTAAAACCAAATGTGCAGTGGAGACCCCAGAAGTTTGGAAAATCCAAGAACATGGATCATCCAAGAAAAGCTGCAAAAACTGAGCAGAGAACATTTAAGAGCAAAGCTGCAGGAACTGATATCCCTGAAAGTGACATGGGAGTGAAACCATCCAAGCCTTTTGGAGCTTCCAACCAGATTGCTTCAAATGCTGAGCATGACTTAATGTTTGCCAAGCTGCATGTTGGACTTGCTTTGTTTCCAATGCTTTATAATCCCCTTCTTGTAACTTTTGGAATGGTAATGTTTATCTTGTGCCTTTGTATTTCAGAAATGTTTAACCTTGTTTCCTTTGTACAGGGGGTTACAGTTAACAGTTTGCCATAGATCTTGGAGGAGAATTGGGACCTGGAATTTTCATCAATTCTACAACAGCAATGCTGAGACTTTGCCAACTCTTGGAGATGAAATAAATGTGTTTTTTTTTGGTTTTGCTTTGTTTTTGTATAAAGGGTATACATAGTCCTGGGGTCCAGGGGTGGAATGTCATGGTGTATGTCTGTCGCCCCCAGGCCTCATGCGTTTACATTATGGATTTGTGATTGGTTCATTCTGTAGCACTTGGATTAGGGGTGTGAGTGCTACACTGTTCTAGGGGTGGAGACAGCATCTGATGTAATGGCAGGAAGAAGGCTTGTCTTTCTCTTTTGCCTGTTTCCTCCTTGCTGTTTGCAGCTACCATGAACTGTAGCCCCACCATGCCAGCCTGCCTTGGAGCCAACTAAGTATGGACTGAAACATCCCAAAATTGTAAGAAATAAATGTTTGCTTTCCCAACTTTTGGCATCAGGTATTTTTTCTCAGCAACCAGTAAAAAGTACCTAAGAGAGCCCTGCATTCAATTCCCAGAATTCTGTTAAGGAAAAACAAAAAACAAAAAACAAAAAACAAAAACCCGGGAGCAATGTGAGGGGCTGCAGAGTACCATTGCCTGGTCTTTCTGAAGAGCTGTGTGCCCCAAGTAGATTCAACCTCCACACCTTTCTTGGTCACTTTGATTTTAGAAATGATCAGTTCCATGAGGGAAGAGGAAAGAAGGATGTTCAACCAAGAATACAAAATCTCAGTCACGGTGGAGAACAAATTTTCAGTTCTCTACTAAACTGCATGTTGATCACAGTTAATAAGGAGGATAGCTTTAAAAACTGCTAAACAATGGGATTTGTAGTCCCAGTCACTGTGAAAGAATTTGTAGATTAGGAAGCTGGTAGATAAATTAACTAGACTCATTCTTTTTACAAAGGAGTCACAGATCAGAAGCACATTTTATCCCATAAACATACATAATCATTGTGAATTTCTAAGTGAGGAAAGCCTGTACCTGTACTCCCAGCACTCTGGGAGTCTAAGGAACGAGGACCACAAGATTAAACCCAAATTGGGGAATTGAGTAAATTATTTAGACCCTATCCCAAAAATTAAAAAAAAAAAAATTTAAAACAAAACAAATTTTAAAAGTGCACAGGTATATAGCTTATGCAGGTATATACTATGCAGTATCATAGTATATAAAGTTATATAATATATATTATAGTATATAACATATACTATAGTTTCATAGTATATAAACTGCATAGTATGAAAACTTTATGTTTTCATATTTTCTTTATTAATATCTACTTGTGCTACATTAAAAGAAGAAAAGAAGAAAAGGGTTTATTCGTTTTGTTATGAGACAAGGTCTTGCTATTTACTGCAGGCTGACCTTGAACTCACCATGTATTTCAGGCTAGCCTCCAACTCTCTGTGATCTTCATGTCTAACCCTCCCGAGTGCTGGGATTACAGGCATGCACCACCATACCTTGCAAGAAAGTGTTTTTTTTTTTAAATTTTTTATTGTAAAGAGGATAAAACCAAATGAAATCAAGCAGAATAGAGTCAATCAAAACAAAAGGATGAACATGGTACATGACATAAAAACAAAATGTAATAGTAGGATGTGTGGCCTGTCTCTCAGCCTGCACAGAAAATGACAACGCCATGCTGAACTCCAAATTTCTCCAGATAACTGGGAAAATACCTAGATTTTGAAAGATGTCTACTGTAAATATGCCTTGTTTAAGAACCAATTCATATCAAGGGCCAGAGAAAGAACACAGAACTTTGATTTAGTATTTCCAATTTCTGGAATTTATCCCAAGAAAAAAGATCTATGCTCAATGAAGTTTTTTCTAAAAGGAGCTAAACTTGTGTACACGGTCAGTAACAGGATAACTAATTACAAGTCTCCCTATGCATATAAAATGAATATTCAACACTGCAAATATATAAATGTTATGAGCAGAACAGGGTAGTAATGGTTAGAGACAGCCGAATATGGGCAAGATGGGTATTCTGCAGCAGGGTTCAACAATGTGGGTGAATTATTTTTATTTGTGGATTTAAATTTTTAAACACTACTGATCACACTTTGCCTTGTCAAAGCCCCATGCTGCATTCATTCTCCTCACAAAACCTAAACACCCAAGTGGCACCAATATTAAAACAAGCAGAAACCACTTATCAATGGAAGGGACTGGAGCCAAAGCATGTGCAGGTAGAATAATAACTCCTATCTTACTGTAACATCTCGGTCCTCTCTCAGTCTCTGCAGGGAGGAGCTCCAAGTGGAATGAAGTCCTCCTTTTGGAGGTAAATGTCCGTGGCTGAGCATGTCCAGGCTCTCTGACAGCAGAGGCCAGGGAGACCCAGAGCCGCCCTGCTGCAGGTCCCACACCACAGCTGGGCTCCCAGCAGGGCCTGGCTGTGGCCAGGTATCCTGGGCTATGACCCAGGACTGGCCATGCAGACCCCCAACAGAGAGGAGGGAAGAAGGGAGAGGGGCTCTGTGGATCCAAGGCCTGGTGTCGCCCCAGCGCCAGGCTCGCTGCTTCCCCGGACCCCCTACCCTGGGCACCCTGCCTGGACTCCCCGCCAAGGAAACTTGCACCAGTAATGTCTGGGCCACCGGGCCCCGCTGCCACTAGCCACTGGTTCTCACCCGGCTAACTGGCCCAGACCTAAGCCCTGGCCCTGCAGCCTAGGCAGCCAAAGGAAGAGTGCTCAGGTCTCCAAACAGCCTCGCTAGCGCCAAAATGGTGACTCCATCCAAAGATTGGCATCCACTGAGAAGTCAGGCAGGTGCAAGACAGGACTGAGGTGGGATGTGGAGGCGCGTGGCTCTGAGCCATCCATGGCATGGCCTGCCCAGGTTGGTCCAGGAGGAGTGTAATCTTCCTTTTAGGCCAGGGGGTGGGGCCAAGCGGTTTCAAGGGCAGGTCCAGGGGCGGGGCCACAAGCAGGTACCCAGTAGGTACAGAGCCTTCCTGTGAGGCAAGAAAGATGCAGTGGGCATGGAAGTGGAGTTTTAGGGACCCCTGAGGTCAGTTTTGGCTGCAGGTGGAGGTCTCTGGTGAGGCTTCTGGGAGACCCTGCCCCAGGTCCATTATGAGCGGAAGCAGAGGAGTGGACTGAGTCTGAGGCTTGGAATTTATAGATGTCTGGACTCAAATCTTCCCGGGCCTGACACCTTAGGCACACTGCTTCTCTTCTGGGAGCCTCAATTTCCACTATCGTTATTCTCCTATTACTTTCTTTTGAAATACTGTGGGGTTTTCCATTCAAAAAAGAAACTGTGATGAATGGCAATACTCATCTCTTGGCACTACTGTGAAGATCCAATGAAAACCTGCAGAGGTCTTGCATGTTTCCTAGCATGTAGCAAGTGCTCAGATACCATTGTTATTTGCGTTGTTACCCTTCTTTTATTACAGAGAAATGAGTGCTTTTAGTACCGCCCTCTGACTTCTTTATATCTTAAAAGTACATTTACATGTTGATATAACGTACTAAAAAGCATATACAGCACTTACGGGAGTCAGGCCAGGCCTCTCTGAGGCACTTCACATATGTTAATTCTTACAAGAGTCTGAATTAGGAGCTATCTTCATTTTCATAGCTGTGTAAGTCTAGACACCAACATTAAATACCCTTTTCAATGACAAAGCAGTGGACAAAATTTTAAGCCAGTGGGCCTGGCATCAAAACCTCCATTCACTAACCCATACTTAGCACAGCAACGCTGCAGTTCTGCTTTGTATTTTCACATGAGTGTGGCATGAAATTTTTCAATGGGAGGTTGCCCAGGTAGCTAGAGGCAGTTTGTGTCAGGGTACACTAGAGAATCAGATTTAATTTGTATACATAAGGAGTTGTGTACATAATTCATGCACATAAAGGACACTTGTGTAATTTGTGTACATAAAGGATTTACAAAGGAGGCTTAAGATGGCCACCTGTAGAGTCAGGTGGAGAACTCAAAAGGGCCAGGTGCTCATTGGAGATGCAAAAGATCCACTCACAAGTCAGAGTCACAGACCTCACTGCAGAGTCCTGAGAGAGCCCCTGGCAGGAAGCAGAAGAATCTGTGCTAGGAGTCTGGAAATGACACCTAAGATGATGGCAAGGACTCAAACTCTTCTGAAGAGGCAGAAGCCAGAGTTTCTCCTTTCCGTTTTACTGCCTCCAGGATGCAGGCCTATTGGTTTCCCATCACACACAGGGAAGGTCTTCCATCTTCAGTGAGTCAGTAATCTACACACAAATTCAAAACTGTGCTGAACCAATCAGATAGGTGTTCTTTGTTTGTTGGTTTTTGGTTTTTTGAGACAGGGTTTTGCTATGGAGTTCAGGCTGGCCTTGAGCTCACTGTGTTGCCCAAGCTAGTCTCAAACTCAGATTTTCTTGCTTCAGCTTCCCAAGTGCTGAGTTTATATGTCTGCACCACCACACCCAGTTCCTCTTTCCTTTGAATACACTGATTCCATCATTCTTGCCATTTTCTTCTGAGTCAATTCTGGAAATCCTCTTATAAGGATATTTACTTTTGCTGTTGTGCCTGCCTCAAGGTCTTGAATCAGTTCAAACTATTTAACTTTCATGGTCATTTTGCTTTTTGGAAGAATCAGAAGTCACAAGGGTCCAGATCTGGTGAATCAGGTGGATGAGGACACAACATAATGTATTTAGGAGCCTTCCTTTCCATTGGATGGCACTCAGCAGCAGCACTAACTATAATGTTTATCCCAATTTCTAAAGACACTCGAAAAAGAGGACTTCCCAACTGCTTCAGAAATTGCAAGAAAAAATGGAGAAGTGTTGAAAGACCAGGGAGTAAAAGGTTAAAAACAAGATGCTGTTTCTCTGCTAGAAGCATCACTGGGCCTCATGACTTAGTCCAGGAGACATAAGGTGCCATACAGAACAGAAAACAGCAGTTATGTGTGTGTCAAGGTCAGGGTAAAGGGTTAAACTCATACGCAAATCTCTCTGCACACAGGCAGGTTGCTTTAAACAAGTATAAATTGATGGGCCATTCTAGTTCTCTTTGGCTCTTTAGCGGAGAATAGAGACACCTAACAGTGATTAACAACCCTTGATAGCTTGTTTTAGCACAACTAAGTAGTTTAGAGAGGGCAACAATGATTAACAAATCAATTAGGTGAGATTCTTGCAATTCTTTACAGAGGAGAGTATTGCTCAACATATCAATTAGGTCACTTAACATATCAATTAGGGGAAAAGGATAGAATAAACATCTGTGGCTGTGATGTTCCCGGGATGTGCTGTGCCAGGGAACTCAGAGATAGAGCCTGCCATTATGCTAATCAGCGTTGTAAAGTATGTCAGACTCCAGCCTACAAAAACCAGGTGTCTTAAAGATAAGTTGTACAGAACAAAGATAGTTAATTAACTCTGACCCGCTGGTCACCCCTTGTGAACTGACCAATAGCAGATAGATAAGATGCCCACCACTCCACACTAACTGTAATGATTGGCTTCTGTAATAAATGCTTGCTTTGTGGTTTTTCCCCTTAAAAACACAAGCCCTTCCCCTACTCGGGGTTCTTGGTTCCTGTGTGTTCTGAGGACCCCGTGCGCACGGACAAATAAAATGCCTTTTGCTTTTGCATGAGAGTCCTGTCCAGTCGTGTCCTTGGGGTCTCCTTAGCGACTCAGGGTCTTACAGTGTTTCTGAAGCAAGGAGGAGCATTTTATTTAATTTATTTTTAATGAGGTGTTTTTTAAGGAGAATTAATGGACATGTATCTTTCATTGTATCAAATTTAAAGAATTTGAATCTTTGCTGTATATTTGGGTCAGCCCTTGTACTTCTTCCTTGAGGTTGTTAATTAAACATCTGTATATTCACTGTCCCTTGTACAAAATGATTGGGACTAGAAGTGTTTAGAATTTCTGAATTTTTTGTTTATTGGAGAAATTGCATAGATATCATAAATTGTCTTGAGGATGGGACCCAAGTCTAAACATAAAATTTATTTATAATTCATATATACTTTATACTCATAGACTGAAGGTAATTTTATACAATATTTCTAATAATTTTGTATTTGACATGTGCAGTGTGTTGTTTCTCTGGTGTGGGACTTTGAAAATGTAGATAAGGGCCAAAATTAAATAGATATTGTGAACATTATCTAATGAGATGGGGAATAAGGGATGGGGAAAAAAGGAAAAGAAAAAAGGAAAAAAAGAAAAGAAAAAATTAGAAAAGAAGGAAACAAAGCTTTCATAAATAAGGAGGTGAAGGGAATTGAAAGAAAATTAGGGGAATGGAGAATAAAGATTCATATCATGTATGGTACAAACTTCCCATGATTAACATGATCATTATTTACACCTAAAATGTGCCTATAATCTTAATTTAAAAACATTTTGTATTTAAAAAGAAATTTCTTTTTGAGGCATTTCGTACCTTTGGCACTATATCAGTACTCAAAAAAATTTTGGAATTTGAAGCATTTCAGACTTCAGATTTTGGATTAGGAAGGCTCAGTCTATATTTGCATAGTGATTTGATAAATATCCTCCCTACCTCAATAGACTGTAAGCTGCATTGTGAGGGTATGAGAGCAGGCTCTTTGCCCCTACTGGTGTCAGGGTTTATGTCAGTGACCCTCCCAAGCCTCATGCAATAGTGGATGTGGCCAAATCCAGTATTTCTGGTTGCTTCATTGTCTAGTGCTCAGACTGGTGGTATGCGTGCTATAGCTGCCCAGCTGTGGAGCCAGCATATAGTGCACTTGAGGGAAGAAGGTGTGTCTTTCTCTTTTGCTGTTCTTGCTTGCTGCTTGTAGCTGCCATAAACTGCTGCCCCACAGCCATGTCATTTTGCCTTGGAGCCAACTGAGTATGGACTGAAACCTCCAACCTGTAAAAAATAAACCTTTCCTTCTTTCACATTGAGTGTCAGATATTTTTTCTCAACAACCAGTGAAAAGTAACTAAGACAACTGGTAATCACTGTTTCTCAGTACCCAACTCAATACCTGACACAAAACTGGTGCACTTTTGTTGACAGAAAGAAAACAAGCAGTAGCACACATAGATTTGTATCACACAGAATTTCACTACTTCCAAGGCTCTGCAGTGAAATGAGGTCTCATCAGTTTTCCTCTCTCTAGGCACTAAGCTTGCCATTTCTTTTGCTATATTATAGCAAAGAATGCTCCTCTATCCATGTTCCTTTCTCCCTATGGTCTTAGAAATCAATTGTAGGCTATTATACAATCTCATGCTGGGCATGGAAGTCAGGACCTCCTGCATGCTAGGCAAGTGCTCTACCTCCAGATAGATTCCAGCCCTCCCTTTCTTGTTTCTGGAGTTTAGGCCATAGGAATGTACTATGGTGAATATCCAGCCCAAATGACTCACCATGGAACTGTAATTTTAGCCCCAAGCTGACTGAAGATGTATGACAGTCTACAGTAATCAAGAAGTGTCCAACTGAGCCTAGTCAAACCAGAAAATTGGGTGATCATTATAAAATTTTGCAATAAGGCACTGAGTTTGGGAATGCTTTGTTATACAACAATGGCTAATGAACAAGATAGGAGCAAGAGAGGCACTATTCACAATAACCAAGGCAAGCAATCAGTCTAGGTATGTGTCAGCAAGAGAATGGGCAAAGCAAATGTGGCATGCACATGTGCACACATGCACACACACACACACACACACACACACACACACATATCCTGTTCAACCATAAAGAAGAATGAAATCTGGTCACATGCAGAAAAATTCAGGGAAGTGGAGGATATCATGTTAAACAAAATAATTCAGACACACACCAATATTGCATGTTTTCTGTCAAATGTGGAAAATAGAAAAAAAAGTAGAAGATGGGCTACACAGGCCTGGGAGAACAGTTAGGAGGGAGGCAGATGGTAGGAGAGGGGTTGATGAACTTGATCAGTGCACAGTATATGCATATATGAAAATATCATAATGAATCCCCTTACTCTGTACAACTAGTATGTGTCAATAAATATATTTTTCAAAACAGAAAGGAGATGGAACAAATTTTAAAGCATGTGAATAGTTACATGCTAATGCAGACTTTGCTTAGTAATCCCTTGCCCTTTTGGGGGTTTGCACAATGTAGAAGAGCCTAGATTGCTGGGAAAACATCGCTGGCCATATTCAAGGCTCAGACTCTTGCATGTGGAACATGAATCAAGAGGCCCAAGGCTAAGTATCTTGCTATCTTTGACCAAATTTTTCTTTTTTTTCCCAATGTAGTGTACCAGAGTGTTCTCTGACTTAAGATGGTGGGGAGGTGGTTGTCTGACACCAGGAACAGGGTTTGTATTCTGACTCTACTATTGCAGAAATGACCTTGAACAGATTCTGTCGCTTTTCCACACTTAGTTTTCTCACTTAAAAGTGATCACTTATTTAGCAGCTATGTAGCAACTGGACATGAGAAATAACATTCCCATGGTGTTCATGAGTCAGAGGTGGCCAGAGGAAACTGTTTTGCAGCTGTTCTTCAGCTTTGCATCTCCTGCCATCAAGGATGAAGAACAAGGCTCTTGTGTTTCACTAAGGATAACAGGAGGACAATGGCTTGTCCTGCAGTGGGAGTCAGCAGAGGCCTAAATCAGGTCACCTTGCAAGGGGGCTTCGAACCTTTCATCATTGAACCCTTTCCCCATCCTCTAATTTTTCTTTCTCTGTTTGCCTCTCAATCATTGTTTTGGTAATTATAATAATATTTACACATTTCAAAGGATCCAACAAATAAGTAGGAAAAATAGAAATATTTGCTCTTTTTGTATGTAGAGAGTTAACTATCATTGGTACATTTTAGTCTGCCTTTTCCTGTTAACAATTTATTGTAGACATGGTTCCAGGGTGATTAATTTAGGTTTACATCATTGTAACAGGAATCAGTCAAGTAAGAATTAGGATTCTACCAGGCATTTAGAATAGCAGTCCCAAAATGGTGTCAGGATGTCCAAAATGGAGCCTGCTGAGTTGTCACCCTTCAGGGACCTTATAAAAACATCTGCTGACTGTGCTTCAGCTGTTCAGGTCCTTTCTAGAACATGACCAGGCAGGCCATTGCCTGAAGTTTACATGGGCTATGCATAGGCACTGTGTGAGCACTTTTGGCCTGTTTTGGGGATCAAGATTTTCTTTGGTGAGGTACCAAGGTTAGAAAATGTACATGTTCAAGACATGAGCAACAGTGGTAGGCAATATGGAGCAGAGCAGAGAACCACTTTTTGTTGTATAATTCTTACACAGATTGTTATCTTATATTTACATTCTTGTGTAGTGCTGTAAACAGCCCATGGGAGTTCACCAGTGCTAAGTCATTGTTGCATAACTGTACCCCACTGTGTTCCTGTTCAGACAAGCATGGTCATGTCCTCATTGTCTTTAGACGTCCCTGAACTGTGAAGCAGTCAGAGAGGTTCCCCACAACACTGCTAGATTGAACCCTAAAAAGTAGGGAGTCTTCCATAGGGCAGCTCTTTTCTAAACCCATTAAAACTTCATGGGTATCCTACTCAGAACTCCCTCCTTGCTGGTGTGAACTTTACTGCCTTGTCTTTATATCTATCAGAGTGCTGGAGGCTAAGGGGTAAGTTGCTTGTGATGTCCCCAGAGACAGCAGGGAGGCAGACATCAGCACAGCAGCAGGCAGCAAGCAGAGAGAGCAATTGTGTCTTTATCATCCAGCCTCTGTATATGTTGTTATGTTTACATTCTTGAATGCTGGCCTCCCAGTGGTGCCAAAGGTTGATGATCACACCTCTACCACAAGCATCTCTGAGGGACAATTACAATCCAAACCATCACACACAGAAACAAAAAACAATTCTCATGTGTGCGTCCCTCAGTGGCCAACAGTGGTGTCTGACTCACATCGCCTGCACTTCCTTCCCCTCAGTGGGACACTGCCCTTCTTGCAGCAGAGGAAATAAAAATGTACTAATTATTCAGTGTTAACTCCAAAAAAACAGAAGTCAAAAGAAATCATACATGGGAAACAGTGTTGTAATTCGGGTGCACTCCCTCAAAGCAGACATATAAGATAGATGCAGTGAAGTCTGTTGTAGGGGATTCCCACAGAGTTATTTTCAGAGATAGCTCCCTAACTAGGCAGACACCTGAGTCACACATATATCTGAATGTTAGTTAAGAAGGATGTTCCTAGGTGAAAGGTGTTGGAGGAGGAGGTGAAATCTTCATTTGTTCTCTAAGTCTAGGGAATGTTCCGCAGTTTAACCTTCAGCAGGTTTGGGTACTCTCCTGCAGCCATTTCCTGACTTAACTCAGAAAGTCTTAGCTTTCCTGATTTCATCTTATTTTCTTTCACAGCACTGACTCTTAAGGCTTCTAGTGGATAGTGATATATGTCATTTGCAATTGTGTCTGACAACAATTCTCTCCTTGCCCAAACCCTAGTCAGGATCCTTTGGTCCCCTGACAGGGTCTCAGGAGTCTGCACAAAGAGGAGATGGGGATCTGCACTCGTCCCAGGCCTGTTGTAGAGAGGTTCCTGTCTTGTCATGGAGGAGAATTGCTATGTATCCCTGTGAGAGGCTTAGGTAAATTTAGTAAGCAGACTCAAAAAGGCAAATAGTCAAAAGACAGTGCAAGTGCTCAGAGAATGAGGTACATTATGGTCCAGGGCTGGAGGCTGCTTTGTTCAGAGGGATGGAACAAGTGGAATTTGTGAATCTATAGAAAGCAGGGGCTCAAGTTACAGGTGACAGGCAATGGCCCATTTTCTAGGTAAAAGTAAAAAGAAGGCCCAGTTTAAGGCCTTATTTTATCTTTAAGATACCGGATTTTTTTAAAGTGAGTTTCTCGGAAAGGAAAAAGACATTGTAACTTTGAATACATTTGTACCCTGAAGCTGGAATTTCCAGGGATCATTTCTGGCTCTACCTGGACTTCACATTTACCAGTTCCTTGGACACATCTTAGCAAAGCATGGGCTGCTGTGCCAGCAAAATTCCACTGAGACTCCAGGTTCTGCATTCATTAACTTAAACACAATGCATTTGTAAAACTTCCTCCAGAACAAACACCCATATGGCCTAGTATAGCACAAGGTCCTGGTGGTGAACAGAAGTTAATCTAGTTTAATTTAATCTGTTATCCACATCTGGGTCAAATGGGACCAGCAATCCTAGGTTTTTGAGGAATCTCCACACTGATTTCCACAGTGGATGCACCAGTCTATGCTCCCACCAGCAGTAGAGAAGGTTCCTTTTTCCCCACAGGCCCTCTAGCATTTCTTACTGGTTGATTTCTTGACATAGACATTCTTTTCAACGTGAGGTGCAATGTCAGTGTTGTTTTAATTTTTCACCTATATTTGTTTCATCTTCCTCACTGTGAGTTCGTTTTTAGCTTCAGTGTTCATAATTACATTGTCCAATTTTAGCAAGTGTCCTGCTAAGGCAGTTGGCCACAAGCCTCCATCCCTGATGTCTGATCACCCTTACCATCTGATTGGCTCCTCATCCTCCACTATCACGCAGCTCACACCTGTCCAGCCTGGCCTGCCCTCTGCAAGCATCCCGTTAGGCTGGGTGAGGAAGCAGCTCCCATCCATCTGCTGCTCAATCTTAGTGTTGTCAGCTCCCTGACCTGACCCTGCCCTTCAGCGGTACATCCCTAATTTTCCTAGGTGCATGTGGAGTTCTCTGTCCTCCACTGTTGAACACCTCACCTGCCTCTCTCAGGATGGTCCCCATATTGTAAGAAACTTCTTGACAACACAAACAGGGCCAAAATTGGTGGCACAGAAGACTGTGGCAACTTCCTGAATGAACTAAGAGAAATCCTGGGTGAAGCTGCCTAGTGCCTCTGTATTTGGTTGTTCTTTCCCCATCCCAGGACAATTTTTGTTGAGCTCTGGAAAGTCTCACATACAGAGTTAAGATTGCATATGTTTGGAGCATACAAAAATAACAGGTGCTCTCTGTCACACAGTGTACATCTAAAGGTTAAACAAAGCAGTACAATATTGCAACATATCTTTAAAGTTGGTGAGTTATTTAAACCTTGATCTATATCTTCTGGAATTTATTAAATAAGTATTTTGTTATTGCATAAATAAGATACAATATTATATGGTGATTAACACTGTATCCTAAATTTATTAGATTTCTAGAGATGTCTGTTAAAAAATCCAAAGTTTGTCTTAAGTGTCAAATCTAAGTAAATGCATGCAGTTTTTATATGGCATTGAAATTAATTATTGCTAACCTCACATTATATTAAATACATTTCTTTTCCCAATGGTGTAGACCAACAGATGACTTGAGTATTGCATGTAATGCTCTGAAATGAATGCAGTATGAGCCAACCTTTGATAAATTATCAGTGTTCATACAACAGCAAAGATAACATTAATTGTGTGAAAGCATACCAAATGCAAACCTTCACTTTTCAGTAAAAGATTGTATCATTGAAAGTTTTGTGATTGTGTTTTTCTCTCAAGACAAAATATGTCAATGGATGAGCAGTTTTTTCTAAACTAAAACTTCAGCTCAGTATTCAGATCTAGTTGCAGTGTTGGCTGTGCAATAAATAAGTGGGTTTTGGGCTGCAGTTTGGGCCCTTGGTCTCTAAAAGTTTTCCTATAACTGATCCAGGCGGGCTGAGAGGTTGAGGATTCCATTCCCAGCTCTCCTGTGTGGCTTCTAGCACTCACAGGCATGGACAGGGCATTTAAACAGGGTCTGGTTCCTCCAGCTTACCCCAGGCAGACACCAGCCTGAATATCAGTTCCCTGGGAACTGTGAGAGGCAGCAAATGAGTTCAGGACTCAACCAATCGGAGTTCTTCTGACCTTGTAGTGGCAACAGCTGATTCATCTAGCTCTTTCCCCTAAAATACAGAAAGTGGATCGTCCATACAATAACCCTGCAAAGGCCAGCTTTGTAGGGCATCTGGGCTTCACTGAGGAGTGGGGAGCTGCAAGGTGTGGGTCACCAGGGTACTGGTTTCCATGGTGTAGAATGGGACAGTCCCTAAAGAGTTCACATCACTGCAGAAGGGACCCTAACCTGGGTATGGCTTGGATCCAATCCCTCTTTGTAGGAACAAATCCATCAGGTGGAGTGTAGTCTGAGGCTCCCCAGACCAAGGATCAGGGACAGCCACTTGATTAGATTCTGTTACTGCTCCCTGGGCCAGAGGATTTCAGTGAGAAACCCAAACCTCATGTCCTGTTGGTGGGGTTGTAAAATGGACTAGTTGATATAGGGAACAACATAGCGGTTCTCTCCAAATTCTATAGAATTACCCTATGATTCAACAATTCTAAATATACTTATACAGCATAACAGAAATCAGGAGCTCAAGCAGATATTTGCATTCTCATGTTCACAATAGTATTATTCCTATGAGCCAAAACATGGAAACAACCCCTAAAGGGTGGATGAACAAAAGGTGGTATGTATATATCCTGCAATATTATATTAAGTGAAATAAAACAGAGAGAAAAGGAAAAGGTCATATGATTCCAAATATGTGATGGCCCTGAATAGTGTAATTCCTGGAGACAGACAGAAGAATGGTGTTTCCAGGAGTTGAAGGGAAACGATCTTATTGTTGGGAGGGTTCACAGTTTCAGTTCAGAAATAGAGTTTTGGAGCAGGATGGGGTTGATAACTGCACTAGGTAAATGTTCTTAACTCACTGAACTGATCATTGACAAAATTAGTGGATTTTGTGTTGTGCATATTTTAACATATTTTAGATGGTAGATAGGAGATGATAAGTTTGACAGAAGAGATGAGTGGACTCAGGGACAATTTTGTGACACCTTGTTCACTTTTTGAGGAGTAATACTCTCCCAGGTCCTGATCATAACACACATACCATATATCACTCAAAGGACAGAACTTATAGTTAAAACTTCCCATCTCCTGATCATGCACATCTGATTCTTCAACTACACTCAGTAACATGCCTCTGATTGCTTCATTCCAAGCAGAGGGAAGAGAAGAAGCATTTGGGAAAGATCTCCATGACCAGAGATATCCTCAGGAGGCTCCCACTCTACGTGTCTGTGGTGGGGTTAGGGAGACTACTCATCTGCTCTTCTTTCTTTATAAAGGCAAAATTGAATCTAAAATTCAGCATCTGTCCTGGAGCACACAGCTCAGTGGCATTTCATGCACTCAGGGATGTGAGACCCTCACCATGACTGGTAAAGAGCACCTTCACCATCCCCAGTGATAACCTAGGTTCATTAAACTGTCATTTTCCATTCCTCATGCTCAGCCATGAACCACTATTTTGCTTTCTAAAGATTAGCCTATTCTGGATATTTATACAAATGGAAGCATAAAAATAAGTAAATATTTACATTTGACAATAATTTGATTTTATTAGTCACAAAAGTTCTAAATCATGAAGTATACATTTTGTTAAACATACTGTTGTATTTACAGCTCATTTACATGGCTAAAAAATTGAAAACAAGTCCCACATGTGACCTGAAAGTAAGGGTGAAATTATGGCAAATTCTGTAAAAGCTGTGAAGTTTGAAGCACATGTGTAAACATAAAAGCAATTGTCTTGGTCAAGGATCCCCATTAGTAGGACACAGAATCCAAAACCCACAACTGGGAAGAGATGTTTAATCTGATTTATGGTTTCAGGGGATTCATTCCTGCCTGGTTCCAAGGCAGGGACACCACAGCAGGATGGTGTGATGGAGCAAAGCTGCTCAGTCCATGGTGGCCAGGAAGCAGATTGGAGGGACAGTGCCAGGGAAGAAGGGGCCAGATACCAGATGTGGTACCTAGGATCAATCCTCCATGACCCATACAGACAAGCCCAGAAGTACACTTTACAAATCCCTTGGACAGCTCTCACACCCATCAAGTTGACAATGAAGATTAATCATCACATAGCAGAAGTTTTGTGATGTTAAAATTATACATGATTTACATATGTGCATATATACAGTATTTTGGGTTATTTTACACCTTTAAAATTATGTCCAAATTCAAAAAAATGCTTAATTTTATGCAATAGAAATAACCTTTCCTTAGGTAAATTTTATAAAATCATCTCAAAAAAAAAAACCTGAAAAACATAAGAACAGGGTTTAAAAATACTCACAGGAAGATCCAGAAATCCTAATTCTTCTTTGAACAGCTACTCTGAAAGACAGTTAAACATTCAAGGCATAAAATATTCAACCCCACACTAAGTATCTTCCCAGGGAAATGAGTACTAGAGCTATACAAACACAAGAATGACTGCAACAACTTTATTTTTAAGGTCAAAACTGGAAACACAACACAGGGCTTCAGCTGATGGGCACGAGGATCTGTGGTTCATCCACACAATGGGATGTGATGGCTCAGCCACTGACAAGAAGCAGCACATGGGAAACATGACATGGTTGTGAGGATTGAATAAACACTACCAGCTCCCCCAAAATGAAAACAAAAACAAAATCCAACAAAAATCCAACAAAATCCAACAAAAACCTTGCATCCTGGGTGGTTACAGACCTGTCACCTCTAGAAAATACAAAGTGTTTCCCAGAGACAAAAAAGCAGATGCATTGCTTAGGATGGAAGGAATCAATTGTAAGGAGCCATAAGGAAAATCTGATGTATGTATCACCACTGGGCTGAAGATTTTCAAGGGGCTCATGTATATTACAAATCCAAGGGGGTTTTTTTGTTTGTTTTTTAGTTTCAGTTTTATTTTGCTTTTAGTAACAGGAACCAAATTCAGGACACTGTGCTTGCAAAGGAGCACTTTGCTGCTGAGCTATATCCCTGCCCATGTCAACATTCATCCAGTTTTATAGTTTAAACCTGTAAGTTCATTATATGTTAATTATAATGAAAGAAAATTGCTTTTAAAACACTTCTCATCTGAGATACCCACCATTGCTTTGTTTACTTATAGATTTACTTACCAGCAATTTTATTTATAGATTTATTTCTAAGCAGTTTTATTTATTTATACATTTATTTATCAGAAGTTTTGTTTATTTATAGATTTACTTTTTGCTATGCTGGAGATTGAATCCAGTGCCTTGTTCCTTTTAACATAATTTATTTCCATACAGGGCCTTGTTAAGTTGCTAATTTGCTTACATTGGGCTTATATTTTGTCACATTTATTTTGGTATTTTATTACATTTTGTATTCTGTCACATATTTTTGTATACTGAAGTATAAGAAGGATAACTAAATTGAGTAATCTCAAGTAAATCAACAAATACAACTTAACAAAAAATAGCTGGGTGTGATTACATGCACTTATAAGGCTGAGGCAGCAGGATTGTTGCAAGTTCTAGGTCAGCCTAATTTACATAGTGAATTGAAGTTCAGCCTGAACTACACAGTGAGACCTTGTCTCAAAAAATAAATTAATAAAATTAAATAAGGTAAAAACCTGGACTAAGACAAGTTATTATCTTGTAGTCCAGAACAAGGGCATGTTTAGTGGATTTACTTTAGAAGATGCTATGGTTTATATCTGGGTGTCCCTCCCAAAGCCTCATGAAGTCACAGAGGCAGCTAACCCTAGCATCTGTGATTGGTTCATTGCTTAGTGCGCTGATTGGTGATGAAAGTCCTTCACCTGACCTGGGTTTGAATTACTGGAGTAAAAGAGGTCTCACCAATGCATTTGGTGAGAGGAGTGAGAAAGTCTTGTAATTCAAAAGGAAATCATCACCTCTGGCAAACAGGTGCAGAAAACACTCAGCCTCCCAAAGCTGATTCATGTAGGCACAAATTACTGAGATGTGCTGTGTCACCATCCAATGGCACATTTTAAGGCAGGAGGTGAACAGCACTGGAGTAAAAATGGGGGGCAGAGCAGAGTCCTGTAACACAGCCCCCTTCACAGCTATATACAGACCGGTCCTTAGACCTCACAGGACTAAGAAAAGAGGTTTATCCAACACAAAATGCTGCAAACATGTTCAAGATTTATTTTCAAGAGTTTGATTCACAGTGCTGTTTGAAGCAGGAAGGAACTGGGACCCTCCCTGCCTCCACGTAGAGCATGCACAGGAGAGCTGTTTGGAGGATGTCATGCATGACTGTTGGAGGGAACTCTGCCCTGGGCCATAAAGGTACAGATCTAGGGGTGAAAAAACTCATGGCACAGCAAGGTTATCCAAGGGCCAGCCAGTGCCCTGGGCGTCTACACTGTAAACCAGTGCTTCCTGGCAACAGGGACTACACCGAGCGAGGGCATTTGTATGCCAGAGTGGCCAGTCAGGTGAGGGGCAGCCCTGCCTGACACAGCTGAGCAAAGTGTATCCCTCTGGAGCTGAAGCTCCAGCAGGTCTGCTTCAGTTCCTTCCTCAGGTTTGTCAGCAAGGATGTCACACAGAAGCACGGCAACACAAGATGAATTTTGCTCAGACTAAATCGTTTAGCTCCCTTTGAAGAAATGATTGAAAGTGCACAAGTCTGAGAAAAACAAGGCTGAGAACAGCACTCTGCATGTTGTGTAAATAAACTGACCCTTTAGAAGTCATGGAAATAATGCCTGTGTGTGAGTCCGCAATAGCACAGGTGTGAAACATCATGCATGCAGGTTTCACAATTGTAAAAGGAAAATTCCAGTTAAATGCTACATATACATGATTTCCCTTTGGCACTGCACTACAGGAAGGAAAATGCCAGCAGCAACTTAGATTTACTGAGCCACCTCAGTAAACCCAAGGCAAAACCCACCAGATGATTCTATCACTGAAATGGGCGGGTTCAGCAGCTCTGCTCCCTGCTTGATGGTGCTGCTGCTGGTTGAGAATTTTGATGTATTTCTATCTGCACAAGGCATCTCTGCCCCTCTCAGCTCATGGCTGCCAGCGTGTGGATCAGACTATGTGTTTACATAAAATCTCATCATGATTTCAGGATGGGTGGCAGCCTCTTGTTTACTGGAAATTATTTTGGAAGTTTGGGCATAAGAATTCTTAGACAATGTGATTAGCCAGTTGAGGGAAAATGAGATTGTTTGAGGTAAATGCAGGAAATTTATTTATCAGTGGCAGACTCAGTTGCCACTAAAGCCCATATTTTGGGGGTAAAAAGGCATGAGTCAGCGTTTGCTGTACAAAATGCTGGAAGGCACAGCAATATACCCAAGTTCAGTTTTTGCTTTGTTTCCCTCATTATACGAAGTGGGAGAGTGGATTCTCAGCATTCAAGCACATCAGACTTGAACTAGAGTAGAAATCTGTATCTGTCAACTGGAAAGTGAAAAGACAAGGAAATGTTTTTTGGCAAAATGCAGTTCTAAATATATGCTTAAATAAACAAAGAACCCAGAAAAAAATAACAACAAAAAGAAATGTAATGAAAATATTGTGTTTTGTTCCAATGCCACTGCCTCAGTCTCAAAACAGGAGCAAAATTTGCAGAGTAGAAGGGTCACTGAAGACAGTGCTCTATGTGGTCTTCATCCCCAGAGGTGCAGAGTGGGTGCCCTGCCCACTAAGCCAGATGAATTCAGGATAGTACCTGAATCCTGGTGTAGGCTGAGACCAGGACCCAGGAACTGGAGGCCCCTGGCGCTAAGGAATCAGAGGTTATGCTGTGTCCTGTCTGTTCTGCCTTCCCTTGCCTGCAGGGCTGCAGCATGGATGAGGTGGGGGAAAAGGGTGTAAGGCAGGCAGTGCTAGGCTCCTGTGCAAGCTGCACATTCCCTGCGATGCCTGAAAGCAGGAAAATTCAGGACTTCCTTGCTGGAAAAATAGGCACTGAAGAAAAACTCTTGCTGTGCTATGGCAGTAGCAGGCACAGGTCAGCGTGGTGGCTTTTATGGTAGGAAGGGCAGGGACACCGACCACAGCAGGATCCTCATGGCTTCATATGTTGGAGTTTTTAAAAGTTGGTCATGAATGTTGTGTTGGCTTACTGAAAACCAAGCCTCCTTATTTTATATTTACAGTGATATTTGAAGTGTCTGTATTGTGCATAACTTTCATTATATATAAGGAAATTAAATCATCCACTTTCACATACCTGTTCAAGAAATTAATCACTATTAAATATCAACTGAATTGAATAAAAGGAACATGGAATAGAACATTATAAATAATGCAATGGAATGGGAAATTGGAAAAAACACCACAAAGGCTTCCTTCCCAGGATCACTGGTCTGCCCTCCAGGAGCTCCTTTCTTCTGTCCTCACCTGCTATTTGGGCCTGTGTCTCTTCATTGCTGGGTGAAGAAAGGGCCAGGCCATGAGCTCTTCTATCATCTCAGGTAGGATCTAGGACATGGCCTAGGACATGGACTTCTTTGAGCCTTTTTCTGTGACTGTAATTTTATAATTGACTCAGCAGCTCTGCTGTGGTACATTCACAGTTTCTAACTATCCACACTCATAACTGAATAAGAAGAGATCACAGGTGTCTTTCATTCTCATTTTTTATAATGAGGCCATAGAAGTGAAATTTCCAGGTTAAATGTATATAAATTGAATTTCCTGGCCATAAAATACACTATAGAGCGCAGCATAGAGTTGGAGCCTTGAAGGGGATCCCTGGGGCTGCTCAGATTTCTGTAGAGATCTGAAGTCAGGGGAAGATGGACCATGCAGATGTGGAGGACACTATGGCACATAGTAGTGCACCATGGGCAAGAAAGTCTCAGGTCCAGGACTCCTGATCCACCAGTCAGCTTCTCAGCAAACAGCATACACTGCATGCTGGATAAGAGAGGGCTGTTGTGGCCCTCCTGCCTGAGCTCCTCCCTGCAGGCCTGAGGCCCCCTGTCTCACTCAGGGGAACTCTGTACAAGAAGATCAGAATGTTTCAGAGCCTACCTTGACTGAATGTCTTACACTCAGGTGAGATCTCAACTGCCACATGTGGATTCACCACAGCTGTGGAACAGGACAGGTGTTTACAGGCAGCAGGTCAGGAGGTGGAGACACTGCAGGCAGGCAAGGGTACAAAGCCTGAAATAAGAGACCTGGACCTAGCCTGCCCCAGTGTCCTCCAGGAGTAACTGCACCTGCAACAATGTGCTTTAAAAGACTAAATAACTTAACAGATTACTCACAAAAATATATACTGTAGGGGTACTTTGAAAATACAAAAGTAAATTGCTATGTCCCTAAGTAAAATGTGACATGATCCTTAATCGGTACATGATCCCCTATGGGTCCCACACCCACACCCTCAGAAGAAAACACATCATTTGACATAGCATTAACAAACACAGGCAATGAGTCAACAATAATAACTGCTTAATAACAACAACAAATGCCAGGATATGATAAATGCCCTGCTGACTTGTATGAAGTGTATAGTAAAGAATAAATACTGGATCTGACCATGTTGGGACTTAGGCAGCTGAACAAGAAAACAATTCTCCTGCTTTCCTGGCAAGCACCCCTGGTGTGAGCCAGGAGGAGAACCAGTTAGCATCTCTCTTGAGCCTACTGGTGCATGGATTGAGAACTATAAATCCCACTTGCCCACACCCTGGTTAGCAATGAGAGCCAGAGTTCTGAGCATCTCTTGGGAAGATGAATGTGTGCAATATAGAAAATATGGGGGATTTCCTTTTATTGTGTGTTTGAAAACAAATGTTGTCTTTAATTTTTGCTTTGTTCTGATTAATTGTTTTGCTCTATTCAAATTCATCTTTTGAGAGGTTTTAAAATGTTCTTTGGGTTGTTGGATTTCACTATAACTAATTGAATGGAAATCTATTGTGACGATAGCGAGTTATACTATGCACCTATTAATGTTATCGTGGAACCATGCTGTGAAGTTCTATACAAATTTCACTGCATTGTCTTAATTTGCTTTGTTCTGTTTGCTCTGTTGTATTTTACTACCTTCAAAATAAAATGTTGAAAAAGAATAAATACTAATCATTTTTCAACATCTTTCAAGGGGAAGGAAACACTATCCATTCCTTTTAGATGATGAAGTCACCCTGATGACAAAGCCAGATCATAATGATTAAAAAATGGTAATACTCTAATGGCCAATATTTTAATGAACATATACAAAAGTATTCAACTAAGTGCTCATCAGCTAAATTCACCAGCACATGCAAAAGTTAAGCACCACAATAAACACTGGGTTCGCTTTTGGTGGTGTTAGAATGGTTCCACTTGCACAAATCATTCAGTGTCACTTGCCATATTCATGGCATGAAGCACAGCTAAGCCCTCAAGAGATTTGCAAAAATCACTTTGAGAAATTCAAAAGTTCACCATCCTTTCATGATAAGAACCATTCCCACACCATGTGTAGGAGGAATGAATGTCAGCACAGCAAAGAACACACATAACAAGCCTATCCCTGACATCATGCTCAGAGGCTGACAAGCTGCAAGCTTTGCTTCTCCAGTCAGGAACGAGACCAGGCTTTGGACTTTTTCAACATGCTACTTGAAGTCCTAGTCCTAGAATTTAGTCAACAATAAGAACTCAAAGGTTTTCAAAATCATAAAGGAAGAATTAAGAGTTGTCTCTCTTTCCTGAGCACACAAACATTCATGTAATAAACTTAAAACCCCACTGAAAAACTTTTAGCATGAATTCACAAATAACTTCAGTTCCAGGGTACAAAATCCACATGTCATAATCAATTCACAGCTATGTGCTTCAAACAAACTGCAGCCCCAAATACAAGGAAGACAATTCATTTCATAATTTATCCAGAAGAATTAATGCTTATGTAAAATTTAAACCAAACACACCTGTTCATTGTAGAATTGAAGCAATGAGTGAAGTGGCACTAAAAGAAGAAAAGACACACTGTGATGGTGGATGGGAAGAATCCATGTTGTTATAATGTACATGCTACCCAGAGCAACCAGGTGTTTAAATGCCATTCCTGTCAAAATATCAGTGCCATTTTCTTAGAAATATAAACAACAAAATGAAAATGCACAGGGAAGTACAAAGAGTCATCCTATAGCCAGGGAAAAATATTAAAGTTAGAAGCAACAAAATATATAGTATTCTGGTATATAATAAAGTGACAACAGTCAAAAGGCTCTGATACTGCAAGAACTGGACCACAGATTTAAAAGGCCAGCCCAATAGAGAAAAACTCATACAGTCACCAGGAATTTTGTTTTGATTCTCATTTTTCCTTTCCTCCCCTCCCCCTCCACTTTCCTTCATTTCCCTTTCCTTTAGTTTTCTTGCTTTTTCTTTTTCAGTTTTTGGTCAAGTTCTTCCTGTGTAGCTCTGGCCTAAGCTGAACTGAGAGTGTGTTGCAGACATTGAATCCTTTCCACATCTTCTAATTTCACTTTTTCTGTTGCCCCTCAATCATTGTTTTGGTAATTATGATAATATTTACACATTTCAAAAGGTCCAACAAACAAGGAGGGAAAATTAGAAATATTTGCTCTTTTTGTATATAGAAAGGTAACTACCATTGGTACATTTTTAGCCTCCCTTTTCCTGTTAACAATTTATTGCAGACATGGTTCCAGTGTGATTAATTTAGTTTACAGCATTGTAACAGAAATCAATGAAATGGGAATTAGGATTATTGCAGGCATTAAGGACAGAAGCTCCCAAATGGAGTCAGGATGTCCAAAATGGAGCCTGCTGAGTTGTGCCCCTCCAGGGACTTTACAAAAACATCTGCTGAATATACTTCAGCTGTTCAGGAACTTTCCAGAACATGACCAGGCAGCCCATTGCCTGAAGGGTACATGGACTGTGCATGGGCACTGTGTGACCACTTTTTGGCCTGTTTTGGAAGATTTTGTTGGGTGAGGCCCCAAGGCTAGAGAATGTACATGTTCAAGACATCAGCAACAGTGGTAGGCAGTATGGAGCAGAGCAGAGGACCACTTTTTTGTTATATAATTCTTACACAGGTTGTTATCTCATATTTACATTCTTGTGTAGTGCTCTAACCAGCCCATGGGAGTTCACCTGTGTTAAGTCATGGTTACATAACTATACCCCACTGTGTGCCTGTGCAGACAAGCATGGTCATGTCCTCAGTTGTCTTTAGATGTCCCCGAACTGTGAAGCAGTCAGAGTGGTTTCACACAACACTTCCTAGATTGAACCCTGAAAAGTAGGTAGTCTTCCATAGGGCAGCTCTTGTCTAAACCCATTAAAACTTCTAGACAAAGATTCCCTCATGTGTATCCTATGCAGAACCCCCTCCTTGCTGGTGGGACATGTACTCTCTTGTCCTTTGCATCTATCAGAGTGGAGGAGCATAAGGGGTAAATTCCTGGTGATGTCCCCAGAGACAACAAGGAGGCAGACATGAGAACAATAGCAGCAGCAGACAGCAAGCAGAGAAAACAATTGTGTCTTTATTGTCCAGCCTCTGTATATGTTATTATGTTTCTTGCATGCTGGCCTCCAAGTGGTGCCACAGGCTGATGACCATTCCTCTACCACAAGGATATCTTGGGGACAATTACAATACAAACCATCACACATACAAGCAAAAAGCATTTCTCATGTGTTCTTCCCTCAGGGGACAAAAGTGTGCCTGACTCATATCGCCTGCACTTCCTTCCCCTCAGTGGAACACTGCTCTTCTTACTGCAGAGGAAACAGAAATGTACTAATTATTCAGTGTTAACTACAAAACAACAGAAGTCAAAAGAAATAGTACATGGGAAACAATGTTGCAATACAGGTGCACTGCCTCTAGACAGCCCCACAAGGCAGATGTGGTAAAGTTTCTTGTAGGGGATTCCCAGTTATTTTTAGAGACATTTCCCTGACAGGCAGACACCTGAGTCACACATGCATCTGACTGTTACTTAACAAGGATCTTCCTGGGTGAGAGGTGTTGGAGGAGGAGGTGAAATCTTCAGTTGTTCTCTAAGTCTAGGAACATTCTGCAGTTTAACCTTCAGCAGGTTAGTGGACTCTCCTGCAGGCATTTCCTGACTTACTTCACAAAGTCTTAGCTTTCGTGATTTCATCTTATTTTCTTTCACAGCACTGACTCTTAAGGCTTCTAGAGGGTAGTCGCATGTGTCACTTGCATTTATGTCTGACAACTATTCTCTCTTTGCCCAAACCCTAGTCAGGAACCTCTGGTCACCTAACAGGGTCTGAGGAGTTTCCACAAAGAGGAGATGGGTACCTCCACTCATCCTCGGCCTGGTGCAGAGGTTCCTGTCTTGTCATGGAGGAGAGTTGCGGTGTATCCCTGTTAAAGGCTCAGGTAAATTTAGTAAGCAGACTCAAAGAGGCAAATAATCAGAAGAGAGTGCAGGTGCTCAGAGAATGAGGTACATTATCATCCAGGGCTGGGAGTGTCTATGTTTTGGAGGATGGAAATCTGTGAAATTTGTGAATCTATAGAAAGCAGGGGATCATGTTACAGGTGACAAGCAATGACCCATTTTCTAGGTAAAAGGCAAAAGAAGGCCCAGTTTAAGGCCTTATTTTATCTTTAAAATATTGGATTTTTTTTTCAGTGAGTTTCTGGGAAGGGAAAAAAAATCATTGTAACTTTGGATACACTTGTATCCTGAACCTGGGATTTCCCAGGCACCATTTCTGGCTCTACCTGGCCTTCACATTTACCAGTCCTTTGCACACATCTTAGCAAAGCATGGGCTGCTGTGCCAGCAAAATTCCACTGAGACTCCAGGCTCTGCATCCATTACCTTAAACACAATGCTTTTGTAAGACTTCGTCCAGAACAAACACTCATATGGCCTAGTATAGCACAAAGTACCTGGGGTGATCAGAAGTTAATCTAATTTAAGGTAATCTGTTATCCACCTCTGGGTCAAATGGGACCAGCAATCCTAGTTTTTTGAGGAATCTCCACACTGATTTCCACAGTGGATGCACCAGTCTATGCTCCCACCAGCAGCGGAGAAGGTTCCTTTTTCCCCACAGGCCCTCTAGTACTTATGGTCCACTTCTTGATATAGATATTCTTTTCAGGGTAAGGTGGAATCTCAGTGTTGTTTTAATTTTTCACCTATATTTATTTCATCTTCCTCACTCTGAATTCATTTTTGGCTTCTGTGTTCATATCTGCATTGTCCAATTTTAGCAAGTGTCCTGCTAAGGCAGTTGGCCACAAGCCTCCATCCCTGACGTCTGATCACCCTTACCATCTGATTGGCTCCTCATCCTCCACCATCATGCAGCTCATGCCTGTCCAGCCTGGCATGCCTTCTGCAAGCATCCTGTTAGGCTGGGTCAGGAAACAGCTCCCTTCCATCTGCTGCTTACTCTTAGTGTGGTCAGATCCCTGACCTGACCCAGCCCTGCAGCTGTTCATCCCTAATTTTAGTACATGCATGTGGAGTTCTCTGTCCTCCACTGTTGAACCCCTCACAGTGGCACCTGCCTCTCTCAGGATAGTCCCCATATTGTGAGAAACTTCTTGACAACACAAACAAGGCCCAAAATGTTGGCAAAGAAAACTGTGGCAACTTCCTGAATGAACTCAGTCAAGAAAAGCCCTGGGTGCAGCTGCCTACTGCTTCAGTGGTTGGTTGTTCTGTCCCCATCGCAGGACAATTTTTGTTGAGATCAGGAGAATCTCAGGCACAGAGTTAAGACTACATATGTTTAAAGCATACAAAAATAACAGGTGGTCTCTGTCACATCTAAAGGTTAAACCAAGCTGTAAAATATTTTGAAATCTCTTTACAGTTGGTCATGGTACTTAAAGCTTGATCTACATCTACTGGAATTAATTAAATAAGCATTTAGTTATTGTATAAATAAGATAAACTTGTATTGACTAATAACTGTGTATATGGTCATTAACACTGTATCCTAAATTTATTAAATTTCTAAAAGTGTCTGTTAAAAAAATCTAAATTTTGCCTGAAGTGTCAAATCTAAATAAATGCATGCAAAGTTTTTATATGGCATTGAAATTAATTATTGCTAACCTCACAGTATATTAAATACATTTCTTTTCCCAAGGGTGTAGGGTTTTATGAGATATAGTATGTGAAAAAGACACCTTATCATATTGATGACTCTAAATTACAGCCGTAGTTGAGATCTGGGGTGTCTAGGAGAGATGGTGACCAGAGGGAGGTGACTAGATTGATGACTTTGTCCCACTACATTTGTGCGCATATACAGGTTTGGGTCTGAGAGATGCTGTGTGCAGAAGGCTCCTAAAGTGGTGTTTGCACACTGAAAGGGCTTGGCTGGTTGGCTGGCTTTGTCTTCTGTCCAAAGTATTAACCAGCATCCCTCTCACTCAGCCCAGCTGCATCAGGAGCCATCTCTAGTCCAGCACTGTAGTTCACACAATGGCCAGGAGATGGAGAAGGAGCACCAAGTCAACTTTGACATTTTTCTAGGAAGGCAGCCAGGAAAGTGAAGCTTTGGTAACAAGGAATAATAAAGGAAAATATTGAATTCAATGAATTTTCTTAAATCAAATGAACATTCACAGGGCTGGGGATTTAGCTCAGTGGCATAAGCGCCTGCGTTGCAAGCAGGCAGTCGTGGGTTCGATCCCCGGTATCGATAAAAAGGAAAAAGACAAATAAAAATGAACATTCACTTTTTATGCACTTTTCTGGCTGCATCTCCTTTCCTCCTCCAAGATAAATCCTATCCAGAGATTAATTTGACCTGCTTTTATCAGTTATACATCTGCATGTGCATTTATATCCAAGTATGTTCTCTTACATTTTGTGTTTTTTGAGTGTCTGACTTTTTCATTTGTCTTATGCTTGTGAGTTTTACACATTCATTCAAAAGCCATTGCATTTATGACCTGTTTCATGTAGTTGTAGGTGTATTTATTATCATGGCTTTGTGTTTCTTACCTTCATTGGTTCCTTTTCTTGACTGGTCTCTTCTACTCACAGGTTGATTGCCATCTTGAACTGTATAGTGAGACTCTGTCTCAAAAAGACAAAAACTCAATGAATGCACTGGGGATTGCTTTTGTTACCGTGGATCATCTTATGCTTGTAGACTGCTGTATTCAGCTTTGAATTTTATTAAATCTGATACATGAAACAGATCAACAGGTGGCTTGAGTATTGCATGTGTTGTTCTGAAACAAATGCAATATTAGTCAACCTTCGACAAATTATCTGTGTGCATGCAACAGCAAATATAACATTAATTGTGTGAAAGCATACCAAATGCTAACCTTCACTTTTCAATAAAAGGTTGTATCATTGAAAGTTTTGTGATTTTATTTTTCTCTCAAGACAAAATATGTCAATGGATGAGTAGTTTTTTTCTAAACTAAAACTTCAGTTCAGTATTAAGATCTATTTGCAGTGTTGGCAGTGCAATAAATAAGTGGGTTTTGGGTTGAAGTTTGGGCCCTTGGTCTCTGAAAGTTTTCCCATAACTGATCCAGGAGGCCTTTGCGGTGGGGATTTCAACCCCAGCTCTCCTGTCTGGAATCTGACACTCACTGGGGTCCCACGCATGGACAGGGCATTCAACCAGGGTCTGGTTCCTCCAGCTCACCCAAGGCAGACCTCAAACTGAACATCAGTTTCCTGGGAAATGTGAGAGTCAACTAATTTTGGGAAAAAGCCAATCAGAGCTCTGCTGCCCTTGTAGTGGTAACAGCTGATTCATCTAGCTCTTTCTGCTAAAATACAGAAAGTGGAGTGTGCACACACTCACTCTGCAGAGGCCAGCTTTGTGGGGCATCTGGGATTCATTGGGGATTGGGGAGCTGCAAGTGTGGGTCACCAGGCTACTGGTTTCCATGGTGCAGAAAGGGACAGCCCCTAAAGAGTTTGCATCACTGCAGAACTGACCCTGACTTGGGTGTGGGTCCAGTCCCTCTTTGTTCCTACTGCCCCATGTGCCACACAAATCCGTCAGGTGTAGTGTAGTCTGAGGCTCCCCAGACCAAGAATCAGTGTCAGCAGTTTGATTTTATGACCACTCCCTGGTCCAGAGTGTCTCAGTGAGAAACCCAAACCTTGTGTGCTGTTGGTGGGGTTGTAAAATGGACTGGCTGCTGTAGGGAACAACAGAGCTGTCCTCTCTAAATTCTATAGAATTATCCTATGATTCAACAATTCTAAATATGCTTATACAGCTTAACATAAATCAGGAGCTCAAGCAGATATTTGCATTCCCACTATCCCTATGAGCCAAAACATGGAAACAACACCCAAAGGGTGGATGAACAAAAGATGGTATGTATGTATCCTGCAATTCTATATTAAGTGAAACAAAACAGAGAGAAAAGGAAAATGTTATATGATTCCAAATATGTGATGGCCCAGAATAGTCCAATTCTTGGAGACAGACAGTAGAATGGTGTTTCCAGGAGTTGAAGGAAGGGAAATGATGCTATTTTTGGGAGAGTGAACAGTTTCAGTTCGGAAGTAGAGTTTTGGAGCAGGATGGTGCTTATAACTGCACAAGGTAAATGTTCTTAACTCACTGAACTGGTCACTGACAAAATTAGTGGATTTTGTGTTGTGCATATTTTAACATATTTTAGATAGTAGATAGGACCTGATAAATTGGACAGAAGAGATGAGTGGATTTAGGGACAATTTTGTGACACCATGTTCACTTTTTGAGGAGTAATACTCTCCTGGGTCCTGATCACAACACACATCCCATATATCACTCAAAAGACAGAACCTACAGTTAAAACTTCTTGTCTCCTGATCATGCACATCTGATTCTTCACCTACACTCAGTAACATGTCTCTGATTGCTTCATTCTAAGCAGAGGGAGGAGAAGAAACATTCGGGAAAAGTCTCCATGATCAGTGCTGTCCTTAGTGGGCTCCCATTCTACAGGTCTGTGGTGAGGATAGGGAGACTGATCATCTGCTCTTCTTTCTTTATTAAGGCAAAATTCAATCTAAAATTCAGCATCCATCCTGGAACACAGAGACCAGTGGCATTTCATATGCTAAGGGCTGTGAGACCCTCACCATGCCTGGTAAAGAATACCTTCACCATCCCCAGTGGTAACCCAGGTTCATTAAACTGTCATTCTCCATTAACCACACTCAGCCATTGACTACTATTGTGCTTCTAAGTATTTGCCTTTTCTGGATATTTATATAAATGGAAGCATAAAAAGAAGTACATATTTACATTTTAGAATCATTTCATATTATTAGACACAAAAGTTCTAAATCATGAAAGAATATACTAAACAGTATGTTTGTACACATCTCATTTAAAAGGCTAAAACAAAGATGAAAACAATTCCCACATCTGACCTGAAAGTAAGGGTGAAATTATGGTAAATTCTACAAAAGCTGTGTAGGTTGAAGCACATATGTAAACATAAAAACAATTGTCTTGGTCAAGCTTTCCCATTAGTAGGACACAGAATCCAAGACCCACACAGGGAAGAGGAGATGTTTAATCTGGCTTATAGTTTCAGGGGACTCAGTCCTACTTGGTTGCAAGGCAGGGACACCACAGCAGGATCATGTGATGGAGCAAAGCTGCTCAGTCCATGGTGTCCAGTATGCAGAGTGGAGGGACAGTGCCAGGGAGGAAGGGCCAGATACCACATGGAGTACCTATGGTCACTCCTCTATGACATGTACAGATGAGCCTAGAAGTACACTTTACTAATCCCTTGGAGAGCTCTCAAGCCCATCAAGTTGGCATTGAAGTTAATCATTACATAGCAGTAGTTTTGTAATGTTAAAATTATAGGTGATTTACATATGTGCATATATACCTTACTTTGGGTTTTTTTGCACCTTTAAAATTCTATCCAAAGTCAAAAAATGCTGAATTTTATGTAATATAAATAACCTTTCCTTAGGTAAATTTTATAAAATCACCTCAAAAAGACTGAAAAACATAAAAACAGGGTTTAAAAATACTCACAGGAAGAGCCAGAAGTCTTAATTTTGCTTTGAACAACAAGTACCTTCTCCAGGGAAATGAGTGGTGTATCCATACAAACACAAAAATGACTGCAGCAACACTGTTTTTAAGATCAAAACTGGAAACAATACACAGGGCCTCAGCTGATGGACACATGAGGATCAGTGTTTCATCCACACAGTGGGATGTGATGGCTCAGCCACTCACAAGGAGTAGCACACGGGAAACCTAACATAGTTATGAGGATTGAAAAACCTCTACCAGCTCCCCACAAACAAAAACAAAAACACTCTGTATACTGGGTGGTACAGACCTGTCACCTCTAGAAAATACAAAGTGATTCCCAGAGACAACAAGCAGATGCATTGCTTAGGATAGAAGGAAGCATTTGAAAAGAGCCATAAGAAAAAGTTAAACATTACATAGGCCTCACCATTGGGTAATCGTTTTCAAGGGGCTCACGTATGTGAAGATTCCTAGGGGATCTTTGTTTGCTTTTCACTTTTAGTTTAGTTTTGTTTTTGGTAGTTAGGAACCAACTTCCGGAACCTGTGCTTTCAAGGTAGCACTTTGCCACTGAGCTATATCCCAGGCCCATGTCAAGATTCATCTAATTTTGTACTTTAAGCCTGAAAGTTCATTGCATGTCAATTATAATGAAAGAAAATTGCTTTTAAAACACTTCTTATCTGAGCTACCCATCATAGATTTTGTTTAGTGATAGATTTACTTACAAGCAATTTTATTTATTTATAAATTTATTTCTTAGCAGTTTTGTTTATCTATAGATTTATGTATAAGAATTTTTATTTATAGATTTATTTATTTTTGGCAGTGCTGGAGATTGAATCCAGTGCCTTGGTCCTTAATTTATTTCCAGACAGGGCCTTGCTAAGTTGCTAAGTTGTTTAGGTTGTTCTTGAATTTCATTGCATTTATTAGGATTTTTGTACAATGAAGTATAACAAGGATAAATAAATTGAGTATTCTCAAGTAAATCAATAAATACAACTTAACAAACAAAGCTGGATGTGATGGTACTTGCCTGTAATCCCAGCATTTAGGAGGAGAGAGGAGGATCATTGCAAGTTCTAGGCCAAGCAAGTTTACATAGTGAATTGAAGGCCAGTCTGATCTACACAATGAGAGTCTCAAAAAATAAATTAGTAAAATAAAATAAATAAAATAAAAACCTGGACTAAGGAAAGTTATTATCTTCTAGTCCAGAGCACGGGCATCTTCAGAGGATTTATTTTAGAAGGTGTTATGGTTTGTATCTGGGTGTCCCACCCATAGCCTCATGAAGTCACAGAGGCAGCTAAACCTAGCATCTGTGATTGGTTCATTGTTTAGTACTGTGATTGGTGATGAAAGTGCTTCACCTTTCCAGGGCTTGCATTACTGGAGTCTCACCAGTCCATTTTGTGAGAGAAGTGAGAAAGTCTTGTAATTTGAAAGGAAATCAGCACCTGTGGCCAACAGGTGCAGAAAACATTCAGCCTCACAAAGTTGATTCACACAGGCACAAATCACTGAGATGTGCTGTGTCCCCATCCAATGGCACATTTTAAGGCAGGAGCTGAACAGCATTGGAGAGAACATGGGGGACAGAGCAGAGTCCTGTCCTGTATAGAGCTGTCCCTAGACCTCATAGCACTAAGAAGAGAGATTTCTCAAACATAGAATGCTGCAAAAATTTTCAAGATTTCTTTTCAAGAGTTTGATTCACAGTACTGTTTGAAGCAGGAAGGAACTGGGACCCTCCCTAGCCTCCATGTACAGCATGCACAGGAGAGCTACTTGGAGGATGCTGTGCATAGTTGTTGGAGGGAGCTGTGCCCTAAGTCATAGAGGTACAGATCTAGATGTGTGAAGTTCATGGCACAGCAAGGTTTTCTAAGGTTCAGCCAGTGTGAGTCTATACTGCAAACGAGTGCTTCCCAAAACCAGGGCCAGCACTGGGCAAGGGCATTTGGATGCCAGAGTGGCCAGTCAGGTGAGAGTCAGCCCTGCCAGACACAGTTGAGCAAAGAGTATCACTCTAGAGCTGAACCTCTGGCAGGTCCACCTCACTTCCTGCTTCAGGTCTTTCAGCAAGAACTTCACACAGAAGCAAAGCAACACAACTGAACTTTGCTAGGACTAAATTGTTTAGCTTCCTTTGAAGAAATTATTGAAAATGCACAAGACTAAGTAAAACTAAAAGGCTGAGAACAGCATTCTGCATATTGTATAAATAAACTGACCCTTTACAAGTCATGAAAATTATGCCCATGGGTGGGTCTGCTATGGCAGAGGTGTGAACTCACATGCATGCAGGTTTCATAACTGCAAAAGAAAAACTCCAAATAAATGCTACATGTACATGACTTCCTTTTGGCACTGCACTACAGGAAGGAATATCCCAGCAGTAACCTAGATTTACCACCTCAGTAAACCCAGTGCAAAACCCACCAGATGATTCCATCATGCAATTGTGAAGGCTCAGCAGCTCTGCTTCCTGCTTGATGCTGCTGCTGGTTGAAAATTTTGAGGTGTTTCTATCTGCATAAGCCATCTCCACCTCCCTCAGCTCATGGCTGCCCGGATGTGGTTCAGACTGTATTTACATAAAATCCCATCATGATTTCAGGAGGAGTGGCAGCCTCTTTTTTACTGGAAATTATTTTTCAAGTTTAGGCATAATAAACCATACACAATGTGCTTAGCCATCTGAGGGCAAATGAGATTGTTTGAAGTAAATGCAGGAAACTCATTTGTCATTGACAGGTTCAGTTAGTACGGAAGCCCATATTTTGTGGGTAAACAGGCATGAGTCAAGGTTTGCTGTACAAAATGCTGGAAGGCACAGAAATGTCCCCAAATTCAGTTTCTGCTTTGCTTCCCTCATTCTACCAAGCTGGAGAGTGGATTCAAGCACATCGAATTTGAACTACAGTAGAAACCTGTAAAATTTTCTGTTAAGTGATGAGTGAAAAGACAAGGAAGTGTTTTTTTTTTTTTTTGGCAAAATGCAGTTCTAAATATATGCTTAAATAAACAGAGAAACTGGGAAAAAAGAGAAGAAAAAGAAATGTAATGACAATCCTGTGTTTTGTTAAAATGCCACAGCCTCAGTCAGAAAGGAGAGAAGCAAAATTTGCAAGCTGGAAGGGTCACTGTGTGAGTGGTCTTCCTCTCCTAAGGGGCAGAGTGTGTGCCTAGCCCACTAAGCCAGATGAATGCAGGGTAGCACCTGAATCCTGGTGGAGCCTGAGACCAAGACCCCATAACTGAGGCCCCTAGGCTTGAGGTGGCAGAGTCTTTGATGCATCCTGGCTGCTCTGCCTTCCCATGCCTGCAGGGATGCAGCATGGATGTGGTGGGGTTAAGGGGTGTAAGGCAGGTAGTGCTGGGCTCCTTTGCATGCTGCACACTCCCTGCTCTGCCCGAAGGCAGGAAGATTCAGGAATTCCTTGCTGGAAAAATACACTCTGAAGAAAAAGTCCTTCTGTCCTCTGCAGTAGCAATCACAGGTGAGCACGATGGCTTCTAAGGTAGGGAGGGCAGCAACACACACCACAGAGGAATGCTCATGGATTTATGTGCTGGAGTTTTTAAAAGTTAGTCATGAAAGTTGTGTTGGCTTGCTGAATGTCAAGCCTCCTTATTTTATATATACAGTTGTATTCAAAGTGTCTGTATTGTGCATAACTTTCATTATATATAATAAAATTAAATCATCCATTTTCATAAACCTATTCAAGAAATTAGGCACTATTAAATACAAACTGAATTGAATAAAAGTAATATTGAATAGAACACTATAAATAATGCAATGGAATGGAAAATGGAATAAACTCCACAAAGGCATCCCTCCCAGGATCAGTGGGCTGCCCTCCAGGAGATCCTCTTTCTTGTCCTCATCTGTGATTTGGGTTTCTGTCTCTTCACTGCTGGGTGGAGAGAGGCCAGGCCATGAACTCTTCTATCATCTCAGGTAGGAATGGGGACATGGCCCAGGAATAGGATTTCTTTCCACATTTTCAGTGGCCTAGGACAAGACCGTCTTTCAGCATTTTCTGTGACTGTAATTTTATAATTGACTCAGCAGCTCTGCTCTGACACATTCATGGCTTGTAATTACCCACACTCATAACTGAGGAAGAAGAGATTACAGGTGTCTGTCAATCTCATTTTATTATAATGAGGCATTAGAAGGGGAATTTCCAGGTTAAACGTACGTAAATTGAAATTTCTGGTCTTAGAATTCACACTAGACCTAAGCACAGAGTTGGAGCCTAGAATGGGAAGCCCAGGGATGCTCAGGTCTCTGTGGAGATCTGATGTCCAGGGAAGATGGACCAGGCAGAGTTGGAGGACACCAGGGTACCTAGTAGAGAATCATGGGCAAGAAATGCCCAGGTCCAGGCCTTCTGATCCATCAGTCAGCTTCTCAGCAAAGCAGCACACACTGCTTGCTGGATAAGAGAGGACTGGGAATGGCCCTGCTGCCAGAGCTCCTCCCTGCAGGCCTGAGATGCCCTTTCTCACTCAGTGGAGCTCTGTATGAGTTCAGCCTGTTACACAGCCCAACTTGACTGAATGTCTTCCACCCAGTTGAGATCTCAACTGCTGCATGTGAACTCACCACAGCTGTGAAGCAGGACAGGTGTTTACAGGGAGCAAGTGAGGAGGTGGGGACACTCCTCAGGCAGTTAAGGGTAAAAATCTTGAAATAAGAGACCTGAACCTAGCCTGACCCAGTGTCCTCTAGGAGTAACTGCACCCTGCAACAATGAGCATTAAAAGACTAAATAACTTAACAGATTACTCACAAATATATATCTTTTAGGGGAAGTTTAAAGATACAAAAGTAAATGGTTATGTCCTTAAGTAAAATGAGACATGACCCCTAATGGGTACATGATCTCCTTTGGTGTTCCTGACCCACATCCTCAGGAGAAAACACACCATTTCACAGAGCTATAACAAACACAGGCAATGGGCCAACAATCATAACTGCTTAATAAAAACAACAAATGCCAGCATACGATAAAAGTCCAGCTGAGTTCAATCAAGTGTATAATAAAGAATAAATAATGGAACTAACCATGTTGGGACTTAGGCAGCTGAAAAAAATTCTGAGGCCTTCCTCGAAAGCACCCCTGGTGGGATCCAGGAGGAGAACCAGCCACCATTTCCAGTGAGCCTACTGGGGCATGGACTGAGAAATATACATCCCTGTTGCTCATCCCTGTTTAGCAACAGGAGGCTGAGTTCTGAGCCTCTCTTGGAAATATGACTGTGTCCAATATAGAAAATATGGGGGATTTCCTTCTATCTTCTGTGTGAAAACAAATGTTGTCTTTAATTTGTTGCTTTGTTATGATTAATTGTTTTACTCTGTTCAATATTCTCTTTTGACTGGTTTTTAAATTTTTTGTTTGATTATGCTATAACTTATTGATTGGAAAATCATTGTGAAGATAACGAGATATACTATGGTACCTCTTACTTGTTATGGTGCCCTGTTGGGAAGTTCTGTACCAATTTCACTGCATTGTTTCCACTTGTTTGTTCTCTCTTGCTCTGTTGTATTTTACTACCATCAAAATAAAATTTTGAAAAAGTATAAATACTAATCATCTTTCACATCTTTCAAGGGAAGGGAAACACCCCTAACTCCTTGTAGATGGTGAAGTCACCTGATAACAAAGCCAGACCATAATGCATTAAAAAAGTGGTAAAGGCCAATATTCTTAACATACACAAAAATATTCAACTAAATGCTCATCAACTTAATTCACCAGCACATGCAAATTCAAACACCACAATAAACACTGGGTTCACCTTCAGTGGTGCTAGAATGGTTCCAGTTGCACAAATCATTCAGTGTCACTTGCCACATTCCCAGCATGAGGCACAATGAACCCCTCAAGAGATTTGCAAAAATCCTTTTGAGAAATTCCAAAGTTCACCATCCTTTCATGATAGGAACCATTCATAAACCATGTGTAGTAGGAATGAATCTCAGCACAGTAAAGAACACAAATGACAAGCCCATCACGGACATCCTGCTCAGAGGCTGACAAGCTGCAAGCTTTGTTTCTTGGTTGCTCTCCTCTCCTCTCCTCTCCTCTCCTCTCCTCTCCTCTCCTCTCCTCTCCTCTCCTCTCCTCTCTTCTCCTCTCCTCTCCTCTCCTCCCTTCCCTTCCTGCATTCCTTCCACTTTAGTTTGATTCCATTTTGTTTAGTTTTCTTTCTTTTTTTTTTTTTTTTTTTTTTTGGTCAAGGTTTTCCTGTGTAGCTCTGGCCTGAGATAAACTCAGAGTGTGTTGAAGGCTTGTCTGGAACTCCCAGGAATCCTGCTGCCTCAGCCTCCTGAGTGTAGGCATTGCAGGCATTTTCACCATTCCTTGCTCAGCCAATAAGTTTTTAACAGCACTATGATGAAACAAGGTCTGGTGGTGTGCTTGTAATGCCAGCAGTCTGGAAGGCTGAGGCAGCAACATCACAAATTTAAGCACAGCCTCAGCAATGTAGCCACTTTTCCAGAACCTGGATGAAAATAAAAAGAATTTTAAATGTGGAGGGTCATGGAGCTAAGTGCAAACCTCAGTATTCAATCCGTAAAATCGAATGCAAAACAAAACAAAAAAAACTTGGAAAGCCTGATGGTAGAGAAATAATATTTTACACTGTCCTGGCCTTTTGGAGGGCAGTGTTACCCAAGTAGCTTTAACTTTCACAGCTTTCCTGGGGTTTGACTTCAAAGAATATCAAAATCCATGAAGGATAAAAAAATACTGAATGTGCTTCAAGGACACCAAGCCTCAGTCTCAGTGCATAAGGCATTTGCAGTGATATTCTGAAGTGCATGATGACCACAGTTACAAACCAGAGAATCTACTAACAGTGTTAATGGGATTTTCAGTCTTCCCCATGGTGAGAGAAACTGCCAGTCAGGAAGGTGGTAGAGAGCTTAACTAGATCCACTCTTTATGCAAAGTGTCTAAAGATCAAACAAATTATTTCATTCTATGAATGCACAAAATTATTGCTGATTGCCAACTCAAGATAATGTACACCTGCAATCTTAGCACTCTGGGGCGGGGGAAGGAGATTGAATAAGGAAAGATTTAAGCCTGGCCAGGGAAACTCACAATCTTATTGAGATCATGCTTTGAAATTTGTAAAAACATTAACAATTTTTAAAATGTATAAAAAAATAGATCATTAAGAAATCCAATAAATCATTGTGCACAATACATTAGCTAATGTTATTCTCTCATTATTATGCTGTATAATTTTTTATCCTTTTATAGACTAAAAATAACATCTTTTATGTGGTCCTTAGTTATATGTACATGAGTTACATTAAAATAAGACAAGGAAGTCTTTCAAAAAAAGAGTAATGTAACACTTTGCTCAAATACTACTTCCATATAAAAATTTAGTTCAAAAATAAAAAGAACCATCAATTTCTCTTCACACTAAGCTCTCCAAATCCTGAGAGGTATATTTAGTAGCATATCTACATTCATCTCAGTTAAAAGGTCAAAGAAATCAAAACAGTTCAACTTCTTGACAGTAGATCAATGTCTACCAGGTGGTAAACCTTATGCTTGGTGTGCTGACTAAAGTACAAATGTAAGAAAAATTCACGGAGATTTGATGTGTCTATTGAGAGATGATTTTTGTCTCTTTTTTAACCTTTTTAAATGTATTTTGATTTTGATTTTTTTTTTATTTTTGAGACAGCGTTTTGCTATGAAGTTCAGACTGCCTTGAACTCACGTTGTTGCCCAAGCCGACCTCAAGTCACAGCAATCTTGCTGCCTCAGCCTTGTAACTTCTGGTATTACAGACGTTTACTACCAAACCTGGCTCTCGTTTCCTTTTTAAATTAGCTCCTAAATAAAATTACCCAGGATAATGTGATATTCTCATAGTTTATCAGGTGAGTTTTACAAAATGAAATCAGAAAGCACTGAAAATACACTGAAGGAAATTCAAAATCCTCACCAACAGAAAACACAGTGTAACATAACATAACATAACATAACACAATAAAGCATAAAAAACACAACAAAACAAAGCAAAACAAAATAAGAAAACAGGGATAGAGGTTTAATTCAGCAGTGTAAGTGCCCACTCAGTAAACCTGAGTTCATAAATTCAATCCCCATCACCAAACTGAAAATAACCACCTAACTCTGATTTTAAAAAATGCTCCCAAGGGTACCATAACATTTTGTAAGTTAACCATACACAAGAGATATAATCTGGCAATTTCACATCTAAGTATTTTTATTTGAAATAAAAGTCTGTGTCCACTCAAGACCATGCATAAGAAGGCTGTGGCAGGTGCCTTTCCAGGGCCAACCTGGAAACAAAAGAAATGGGTTCAGCAGATGGGTGATAGATGCATGAAAAAGCCACACTTGGTTGGTTCAGCCACATGAAAGTGTGTGGTGGAGCTACAACCAATAAGAAGCAGCACAGAGGGAGCCCAGCACAGAGACACTGCTTGAAGGAGACCAACCAAGAGCATCGACACTGAACAGGCACAGCGCCATCACCGCTAGTAAAGACAAACTACCCAGCATGGTATGTTTGGGATGGGAGGACAGGAAGTGAGAGCAGTGGCTAGGAGACAAGTTCCCCAGTAGTGATGCTCATGTGTCCTTCATCAGCATGGGGTGATGATGTCCACAACCTTGCAAAGCCTCCCCTTGCACTCACCACCTGCTGTCATTCCTCACACAATTTCAGAGTACAGAGCACTATAGTGTGTGGCTGAGGGAAACATCTAAGGATGAATAAGTGATCACTCATAGGCATGTGAGTGTAAAACTTGCTATGAATCCTCCTCCCCTGGACACATGGGTGTTATAACATGAAACATTTCATATCCTTCAAGGAAAATTATAGTTGGCATTCTGGGAAACATCTCCATGCTCCTTAATGAAATTGACATAAAAAAAGATAAGCCCAGAAAACACAGTCAAAACAAAATTTGTGAAATCTCTAAGTGAAGACACTGTGCACCTCATCCTCAAGGGAAAGGATCTTTTGGATGGAAAAGTGTGTTTGGCACCCTGCCTGCCACATCTGAAACATCTACATGGTTGTTGCATTAAAATCTTCAAAGTGCAGAAAAGTCTAAAAACACACATATTTTTCTAGTCTTTTAACTTGCTGTTTCTAAGGAGGACAAAGATGAGCTCACAATAAAAACAAAGGAGGCATCAGAGGGAGAGGATCAACAGTGACCTATCTTATTTGGTGGCAGGTCCAAACAGAACTCTGAAGGTTCTGTTCACCAGGCACCTTATTCTGGTGACAGTTGGCCCTCACAGACCATTGGTTTGAGAGAGTAAATAGGGAACATGCTGTGCTGCTTTTCCAGGCCTGGCAGCTCCAGCATCATGACCGTGTGTCACTGAACCACATGGGAATGTATGAGAGAATGGTTCACTTGGCCCAGATGCTTCAGGAAGCTCACCTGAAAACACCCAACCATCATGGGCAGCTCAGGCCAGAACTCACCAGCCCCACACCAGAGGCTCTGAGAGACAAGAGGGAGCCCAGGACAGTTATCCCTAAGCTCACTCACCAGCCACTCAGAGACACTGAGTCCAGGACAAGTTCAGATATGGGGAAGGTAAGTTCTTACCTGAGCAGCCCTGTGAAACTTGGCTACCTGTGCATTCAAGTCATGGCCATGAGCAAGCACCTCAGTCTCAGTTTACAACACTGAACAATGGGGTGCTGAGTGGATGCAGAGTGCAGTGTCCTTGACTCCTAACTGGAGCTGAACTCCAAGGTGGATCCCCAAGCCAAGCTTCTCATGTACCATCTGGAGCTTCCTAAGGCCCTGAAGCCTAAGTCACAGGGTAAGGAGCCCTGGGATGTGGGCTGTGGCTCTGAGGGCAGGGAATGTGCTAGGGAACTCAGCAATGTGTCCAAATGATGGGAGACCCAGGAACATGAGCCCCTCAGCAGTAATTTTGGGGATGCAGTCTGGGAGGTTTTACTGGGGCTGTATTCATGCACACAGCATGAGGGGCAGTGCGAGGGTTTGGTCCTGAGAGGTCCCTGGAATGTCAGTGATGTTTTCTCCTCCTGCAACTGCAGAGGCAATTCCAGTGCATGCTGAAGTTGCAACTGCAGAACTCGTGCCAGCTCCACCTGCAGCTCCCTCCCCAGCTCTGGCCCTAGAGCAAGAGCTGTCACCTGGATTCAGTTTTCCACCAGCTGCAGAGCTGGACCTCCTGGTGGCTCCCCAGCAGGAGTCATCTCTTGAGTTCTACCTGCAGGGAACCCTTGACCCACACCTACCATCCCCCTCTCTTACAGATTTACTTATCAGTGTATTCATTGCTACCCTTATTTCCCAGAGGTATGGCAGTGATGGAACTAATATAAATAAAGTTTAAGATTCTAGTCATGTTTAAAATAATCAGCCTGGTAGCATTCTGTGCATTCTCAAGGTATTGCAAATTTCAACACTGTCCACTTCCAGAACATTTTCCTCCTCAATTTCGTACAGAAAAGTGTTTTGTTTTTTTCACCATCATATTCCATCCCACCCACCACTCATCTTATGTCCTCATAATTTACGTCTTCTACATTTTCCATCAATGCCATCAAGATTCTCTTCAGCCAGAGGGTGCTGGATGTGACTTTTTCATGTTGCTTTTTTTGTGAGAAGGCAGAATCTTAAGCTAATGTCATTGATTAGTCAATCACAGATTCCATAAATTATCCAGTATTCTTTTCTGGGGCAAGAAATACATATTATGCTTAAATACACAATGCAATATGAGTGACTAATATAGGACATAGTGGCTGTTGTTCCATCCAGGAACAGTGGCCTCCCTCCTAGGTGCTACTCTTTCAGTCTCATTTTAGGGTCAGTCTGAGTGTTTTAACTGTTGGGTGGGGAATGTGTCTCAGGGAACAGCTCCTCGTAGATTGCATCTAGGATGTGAAGACACAGTCTTGTCAGGCTCTATCCCATATGAAGCAGCCACCTTTGTAAATCTCATTTTGTGTGTTAGATTCTTAGCAGTGGAATTTTCTGTCACTGTCATAGAAGCTCAGATAGGACCAGTTACTGTCCATGGGTCTGCATGTACAGTGTCCAGGCACAGAACTTCATGGTGACCTCTGGCAAATCCAGCTCTACAAGCTGTGGTGTTCCCATGGGGACACTTCATCCCCATGACATCTCAGCAGACAGCACAACAGCATGACATGGCCTCACCTCTGCTTCTTGAAGATGGATGAACATTGCCTACAACTTGACTCACATTCTCTTACAAATTACTGAATCTCAGACCATTTTGGACAATCGGGGCTTAAGGTTCCTAGGGGAATTTCCTTTCATATTGCCCCAAGGAAGTTGTAGAATCCTCTTGATTCAGCTTATTCACAAGGTAATAAGTTTTGTATTTATATAGCAGGGTTGAACTGAGGGCCTCCACACAGAGCGACCTTTTAGTTTTTGATATTTAAATTTGACACTGAGTCTCACTGTGCAGCTAAGTTGTTCAGTCTGGGCTCAAATATGTGACCCTCTTGCCCTTTTCCAGTAGAGCCTGAGGATGACAGAGACTCAAACCTCAACTGGGTTCTCTAGGAGTTTTTTTAAAAACCAACTCCAAATCTACTGCTATAGTCTGGCTGACCACCTTTAGAACATGGTTGATTGCTATCTCTCTCCAGGCTATACCCAGGGGTCATTCTATGAGATGTCAATAACTTTCTGCACTTGAGGCTACAATACCAATACATAGAAGCAATTGCATTGCTTAGGGAACATAAGGATGGCCAAACCGATGAACTTCTGTCTCCTCATGATGCCACCAGGGAAACATGTCCAGAGGTGAGTGTCATTTCCACCAGGAAGGAGGAACCAGCCCGGAGTGCACTGTATTCACCTCTATCCCAACCCTTCCTGGATTTCTCCTCTATTTCTATACACTATATACCTGGGATACCAGCTGCTAATTTTCACAAATGTCATCTCACACCTCTGATGATGTCCCTAGGAAGCAGATGACAGTATGACCTCCAGAGTGCATGATGTCTTACCTAGGTTTACACAGGAAGTCAGAAGGAGGAGTTAGGTCTAAAGGCAGGTCTTTCTCCTAAGTGGAACCCTGGCTACACTGCTGTTTTTTCTTTCCTATGCAGAAACTTTGCCTCCTACCAAGCAGCCCTTGCTTTGGTGAAGCTGTTCTCTTCACTGTGAAGGATATCAGAGGGTCATTCCATGGGTTTCTGTGATATGCAGAGCAGTAATCTCTGGGGGATATCAGAGGACTGAGATCCACACAGACATCATGGAAGGAGCTGGAGGGTGCCTTAAATCATGAGTGTGCCACGCCCTGACCATGATGTAATGACAAGAGCAGATGCAACTACTGCTCTCCTGTGCTTCCCATTTTGTCCGGGCACACAATCAACTTGGACCAAATGCTACCAATATTATAGACTACGTTCCTGGCCTCTGTACATGGGGACACAAAATAGAGGAGGGATGTCATGGAAAGGCACACAGAATGGGGTGATGATGCATCAGTATATGAACTGAAGATGAATGAAAGGCAGGCAGGACACATCCGTTTGATCACTTCTCAGATAGTTAGAGAGCAGCACCCTGTGGAGTATCCATGAGTAGAGTAACACTGAAGACACCACTCTCTTTCTCACAGAGGCAACATGCCATGAGGTTGGGAAAGGGAGATGCATTTCAGGGTTCCTAAAGAATGGAGAACAGGTGGTCACAGCACTGTCCAGGGACTTCCATTACCACTTGAGGGCTGCCTGGGTCAACACTGCTCCATTCAGGGCACAGTGATGGCTGGGGCTGGGCTCTCTGTAGCTGGAGCAGGTGGCTGGTACCACTCCACAGCATGCCTTGGGAGGGCAGTTTGGGAGGGAGGCCGGACCTGTACTGCTGCTTACAATTGTCCTCTCTAGGACCAGTGCTTCCTTTACTGACTCCTGGCAGGTGCTGCTTGCCAAGTTGGGACACCCAGTCCAAACTAACCTGGGTCTTTTGGAACAACCTGAGCTCACTGAAGCTGAGAACTATGAACTAGTGAGAAAGGTTTGGCCTCGTTCTATCATTCTCTGGGGAGGGCATGTGTCACTTTACATGGAGAAAGACTCTCAAACTTGAGTTCTTCTGCAACGGAGGCATGCACAAGTGAGTGGGGTGAGGCAGAACATGAAGCTTGCCTGGGGTGGATTTGTGCACAGAGTTGTCTCTGAGAGGCCCTGGGAGGCTTTGGCGCCTGCAAGGATCAAGGACAGTTGGTGACTTTTCTCCCTCCTCTGAGACAGGGCTAGTATCTGATTGAGTTCAAGTCCTATTTGCTGAGCTTGGGCCAGCTCTACCTCCAGTGACTTCACCAGCTCTGGGATCAATGTGAAAGCTATGCCCAGTTTAGTACCAGGTCTTCATGAATTTCAGAGCTGAGGTTTTTGCTGGCTCCACGGTAGATGTCCTTAGCTCTGCATGGGGCCAAGTCCTGCAAAGTACTTGCCTTTCCCTTCCCTCCCCTTGTACCCCTTGTACTTCTTTCAGATTTCATTTCTACTCTTATGTCTGTAATTCTTCTCAACATTACATTCTAAGTTAATTTAAATTAACAGTTAAGATTTCATTAGTTTCAACACATTCAATTCAGTAGCCCATAAGCACATCGCCAATTTGTACAATCTTCACATCTGTCAAGTTTCAGCTTTCTGCTCAGTTTTGGACCCATCCATAGGCCTGTATTCTCCTGCTAGTCCCCATGTGCTTCTAACATTTCGCTTGATGTTATTTGCCACTCTGAATCTTTCATATCAGTGCATCAGTTTCTGTTTGGCCAAACATTACTGGAAGAGACTGGCTATTATTGCTCTTTGATAGAAGAGAAAATACCAGATAGACAAAGTCTAGAGGGAAAATGTAAAGACCATTTTGTATATACTTATCTTTTCATGTTGGAAAAGCTTTCCATTGATTTCAGTGACAGAAGTGAGACTGAAAGTTCTGATACATTGCTTTTGAAAAACAGAAAAAAGACTAATGTACAGACCACAGCAGGAAACCTTTCCATACAACCAATATTCAGATAGATGATTGTTATTACAGGTGTGAAAGATTTCTCAAGAGTCCACTTTGTGAGGGAATTGACAAATTCTTGTCACTCAAAGGCAATCAACACAGATGGCAACAAGTACAGAAAATGCTGAGCCCATCCCTGACATGGTGCTCAGAGGCTAACAAGCTGCAAGCTTTTCTTCTCAGGTCAGGAAAGAGACAAAGCTTGCAACTCTTTTCAACACAGTACTCGAAGTCCTAGACATAGAATTCAGACAAGAATAAGAAATCAAATACTTACAAAACAGAAAGGAATTGTTGACTTTTGTCCCTATTTCCTGAGGCTGCATCTTTTCATATAAAAAACTTAAAACTCCAGTGAAAACCATTTAGAACAAACTCACCAATCCTTTAAGTTTCAGGGTACAAGATCCACATGTCCTAATCAATTCATTTCTATGCACTTCAAACAAATGGCAGTCCCAATTACAAGGAATATATTTCATTTCATAATTCATCAAAACTGGGTAATGATTAGATAAAATTTAATCAAACTCTTTGAAAATTATAGAAATTGATAATATGAGTGAAGCAGCACTAACAGGAGAAATGACAGACAGTGATGAAGGAGGGAAGGATTAATGTTGTTATAATGTACATGCTACACAGAGCAACCAGGTGTTTCAATGCCATTGCTGTCAAAATATCAAAGCTATTTTCCTAGAAATGAAAAACAATATGAAAATTCACAAGAAAGTACAAGGAGTCTTCCTACAGCCATGTAAAGAACATTATAGGTAGAGATACCAAAGTACATGGTTTTCTGGTCTATTATAAAGTGACAACACTCAAAAGGGTCTTATAATGCAAGAACAGGGCTGCAGATTAAAGCATCTGGCACAGAGACAAACCAAGTCATTCAGTCACCAGGAGTTTTGTTTTGTTTCTTCTTTCCTTTCCTATATTTTTTCATTTGTTTTTCTGTTCAGGATCTCCCTGTGTGGTTAAGGCCTGGGCTGAATTCAGAGTGTGTTGCAGGCTTGTCTGGAACTCCCAGGAATCCTGCTGCCTCAGCGGGCTGAGTGCAGGCATTGCAGGCATTTTCACCATTCCTTGCTCAGCCAATGAGTTTCTTACATCGCTTTGATGAAACCAGGTCTGCTGGACTCATCAGCCTAGCAGTCTGAAATGCTGACATGGAAACATCACAAATTTAAGGAGAGCCTCAGCTATTCAGCCACTTACTCAGATCCTGGCTTAAAGTAAGAAAAGTTTTAAAGGGAGAAGGTAAAGGAACCAAGTGCAAACCTCTATATTCAAATCCCTAGAAACTGAACAAAAAATAGAAATAAAAATCAATATCCAAAAACCAAGCAACCAAAACAAACTCTTGGAAAGTAGGACTAAAGGAAAAATAATGTTTTACACTGGCCCGGCCTTCAGGAGGGCAGTATGCCCCAAGTAGCTTTAACTTTCACACTTTTCTGGGGTCTGAATTCAAATAATTATCAAATTCCATGAGTGATCAAAGAAAAAGAAAATGTGCTTCAAGGACGCCAAGCCTCATTCCCAGTGCAGAAGGCATTTGGAGTGATGCTCTGAAGCACGTGCTGACCACAGTTAAAAAGCACAGAATCTACAACAGTGTTAATGGGGTTTTCAGTCTTACTCTCTGTGAAAGAAACTGCAGGCTAGGAAGGGAACAGATAGTTTAACTAGATGGACTCTTCCTGCAAAGTGTCTAAAGACCAAAGCTGAACATTTTAGTCCATGAATACACAACATTGCTATCAATTGCCAATGTAGGATAATGTACACCTGTAATCCCAGCACTCTGGGAGGGTGAGGAAGAATGAGGAATGATTTAAGCCTAGCCTGGGAAACTTAGAATATTAGTGAGACCATGTGTTAAAATTTGTAAATAATTTTTCAAATCTATGAAAATATCAATCTTTCAGAAATCCCAGTGCAAGGTACATTAACCGCTATTAATCTGTAATTATTTTTATAGTTTTGTACACTCAAAAAGCATATCTTTTATGATTCTTATTACTATTTCAAAAAAGATAGTAATCCCTTGATCAAATTCTGGTTTGAAACATAAATTTAGGACAGAGAAAATAGGAATGATCAAATTCTCTTCATACTGAGCTACTCATATACTAAGAGGGCATATTCAGTAGCATAACTCCAGTCATTTCAGTGAAAACTTAAAATATTAAAACAATGCAAACACCAGGCAGAGCAGCAATGCGTACATGATGCTAAATCTTATGCTAGTTGTGTTGACTAAAGTACATATTCAAGAGAACCTCACAAAATTTGATTTCTGAATTGACAGGTGACTGGACTTTTCATTTTTATATTATTTCTTTTGTCTTTCATTCATTCTTTATTTCTATATTCTGTTTTTAGAAAGAGTTTTGCTATGTAGTTCAGGCTGGTCTTCATCTTATCTTGTAGCCTAGGATGACCTCAAACTCACTACAATCTCCCTGCCTCAACCTTCTGAGTACTGGAATGACAGGTGTGCTCCAACATCCCTGACTGGGTTTTCCTTTTTAAATTTTCTCCAAAACAAAACTAAGTTATATTCTAATATTTTCTCAGGTTGATTATTCAAAATCAAATCAGAAAGCACTGGAAACCTGCTGAAGGAGTTTCAAACTCCTAACCAACACATAACAAGTGGAACATAACATGGCATAGTATAGCATAATAAAACAAAACAAAACAAAAACCAACTAACTCTACTTTAATCAACTGCTTCCAAAGATACTTTAAGAATTTCTAAGGTAGCCATACAATGGAAATATGATCCAGTAATTTCACATTCAAGCACATTTCTTTGAAATAAAACTCTATATACACACAAGAACATGTATAAAAATGTCTGTGGCACCCCACTTTCAATAACCAAGCCATAAACAGAAAAAACCACCATCAGCACATAGGCGACACATGCATGAACAAGTCACAGTTGGTTGGTTCAGCATCATAATAGCAGGTGGTGACAGCACAGAGGGAGCCCAACACAGAAACACTGCTTGAAGGAGAAGAACCAAAGATCATTGCCACTGAACAGGCTCAGCACCATCACCTCTAGTAAAGGCAAACTACCCAGCAGGGACACAAAGCTCATGGTCTGTTTGGGACAGGAGGACAGGAAGTGATAGCACTGGCTAGGAGACAAGTTCCCCAGGATTGACGCGCATGTGTCCTTCATCCACATGGGGCAATGATGTTCATGGCCTTGCAAAGCCTTCCCTTGCTCTCACCACCTACTGCCCCCCCCACAGGCTTTCAGTGTACAGAACACTACAGTGTGTAGCTGAGGTAAACATCCAAAGACTAATAAGTAATCATTCATAGGCAAGTGAGAGGAAGACTTGCTAGGAATCCTCCTCCCTCGACATGTTGGGGTTTTAACATGAAACATTCACATCCGTCAAGGAAAAATATTATGGGCATTCTGGGAACATCTCCATGCTCCCTAATGGAATTGAAATGAAACTAACATATGCCCAAGAAAGCAAGTCACCTGAAAATGTTACAGATCTCTAAGTGAAGACACTGCTAACACCTCATCATCAGAGACGATGGACCCTTTGGATGGAATTGTGTACTTGGCATTGTGCCTGCCACATATGAAACATCTACATGTTTGCTGCATTTAAATTTTCAAAGTGTAGCAAAGTGTAAAACCACACTCAGTTTTCCAGTTTTTCACCTGCTGTTTCTAAGGAGAACAGTTTTATTCCACAAAAAAATAAATTGGGCATTAGAGGGGGCAGCCCAGCTATGGACCCTAACATGCGACCTCATTTGCTTGGCAACAGATCTAAACAGAACTCTGAAGGCTCTGGTCACCAAGCACCTTGGTCTAGTGACAGTTGGCCTTCACAGGCACTTGGTTAGAGAGAGTGATCAGTAAATATGTTATGCTGCTTTCCCATACCTCAAAATTCCAGCCTCAGGACATGCCATGGGAAAACTACCTGTGAACAAGTGAGAAGATGGTCCTTTCAGCCAAGATACTTCAGGATGCTCATCGCGAACTGCCCAACCATCAAAGGCAGCACAGGACAGGATACACCAGACCCAGTGCCCAGGCACTCAGACAGAAGAGAGAGCCTAGGCCAGATGTCCCTAGTCTCTACCACCAGCTACTTAGAGACACAGACTCCAGAACAAGGCTATTTAGGCCTGGCCAAGAATGTAAGTCTGCATAATCAATACCCTCCCTAGGTCATCAGTGTGAGGGGGTCTGAGGACAGGCACTGAGGGCAGATGCTCCTGGGCAGGGACAGGGAAACTGAGCCTGGGCCACTGTCACATTCACATTCCCATCTAGGACAGGGCTGTCAGGAGGAGAAGAGCAGTGGCCATGTTTATCCACAGCCACGAGTCATCTCCTGTCCTCCTGGATAGAATTCTGGGACATTAATTTTTGTCTTTGAGGAACATAAGTTTACGTTGTTTAACAGAGTGAATCCTGTGATTTCTCAGAGCCTCAGACTTTCTCCAGGCTTCTGGGCTCTGCCCCAACAGAGCTGTACACAGGACATGGGCTTGAAGCTGCCCCTGGGCCCTGTTTGTCATGTCCCTGCTCCAGACATGGTACCCACAATAACAATAGGTATCTGCTCTGGTTCAGGGTGTGTCAGCAGAAGGGACTGTATAGAGGCCTATAGAGTACTAAGTGGAATTTAGGGTCACATTAACCGTTTAAGCACATCAATCCAGGACTTGTCAAACACTGTGCCTGTGGTCCTTCTCTCAAGGAATCTAGACTCCAAGTGCTCAAATACCATATGCTCTCTACTCAGCTTCTACCTTGTTACAGGCAAGGTCATTGTACACACATTGGTGGGGGAAGGGGAAATGGGACACAAACACAAAGTCACTTCATTTCTTGGCATGATTGAATTCTGCCACTGTATCTCATATTCAGCCCTAGGCCTGGTGTCCATGGACCATTATTTGGCTGCCTCTCCACCCTATCTCCAGCTATTACACATCATCAACTCACCACAGATGTCCTCACCTCAAATGTCAGTCCACTCTGTCCATTTCTCTGGCATTTGCCTTACAGGAATTTTTCAGGCACCGCAGTTCCTATCATAGAGCCTCAGGGCTAAATGAGCACAAGAAAAGAGCAGTGAACACAGCTGCTCACCTTCCATGGCTATGGAAGGGTAACTTAATTCCTTCCTGTGGACATTATATCAGGAAACTGGGGAACATTCTGTGGGGCCACATTAATGGATCTGGAAATCCAGAATGACCCTCCATTTTCTAATCTCTAAAATTGGAGGCTGTCTTAAGACTCATAGGTTTTGTTAATGCATAGATTTCTATTATGCCTCTCATCTATTGAAGTGATGTGAGCATGGTAGTATTCCTTAGTGAGCCCTGTACCACATGCCTCTGTGGGCCATTTGGCATGTGGGCTTTGTTTAAGCTCCAACCCTTCTGAGAAGTCATGTGCACAACACCATTCCATTTCTCCCCACTGTCTCATCACAGATTGGAAGTCAGCCAGCAGAGAGCCTGGCAGAGGTCTGTACAGCAAGCCAGGTGCAGGCAGATGGACCTCACAGCCTGAAGGTGACTCTGGACTTAGCCTTTCTGGACAGATGCCCCAGCTCTGGCCATTCCTCTCTGGCTTCCTCCATGGCTGACATCTCAACCCCACAGGCACCAAAGCTGAGAAGGTGACTTCTTAACTTAGCAGCCCAGTGAGACTTGGCCACCTGCAGATTCAGGTCCTGGTCATGTACAAGTTGATCACTCAACCCCAGTTTACAATGCTGAATGATGAGGTGCTGAGTGAATTGAGAACTCAGGATCACGAGATGAAATGGGGGCTCCAGGCAAAGTGGTTAGCTGTGGCCTTGACCCCATGAAGACATACAGTAGAGACTGTGCTGATTCCCATGAATGATATTCCATTCTCTTTACTGACCAACACTTGGGGGAAGCTGTTCTATTCTTTGGAAAGGAGATTGCAGAGTCATTATGTGGGCCTCAGGGTTTGTCCAATGCAGGAAACCCTGAGGACAGCAAAGAATCCATGACTGTCACATATCATGGAAGAGCAAATAGGTGTCATCATGCTACAAATACACATGAAGACACACTGCGTGCAGACACATTTCTGGGTATTGGCCATGACCTTGTAAGCAGAGCAGATGCAACTCCTGCCCTTTTGAGTTACAATGTTCTTTGGAGGCCACAGAGTCACCATTTGCAGCAGAACAGATATGCTCACCTAAAAGCCATTTTTCTGGACCCCAGGTCTCCCTCAGTGTGGGTACAGACCATGCATAAGTGGGTACAGCAATGGATCACTGCCTAAGCTAGAGACTGCAGAGAGGCAAGACCGATACCGACTGACCTTTCATTTCTCAGATATTTATGGAGCAGCAGCCCTGATCCATTGAGTGCAAAGACATGGCAGATACCAGTCACTGCCTTCACCAAGCTGACTGCACTGCGGAGGGGCAGGGAGACAATGTGTCAGAAAGTACAAGTGTGATACAACTATGCAAGTTCTGCCTCGCACAGACACTTCTTTCAGACACTAAGGGCTTCTTGGGCCCAAAGTGCCCCACTGTGGGTGGGAGAGGCTGTGGCTGGATGCTGTACAGACTGGGCAGAAGGCCTACACCCACCCCACAGATGAGTTGCCCAGGTATATCAGGTTTCTCACTCACCTGGCTCCCTTCTGCCCCAGGTCCACATCTTCTGTGCTTGACTCTTCATTGGAACTGTACTTCCATGTATATCCCCAGGCTAAGCTTCTTCAGGAACAGCTAGAGCATCCTGAACCTCCCAGGCCTGAGCTCCAGAGTTTGTGGGCTTGTGGGGAGGGGATGTGCCTTGGAACTCAGCAAAGTGCCCAGATGCTGTGTGAACCAGGAGCATGAGATCATCAGCAGTCAGTGTGGGGATGTAGTCTGGGAGGCTTTGCTGGGGTTGAGCTGGTGCACACAGCTGCCTCTGACAGGCAGTGGGAAGGTTTTGCCCCAAGAAATCCATGGACAGTTGGTGATATTTTCTCTTCCTGAAATTACAGGACCAGTTTCAGTCCATGCAAAAGTTTCACCTCCTGACCTTGTGTCAGCTCCACCTGCAGCTCCCTAACCAGCTTTGGCCCCACAGCAAGAGCCAGTACCTGGATCCCCTTGTCCATCAGCTGCAGAGCTGGACCTCCTGGGTGTTCCACAGCAGGAGTCATCTCTTGAGTTCTATCTGTGGGCAGCTCTTGACCCACACCTGCCATTCCCCTCTCTTCCTGTTTTATTTATCATTGTATTCATCACTACTCTTATTTCTCAGAGATTTTTTTAGTGACAGAACAAAATAAATAAAATTTAACATTTTAATGAAGTTTAAAGTAATCATCTTGCTGACATTCAGTGTATTCTCAATGTTGTGCAGATATCCCCACTGTCCAATTCGAGAATGTTCTTCAAATTTTTACACAATGCTTTTTTTTACTTTCCCCTCCTGCTCCACCCTAGCCACCAGTGATCTTACATCCTCATAATTAACTTATGTTACATTTCCCATATCAATGCCATCAAGTTTTCTTTGCCCAGCGAATGGTGGTAATGGCTTTTTATTGTTAGTTAGATATAGGGTTCAGGTTAGAGTTAGGGTTAGGGCTGGACTAAGCTTCCAAATATTACATTATGGACACTGCATTGATCATAAAGAAAGGACAATCCAGACAAAGCAGTGCTTTGTGCTGGTGATGTCTTGGTCCTGAGCTAGGTTTTCAATGCCCGCAACATTGAGAACAGTCACAAGTTGATGGGCCGTACTGTGGTGCACAAGGTAGGGCATAATTTCCACTCTATGCATCACATGTGCCATGGACCTATCAGAAACATAATTAGTACACACTGTAAATGGGTACTAATAAAAGTATGATAATTTATAAGCAAAACACACAGCAAGAAAATCCACTTCTGATATGTGGGAATAAAAGCACAACTGATGAAAAAACTCACGCCAGAGGAACACACTCTACCTAGTCAGCACTGAGTCCCTCATGCACATGCAAACCTGAAGATCGAAGCATCAGCTGTCCTTAAACTAAGACCTCACTAATGCAACTTTGGGGCCAACCTTACTATCATGGGAACTGCACTTGTATACTTTGCTCTGTGCAAAACCTAACAGAGACACAGAGATTTCCCTGTGTGCTGACTACCCAAGATCCCCAGAAGCAGATCACTTGGGAAGACAAGTGAACCCACACTGCCAACAGCTGGTGATGACCAAGTCATGGAACAGAAAGTGAAAACAAAATGCAGACAAATCTTCTGGAGGAGCCCTCAGTTGGGCTCCCAAGTCCAGCCTTTGTAGCTCTGCTCGGACTCCTGATTTCTAGCAAATTGATCAAAATAGCTGTCTTCTCTCTGGCCTCAGGATATAGGCTCAGAAGTGGGTGTAACACTGACAGCTGGAAGTGCCCCTTGTCCTTCTATATTTTCTGTCTTGGCAGAGAAAGCCCCTTGTCTTCCTCTACTTTCCTCCACTCTGCCCAATGGAGGTTCGAAGGCTAAGCTGCTGCCAAGCAGCCTGGGTGGAGATGACTAGCAGGGCATTCAACATACATTTATCAACACACTTTTATATGTGACATGATAAGAACAGGTGCCTTGCAGAGTACATGAGGAGCTGATTTCAGTAGGGGTTGTGATTTCAGCAGGGGTTCTCCCTGCCACACATTAATGCTGTGCCTGGTTTTAACACACTATGAACCACAGGAAAAGTGAGTCCCCATGGTTTCAGGAATCAAGGGAAGCTAAGACATCTTGGTAAGTAGCTCCACAGTGTGACAATGGGGTCAACAGATAACACTGTTCTTGGCCTTCAGCCTAGGGACTGACTCATCTGAGTCCATTGTCTGACCAGTCTGCTTGAAGGCTGCACATATGTTGCTTGGGTAGCTGCGTTCCAGGTCAAGGTCAGATCGTTTTAGAACTTTAATGCTCTGTGCATAGAGGAGGGATGGAAGTGAGACAGTTGTTCATCACAGGGCTTAGGAAGTGATCTTCAAGGTGCAGTCATGAAACTTGATCTGTTTTCTAAAGCTGTACCCTAACAGAGATTTGGGCTTTAGGATGTTATGTGTGCCTTTGAACAGGGGACAGAGAGTTTAGGTTTGTATAGTATTAAATTTCCCTGTGTCTGTGGTATGAGATTTTCTCAGAGATAGGGTGGTGAATGGATATTTTAGTGGGTAAAAGGAGAAAAAACCACATGGAACCAACATTAACAACAGCAGTAAGCAAGCATCTTTATTATCCAGCCTGTATGTATCACTCATCATTAGGCATTACATTCTTGCATTCTGTCACAAGCCTTAGCACATCCATGGCTGTCTATGCAAAGTCATGCTTATAGACTTGTGTCCATACTGTTCATATGCTATTCAGTTGTGTCAGGTCCATACAGGTCCTTAAAGCCTTTTGGTTGAAATGACATGAAGGGGTTTCCCACATTCCACCACCTCAAAGATCAGGGGAAATATGCTTATTGTAAGTGACCCATATGGTGGACTCATGCACACAATGAACAAAACCACAGGAAATGTAAAGCATAATACCACTAATCCCACCACAGTGCAGTTTATGGCCACCCAAACTGAAGTGGATCCCAAGGATTCTCTCCACTGCATGTGCAGGTCTTGCTGCAAGGCCTGGATGGCAAAGAACTCCACATCCATTTGTTTAAAATTTTTTTTATTTAAAGAAAGAAAATAAAATTAAAAGAAACAATAAAAAAGTAGCATACAGATCTCAAATAATTAACATCATCAAATCGCTAGTTGATACATTACATCTTGTCATCTTAAAAATAATTGTTAAAGTAACAAAACCAAAGGGTAAAAACTGGCTAAACACTCAAATATTTACAGTGCAAACCCTTCTTATCAATGATTAACAGAAATTTAGTAATATGGACATCTATCTTACACACTATACATATTGTTACATCCTTTAGAGCACTTTCCTTTCTCCTTTACAATATCTATTATACATTTTGGATCATATTACTTTGTAATTTTTAGTATGTTTTACACCATAGACACAATTTGATATTTACTACTGTGAGTGTTGTTTACTTCACTAATGAGGATATTCTCAAGTTGCCTCCATTTATCTATAAAGAACTCAAGACCATCCTTTTCTATATCTGAGTAGTATTCCATTCTATAAAAATACATATTTCATCCACTCTGCAGCTGATAACCATTTTGGTTGTTTTCAAGATTTAGCTATCACATATTGTGCTGCTATGAACATGGGTGCACATATATCACAGTGACATGACATTTTCAGATTTTCTGTGAAAATACCCAGGAAACGAATAACTGGATTGAATGGAACTTCAAAATCCTAGTTTTTTGAGGAATCTCAATACTGATTTCCACAGTGGTTGCACCAGTCTGCACTCCCACCAAATCATCAAGAAGATTATACACCATGACCAAGTGGGCTTTACCACAGGAACACAGGGGTAATTCTTGATGTTCCTTTTTACCTGCAGCCTCACCAACATTTGTTATCAGTTGATTTCTTGATGGCAGCCACTCTTTCAGGAGTGAGAGGAAATCTCATTGCTGTCTTAATGTGTATTTCTCAAATGATTATTAAAGGTGAACATTTTTTCATATATTTATTTGCCATTTGTATATCTTCGTCTGAGAACTGTGTGTTTATTTTTGATGCCCATTTGTGGAGATGGTCTTCGAATCCTGGAGGCTTGATGTTTTTCAGTTCTTTATATGTTCTGGATATAAGTCCTTTGTCTGAGTGGCTGTTTGCTAAAATTCTTTCCCATTTTGTGAGTTTTCTTTTCACTTTGTTGTTGATTTCTTTTGAAGTGCCAAAATGTTTTAATAATATGAGATCCCAGTTGTTGATTCTTTGCAGTATTTCCTATGTGGTTTGCATTTTATTCACAAATTCTCTGCCAACCCCAATGTCCCCAAGATTTCTTCGTACCTTGTTCTCCAGTTGATTTAGTGTTTCTTTTTTAATATTTAGATCCTTGACCCATTTGGACTTTAGTTTAGTATATGGTGATAAACATGAGTGTAGTTTCAGTGTTTGGCATGTGGAAAGCCAATTTTTCCAACACCATTTATTATGGAGCCTGTCTTTTTTCTAGGGAACATATTTAGCTCGTTTGTCAAATGTAAGGTGGCTGAGTGTCTCTGTGGTAGTGTTTGCATCTTCTAATTTATTCCATTGATCCTCAGGTCTCTGCCAGTACTATGTTGATTTTTATTACTGTGGCTCTGTAATATAGTTTTAAGTCAGGAATTGAGATGACTCCTGTCTTGCCTTTGTTACCCAAAATCGCCTTTGCTATTCTAGGTTTCTTCTGTTTCCAGATGAATTGTAGGAATATTTTCTCTAGATCTGCAAGGTATGTTAATGGTATTTTGATTGGGATTGAATTGAATTTGTGTAACAGTTTTGGGAGGATTGCCATTTTCACAGTGTTGGTTGTTCCTAACCACAATCAAGGAATACCCTTCCATTTTCTAATGTCCTCCTCAATCTCTTTTTTTAGCGTAGTATAATTTTCAGCACATAAACCTTTTATATTCTTGGCTAGGTTGATTACTAAGTATTTCATTATTTTAGGTGCTATTATGAAAGGCAATATTTCCATAATTTCTCTCTCATGGCGTTTGTGTACAGGAATGCTATTGATTTTTTGAGTGTTCATTTTGTGTCCAGCTATGCTGCTGAATTTGTTCATTACATTTAGTAGTCTTTTAATGGAGTTTTTGGGGTCTTTTATGTAGAGTATCATGTCATCTGCAGGAATGATAATTTAACTTCTTATTTTTATTCCTTTTATTTTACGCTCTTGTCTAATTGCTCTGAATAATACTTGCAGAACTATATTGAATAGGAGTTTTGATAGTGGACATCTTTGTCTTCTTCCTGATTTTAGTGTGAAGGCTCTCAATTTTTGTCTATTTAGTATAACATTGGCTGTAGATTTGTCATCAATGGTCTTTATGAAATTAAGGTAGATACCATCTATTCCAACTTTCCATAGGCTTTTCATCATGCACAGGTTTTGGACTTTATCAACAGCGTTTTCTGCCACTTTTGAGATGATCATGTGATTTTTATTTTTGGCTCTGTTGATGTGGAGTATTTCATTTATTGATTTGCATATTTTGAACCATTCCTGTATTTCAACTTGGTCATGGTGTATAATTTTCTTGATGATTTGCTGCATTCTATATGCCAATATTTTATTGAGAATCTCTGCATAAATGTTCATTAGTGAGATTGGCCTATAGTTTTCCTTATTAGTTGGCTCTTTTTCTAATTTTTGGTATCAGAGGGATACTTGCATCCAAGAATGAAGTTAGGGAGGATTGCTTCTCTTTCAATTCATTGAAGAGTTTAAGGAGTATTGGAGTTAGGTCTTCTCTAAACTTTGTATGGAATTCAGCCATGAATCCATCAGAACCTGGGCTTTTGGTGGTTGGTAAATTTTTAAATCTTTTTCAATTTCAGTAGCTGATGCTGGGTTATTCAAAATTATTTTATCTTCTTCATTAAGCTTTGTTAGTTCATGTTGTTAGAAATCTATCCATTTCCTCTGTGTTTTCCACCCTAAGTGAATAGAAATTTTCTGAGTAGATATTCATGATCTTCTCAATTTCCATGGAATCTGTAGTCATTTTCCTCTCCTCAGTCATTATTGGGTGGATTTCAGTTTATTCTTTCTTTTTCTTGATAAGGCTGGCAAGAGGGTTGTCAATTTTGTTTATTCTCTCAAAAAAACCCCAGATGATTCCTTCTTTGTAACATTTTTTAACTTCAATTGCATTAATTTCTGCTCTAATCTTTACAATTTCCTCTCTTCTATCAATGTTGGGTTTGAATTGCTCATTTTGTAGAAACTTGAGATGTAGGATTAGGTTACTTATTTCTGTTCATTCCGTTTTCTTCATGTGACTATTTATTGCTATATATTTCACTCAGAAGACTGCTTTTATTGCGTTCCATAGGTTACAGTATGTTGTATCTGTGTTTTCATTGTATTGTAAGTATTGTTTTGTTTGCCCTTTAATTTCATCTGTAAACCACTGGTTATTCAGAAAATTGTTATTTAATTTCTGTGTATATGAATGCTTTGCACTTTTTTGCCATTGATTTCCAATTTTATTGAGATATGGTCTGATTTTATGCATGGGATAATTTTGTTCCTTTTGCATTTAGTTAAGCATGCTGTATGGGTTAATATATGATTTATTTCAGAGAAGGTCCCATGTGCAGCTAAGAAGAATGTATATTCTAATATAAATTATGATGTGGTTGGGTGGAACACTCTGTAAATATCCATCAAGTCCATTTGCTCACAGGTATTATTCAGTGATGTTATTTCTTTGCTGACTTTCTGTCTCATTGATCTATCTCTAACAGTGAGGTGTTAAGGTCTCCTATTGCAATTATATACTTGTGTTTGGTTTTTCATGTCCATTAATATTTGTCTTATATAGCTGGGTGCTCCTGTATTTGATTACATATATATATATATATATATATATATATATATATATATATGTAACTCTTTCTCTTGTAGTTTCTCACTTACACATATGTAGTGGCCTTCTTTATCTCCTTTAAACATTTTAGGTTTAAATTTCACATATTCTGCAAACAGAATAGCTATCCTGCCTTTTTCTGGGTTCCTGTTTCATGGAAAAAATATTTTCCATCTTTTGTCTTATAATCTATGAAGTTTTTTTTTTTTTTGAGTAAAATGTGTTTCTTCTATACAGCATATTGTGGGGTTCTGTTTCTTGATCCACTCTGTCAACCTGTTTCTTTTTATAGGTGAGTTGTGCCCATTTACTTTTATAGTTATCACTGATATGTACTGACTTGACTTTGCCATGTTCTATTCCTGTCGCTGATTTCCTGCTTTTCTCCCTTGTTCAATTTCTTGCCAAGCCTGGTCATTTCTTTCTGTTGTTCTGGAGATTGTGGTCATTTTTATCTCTATCTAGCATCTCTTTCAGTAATCCTTCTAGGGTTGATTTGGTGGACATGAATTTCTTCAGTTGTTCTTTGTCATCGAAGTATCTTGTTTCTCCATTAAATTTGAAAGACACTTTTTCTAGGTACATCAGTCTAGGTTGAAAGTTGTTTTCTTTTAGGGCTTGAAATTTTTCACTCTAAGATCATCTTTACCTGAAGGTTTGTGCTGAAATGTTTGCCTTAATAGTTATCATAGTCTTTCCTGGACAGGTGAGTTGTGTCTTTTCTCTAACAGTTTTAGTATTCTGTTTTTATGCTGTATGTCTTGGATCTTAATTATTATATATTTGAGCATAGACATGTTTGTTGTGACTGTTTGGCACTTTGTGTGTCTCTTATTTGTATATCAGAATTTTCCTCATGTTTGGAAATTTTTCTGTTATTATTTATGTAAGTATCTTAGTTATGTCATTTGCATTGACTCCTGCATTTTCACTGATGTCTATTAGTCTTACATTGCTTCTCTTGGCATCATGTTGAAGCTGCTGGATTGTCATTTCATGATGCTTTGTTATTTTTATATACACATTCATGATCACTAACTGCAATAATGTCCTAAAATTATGAAATTATATCCTCTGCTTCATTTAAATGGTTTTGCCAGCTTTCAAGATATTTTTTTGTTGCTTGACTATCTCTTTGCATATGTTTCATAGATTCTGCTTGTTTTCTACATTGCTCATTCATAGTTTCAATTTACCATGCTCCTGTATTTTTGTTTTATCTATTTCTTCTCTAGCTATGTTGAGCAACTACTTTACTATAGTTGTTATTTCTTTACATTAGACATTATTTCTAATTCGATTTCCTCTATAGCATTATAGATTTCTTTCTTTACTTCATTTGCTATCTTTTGAGATTTCTGATTTATGACTTTTAAAGTCCTCTATTTCAATGTAGATTGGTCTTGCTCCTGATGGAATAGATGTTTAAGATTGCATTTTGCCTTTTCTTTTTGTCATTTTCCAATAGGTAAAACACCCATGTTGGGACTGTTTCACTCACATTTTGCTTTAACTCTTTCAGCTGCTGCCATATTCCAAAGCTGTCTGGATTGTACACATGTATTATGCAGACAGAAGAAAAGTCCCCTGAGTCCCTCTCCTTGGGCTATGGGCTCCTTCACCTCCATCTTCTGTCAAGTAGTAGGCCTGTCATGCAATACCAAGGAACTCTCACAGGGACGATCCTAGTCATTGGGCCTTAACTTCAGGAGAAGTCAGTACTCCCTGGGTCATGTGGTGTGACTTCAACAGGAGCCAGCTGTGATTCCAAGTCCTCCATGGGATTCACAATTCTATCACTTCTAAGACCTTCAACATGCCCTTGGCAGTCACATGAATGCTTCCCAGTTTCTACATGCCTCCTATCATTGTCAATTATCAGGTAAGCAAATATTCATTCCACAAGAGAAACCCTGTTTATGTTTTGAAGAGCACAAAAGCAGACTTTCTTTTTTTGGGCAAAACACACTGGTATTAGTGAGGAAGTGCACAAAGGAAATTTCTTCTCTCTTGTTTGTGGTACATTCACTTCAGATATCATTTTGACAGTTAATTTCAGATTAACTCATCTGACTATCTTAGGATTCTGTGCATACAATCTTCTCTATGTCATGAAGAGAATTTTAAAAGGTATTCACATGAACTTTGTTTCCAACAACTGAAAACTGCAATGTGAATATCCAATAACATTTGAATGAATAAACAAACCACAGAAAACCATGAAGTGAGAAGCTACTAAAAAAAATCTATAGGAAAACACTGTACAGTAATCACACTGTACATAATCTTTAATGATTATGATTGCTGAAAGAAGGCAGAGAGGTCAAATTCTGTCCAGTCATTACATAAATTTTGAAAATGTGACAAGACACATGTGATAGAAGACAGGTCAGTTCATATAAGAGATAAACTCTGTTCTCTCAGAGTTGCTGTGTATCAGGAATCCAGGAGCATTTGCTGGGTCTGTTACCATCATATCTCTGTGAAGACAGGCTTAGGTGAGATGGCACTATGGCAGAATTTGCTCTCAGGGTCTGTCCCTTGCTTACAGGCAGGACCCAAGGCAAAAGCCTGATGCCTTTTGGACTGTTTTCCCTTTTCTCACTCAAAGCTCATCAGCCTCTCCTCTTGCAAGCTTCAGAGATAGCATTGGCTTCCCCACACCCAGAGATGCAGAGAGAGAGAAAAATAAATACTAGAATGTAAGAGAGAACATAAGTGGGAAAGAACAGAAGATGCATCACAATTATTTTAATGCTTGAACCTTAGTATTCACATCACATGATGTCTGCCATATTCAGTTATTTAAGAGTGAGTCAGGAGCTGGGGAGACCTCAGTGTAGAGTACTAGTTTACCATGCATGAGGCTCTGGGCTCAATTTCAGCTCTGCTAATGCAAAATAACAACACTAAAAATAATAATAATAATAAAAATAATTCACTAAGTGAGGCCCATAATGTAGGGAATGGGCCACTCAGCTTTTGGCATCAGAAGGTCATCTGTCAGCTATTGAGTAGGAGTCAGGTCATGGGAGTGCTATTTCACACAGGTGTGAATGTAGAAGCAATGCCAGAAGATTTGTGGGTGCAACTCCATCCATAGTGCTTGCATAGCCTGTTTGAGGTCCTGACTCTAGCCATAGCACCAGTACATAGAAGAAATTGTGATGCTTAGGGAACATAAAGATGATTGAATTGAAGAACTGCCCCATCACAATGCCACCAGGGAATATGTCCAATAGGTCAGTGTCATTTCTACCACCAGGCAGCACTGTATTCCAAATTCATCGCACCCATTCCTGGATTTAACGTCTAATTCTGTACACTATGTACACAAGACACTAGCCAACAGGCATTACAATTGTCATTTCAGACTGGTGATAATGTCCCTCGGAAGTAGGTGCCAGGATGACCTCTATAGTGCATGGGGACACTCTGTGAAAGACTTGAGGCTTGGTGTCTTGTCTAGGTTTACTTAGGAAGTCAGAAGGAGGATTTGGTTCTAAACCCAGAGCTTTCCCCTCAGAGCTGTGACCCTGCCAGCACTGCTGGTTTTTCTTAGCCTTGGGGAAGCCTTGCCTGCTACCATGGATCTGTCACTTGCGTGAAGCTGTTCTCTTCATTTTGAAGGACACTGGAGAGTCATTCCATGTTCTTCCACGGTATCCACAGCAGGAGTATCTGGGGGGATACCACAGGATATGGGTTCACAGAGACATCATAAAAGGAGATGGTGAGTGCCTCTAACCCCCAATTTACTAGGCTGTGACCATGATGCAATGACCAGAGCAAATGTAGCCAGTGTTCTCTGGTGATTCCATGTTATCCAGGACACAAGTCCCTCTAAAGAACAGATCAGGTACTACCCACATTACCGTGAATGTGCCTAACTTCCTGGCCTCTGTATATGTGAACACATAATAGGGGAAGAGGTGTCCCCAGATGGCACACATAATGGAATGATGCATCACTGTATGAATTGAAGATGAAGGAATGGCAGGCAGAACACACTCCCTCTGACCACTCACTTCACAGATATTTACAGTGCACCAACCCTGTAGAGTAAGCACAAATAGATTAACACTGCAGACACCATTCTCTTTCTCACAGAGACAACACCACGAGGGTGGGAAAGGAAGATGGATTTCATGCTTTCCTAAAGAGTGGAGGACAGGTGGTCACAGCACTTTTAGAGACTGCTATCAGCAGGGGAAGGCTTCCTGGGCCAGCACTGTCCCATTCAAGGCAGTGAGAAGACTGGGCTGGGCTCTCTGCTACTAGAGCAGGAGGCTGGTGTCAAATTCCACAAGATGTCTCAGCTGAATTGGACCAACCTGAGCTCACTAAAACTAAGCACTGCCTTCAGAAGGTTTTGACTTTGGCCTGTGGGCCTCTGGGTAGTGCATGGAACATTTGAAAAGGAGAAAGACTGCCAGCCTTGGGACCTCATGCAACCCTGAGGCACGCAGAAATGAGTTGATTGAAGATGAATGAGAAACTTTGCTGGGGTGGATTTGATCGAACATGAATGAGAAACTTTGCTGAGAAGTTCTGGGGCCTGCAAGGAGCAAGGACAGTTGGTGATTGTTCTCCTTCTGCTGATGCAGGGCTGGTACCTGACTAACCCCAAGTCCCAATTGCAGAGCTTTGGTCATCTGCACCTCCAGTGACTTCACCAGCTCTGGGATCAAAGTAAAAACTAAGGTCAGGCACCCTGTCTTAAGGAATTCCATAACTGGCACTTTTACTGCACCATGACAGGTGTCTTGAACTCTACTTAGGGCCAAGTCCTGCAAAGAACCTGCTTTTACCTTCCCATCCTCTTGAAACCCCTCCCCTTGTATTTCTTTCAGTTTTGATTTTTATTCCTATGTCTATAATTATTCTCAACATCAAATTGTAAGGTAATTTTAATTAAAATTTAAGATATCATGCATTTCAACATATTCAATTCAGTAGCACGTCATCCCATCACTAATTTGTACAATTTCCACATCCATTGAGTTCCAGCACTCTGCTCACTTTGGGACCCTTCCATATCCTTGTTCTCTCTTGCTACTCCCCACCCACTCTGACTTTTTCACCCTCTAATTTAGTACTGTGGGTCTTTAATATTCATGCATCAGATTATGTTGGCCAAATATTCCTAGAAGAGACTGGCTCCTTTGCTCTTTGATAGAAGACAAAATCCCAGGTAGACCAAAGTGTACAGGTAAAATATATTGAGTATTTACTCATCTTTCTGTGTTGGAAAAGCTTTCCCATGATTTCAGTGATACAAGGGAAAGAGAAAGATCTGATTCCTTACATTTGAAAAACAGAAACAAGAATAATGTAGAATCCACAATAAGAAATCTTTACTTACAAGCAGCAGACAGATAATTAATTTGTATTAGAGGTGACAAAGAGGTGTCATGAGTCCATCTGTGAGAGATGAATACTTCTTGTAATTCAAAAGAGAATCACAACATGTAAACAAATGTAGAAAACGCCGAGTGTCCCAAAGCTGATTCCTGCAGGCACACATCCCTGACATGTGCTGGGTCCCCATCTGATGGCGTGTTTTAAGGCAAGTGCTGAACATCACTGGGGAGAACATGGTGTGCAGAGAAGAGCCCTGTCCAGTAGCTCCCATCACAGCTCTACACAGGTGTCGCCAGACCTTGCAGTGCTCAGAACAGAGATTTATCCCACACAGAGATACGCATAACTTTTCAAGCTTTCTGTTTAAGACTGTGGTTCACAGCACTGTTTGAAGCAGGAGGACACTGGGAACCTTGCTACACTCCACATAGAGAGTTCAAGGCATCAGAGTGGGTCATGAGAACCAGGGAAAGCTGCAGGGATGCTGAGCTCAGTCTCTCTGGGACCACAAGGAAAGAGGTAAAGGAATCTGATCACGAAGTAATACACTGATGAGAGAAGGATGTGTGCATGGAGGATCACGGTTTTGAAAATGAAATGTCTCTTACATCAATGTGTGTCCACAGACAGACATGTAAGTATGTATGCCCAAGAATGGGGTCTCTTGGGCTGGAGGTTTAGCTCAGGGGCATAAGCGCCTGCCTTGAAAGCGGGCAGTCGTGAGTTCGATCCCCGGTACCGATAAAAAGGAAAAAGACAAAAAAAAAAAAAAAAAAAAAAAAAAAAGAATGGGGTCTCAGCAGTGTACTTTCTTATGCAAAGCCTGATTCAAAAAAAAAAAGAAATTTAAAAACAGAATTTACTGTAGTTCAGTGCAAGGCCCTGCATTCAATTCCCAGAATTGAGTTAAGGAAAAAAGAAATGGGAGCAAGCTGAAGGGCTGCAGAACACCATCACCTGGTCGTTCTGGAGAGCAGTGTGCCCCAAGCAGCTTTGAGTCTCCACATCTTTCTTGGGCACTTTGATTTTAAAGAATGATCAGTTCCATGAAGGATGGGGAAAGGAGGATTTTCATCCAAGAATACAAAGTCTCATTAACAATGGAGAAGAAATTTTCAATGATTACTAAACTGCATGGTGACCACAGTTAATAAGGATAGCTTTCAAATCTGGTAAACAATGGGATTTGCAGTTGCAGTCACTGTGAAAGTATTTGTAGGTTCGTAAGGTGGTAGACACATGGTAGACACATTAACTAGATTGATTTTTTCTACAAAGGAGCCATAGATCAAAAGCACATGTTACCTCACAAACATTCATAATTATTGTGAATTACTAAAGGAGGATATCCTATACCTGTACTCCCAGCAGTCTGGGAGGGGAAGGAAGGGGGACCACAAGTTTAAACCCAACTTGGAGAGCTGAGTAAATTATTTACATACTATCTCAAAATCTAAAAAAAAAAAGAAACCAACAAATTTTTAAAGTGCATGGGCATATAGCTCATACAGGAATCCCTGGGATCATTGAACACAGTGTATTAACCACTATTCTGTTACAAAAAAAATTAATCCATTGATAAAAGTGTTTTCATTCTTTATTAATATCTACCTGTGCTACATTAAAATTAAAAAGAGTAAAAATTGGTTGCTTGTTTTATTTTCCTTTGAGACAAGGTATTGCTATGTACTGCAGGCTGACCTTGACTCAACAAATATTTCAGGCTAGCCTTCAACTCCCTGTGATCCTTGTGTCTAACCCTCCTGTGTGCTGGGATTACAGGCATGCACCACCATGCCTTGCCAGAAAGTGTGTTTTTTTTAATTGTAAAGAGGATAAAACCAAATGAAATAAAACAGAATCAATACAAAAGGATGAACATGGTACATCAGTTAAAAATAAAATCCAACAGTAGGTTGTGTGGCCTCTCATCTGGTACAGAAAATGACTCAACACCTTGCTGAACTCCAAATTTCTCCAGATAATTGGGCAAATACCTAAATTTTGCAAGGTGTCTATTGTTAACATGCCTTGTCTACGAAGCAATTCATATCAAGTACCAGGGAAAGAACACAGAACTTTGATTTACTATTTTCAATGTCTGGAATTTATCCCAAGAAAAAAAGATATATGCTCAATGCAGTTTTTCTAAGAGGAACTAGACTTGTGTACATGGTCAGTAACAGGATAACTAAGTAAAACTCTACCTATGCATATAATATAAATATTCAACACTACGCAAATACATAAATGATATGAGCAGAACTGGGGAGTATGGTTAGAGACAGCCGAATACGGACAAGATGGGTATTCTGCATCAGGTTCAATAATGTGGGTGAATTATTTTTTTTGTGGATTTAAATTTTTAAACTGCTGATCACACTTCCTCATCCCTCAAAGCCCCATGCCACATCCAGACTCCTCACAAAGCTTAAACACCCAAGAGGCACCAATATGAAAACAAGCAGAAAGCCCTTATCAATGGACTGGACTGGAGACAAAGCATATGCATGTAGAATAACAACTGTCTTAGTTTAACATCTAGGTCCTCTCTCAGTCTCTGCAGGGAGGAGCTCCAAGTGGAATAAAATCGTTCTATTGGGGTAAATGTCCGCGGCTCAGCTCAAGCTCACTGAGAGCAGAGGCCATGTGAGACCCCCAGCTGCCCTGCCCACAGGTCCCACACCAGGGCTGGGCTTTCAACAGCACCTGAGGGAGGGGAGCAAGGATCTCGGGCCACGTGCCAGGCCTGGCCAAGGGGACCCCGACAGAGAGGAGGGAGGAAAGGAGGGCCCTGAAGACCTGAGGCTAGGTCGCCCCAGGGCCGCACCCGCTGCCTCCCTGGACCCCTGACCAGAACACTTGTGCTGCTAAAGTCGAGGCCACCGGGCCGCGCTGCCACTCAACACTGCCTGCCGCCCACCTGCCTGGCCCAGACCCCAGTCCCAGCCCAGCCACAGCCTAGATGGAGGAAGGAAGGAAGAGTGCTCAGGTCTCCAGAAGGGGTCGCTAGCGGCAAAATGGCCACTCCGTGCATCCCCTGTGAAGCGAGGCCGGGGGCGGGGTGGGACTGAGTGGGATGCAGAGGCCAGTGGCTAGGAACCATCCCTGGGCGGGCCTTCCAGGTTGGTCCAGGTGGAGTGTAATCTTCGCTGGCGGCCAGGGGGTGGGGCCAAGCGATGTGAGTGGCTGGTCCAGAAGCTGGGACCCAAGAGGTGCAGAGCCCTCCAGGAGGCAAGAATGAGGCGGTGGGCGTGGCAGTGGGGGTTAGGGTTTCTACGATGCTGGGTGTGGCTGCAGGTTGAGCTTCTGGGAGACTGAGCCCCAGGCTTGCTGTGAGAAGAAGCAGAGGAGTGGACTGAGTCTGAGGCTTGGAATTTATAGATGTCTGGACTCAAATCTTCCCGGGCCTGACACCTTAGGTACACTGCCTGTCTTCTGGGAGCCTCAATTTCCACTGTTCTTATTCTTGTATTGTTTTGCTTTGAAATATTATGTGGTTTTTTTCTATTAAAAAAGACAAACTGTGATGAAACAATACTCATCTCTTGGCACTGCTGTGAAGATCCAATGAAAACCCTGCAGAGCTCTTCCCATGGTTCTTACCATATAGCAAGTGCTCAGATGCCATTGTTATTTGCACTGTTGCCCTTCTTTTATTACAGAGAAATGAGTGCTTTTGGTATCAATAGTAGATGTCTTCATAACTTAAAAATATGTTTACATGCTAATATAACACACTAACAAACATATGTAACACAGGTGTAAGGCCAGGGCTTCTCTGAGGTGCTTGACATATGTTAATTCTTACAAGAGTAGGGGTTATGAATTATTTTCATTTTCATAGCTGTGTGAGCTGAAACACCAACATTTAATACCTTTTCCAATGACAAACGTGTGGACAGAATTTTAACCCAGTGGGCCTCATACCAACACCTCCATTAACTAACCCATACTTGGCACAGCACTGCTACAGTTCTGCTTTGGATTTTCACATGAGTGAGGCATGAAGTTGTTCATGGGAGGTTGCACAGGTAGCTAGAAGCAGTTTGTGTCAGGGTTCACTAGAGAGTCAGCTTTAATTTGTGTGTGTGTGTGTGTGTGTGTGTGTACCTGTGTATGTGTCACACATAAAGGATTTACAAAGTAAGATTAGAATGGCCATTTGCAGAGTCATGGGGAGAACACAAAAGGGCCATGTACACCTTGGAGATGCAGAACAATTGGCTGAAGGTTACATGGACTGTTCATGGGCACTGTGTGAACACTTGTTGGCCTGCTTTGGGAACTCAAGAAAGATTTTCTGGGGTGAGGTCCCAAGGTCAGAGAATGTACATGTTCAAGACAATAGCAACAGTGTAGTCAGTGTGGAACAGAGCAGAGAACCACTGTTTTTGTTGTATAATTCTTACAGTTTGTTATCTCATATTTACATTCTTGTATACTGCTTAAGCAGTCCATGGTGGTCAGGAAGCAGAATAGAGGGACAGCACCAGGGAGAAAGAAGCCAGGTACCAGATGGAGTACTTAGCGTTATTCCTCCATGACCCCTACAGATGAGCCCAGAAGTACACTTTACTAATCCCTTGGACAGCTCTCAAGCCAATCAAGTTGACAATGAAGTCAATCATAACATAGAAGAAGTTTGGCGATGTTAAAATTATAGGTGATTTACATATGTGCATATATATATATATATATATATATATATATATAGTATTTTGGGTTTTTTCCACCTTTAAAATTCTATCCAAAGTAAAAAAATGCTGAATTTTATGTAACAGAAATAAACTTTCCTTAGGTACATTTTATAAAATGAACTGAAAAAGATTGAAAAATAAATGAACAAGAGTTTTAAAAAGAACAGGGTTTAAAAATACTCACAGGAAGAGCCAAATATCTTTACTCTGCTTTGAAAAACTACTTGAAAGACAGTTAAACAATTTCTAAGTTAAACATGCAAGACCTGAAATATTCAACTTCACACTGAGTATCTTCCCCTTGTAAATCATTTCTACAGCTATACAAACACAAGAATGACTACAGCAACTTTATTTTTGAGATCAAAACTGGAAACACCACACAGGGCCTCAGCTGATGGACACATGAGGATCTGTGGTTCATCCACACCGTGGGATGTGATGGCTCAGCCACTGACAAGGAGCAGCACTTGGGAAACCTAACATGGTTATGAGGATTGAATAAACCCTAGCAGCTCTCTCCAAAACATAAACAAAAACCTCCTGCATCCTGTGTGGTTACAGACCTGTCACCTCTAGAAAATACAAAGTGTTTCCCAGAGACAAAAACAGACACATTGCTTAGAATGGAAGGAAGCAATTATAAGGAGCCATAAGGAAAATGTGAAGGTGACGTATACATCACCGCTTTGGTGATGATTTTCAAGGGGCTCATGTATGACAAGACTCCTAGAGGATTTTTGTTTGTTTTCAGTTTTAGTTTTGTTTATTTTTGACACGATGAACAAAATTCAGGACCCTCTGCTTGCCAGGGAGCACTTTGCCACTGAGCTATATCCCTGGCCCATGTCAAGATTCATCCAATTTTGTATTTAAACCTGTAAGTTCATTGTATGTCAATTATAATGAAATAAAATTGCTTTTAAATCACTTAACATCTCAGCTATCCACAAAAGTTTACTTACTTATAGATTTACTAACAAGCAATTTTATTTATAGATTTATTTCTAAGCAGTTTTATTTATTTATAGATTATTTTATACAAAGTTTTGTTTATTTATACATTTATTTATTTTTTGCTGTGCTGAAGATTGAATCCAGTGCCTTGGTCCTTTTATCATAATTTATTCCCAGACAGAGCCTTGCTAAGTTGCTAAGTTGTTTACATTGGGCTGGAATTTTATTACATTTATTAGCATTTTTGTATACTTAAGTAGAACAAAGTTAACTGAATTGAGTAGTCTCAAGTAAATCAATAAATACTGCTTAATAATCAATAGCTGGGTGTGATGGTACATGCGTGTAATCCTGGCACTTAGGAAGCTGAGGCAGGAGGATTGTTGCAAGCTCTAGGTCAACCTAATTTACATAGTGAATTGAAGGCCAGCCTGAACTACACAGTGAGTGTCTTAAAAATGAATTAATAAAATAAAATAAGATAAACCCTGGACTAAGGCAAGGAATTATCTTCTAGTTCAAAGCATGGGCATCTTCAGAGGACTTACTTTCGATGGTGTTATGGTTTGTATCTGGGTGTCTCCACAAAAGCCTCATGAAGTCACAGAGGCAGCTAAACCTAGCATCTGTGATTGGTTCAATGTTTAGTGCTGTGATTGGTGATGAAAGTGTTTCACCTTCCCGGGGTTTGAATTATCAGAGTAAAAGAGGTCTCACCAGTCCATGTGAGAGAAGTGAGAAAGTCTTGTAATTCAAAAGGAAATCACCACTTGTGGCCAACAGGTGCAGAAAACATTCAGCCTCCAAAAGTAGATTCACCCAGGCACAAATCACTGAGAAGTGCTGTGTCGCCATCCAATGACACATTTTTAAGGCAGGAGCTGAGCAGCACTTAAGAGAACATTGGGGACAGAGCAGAGTCCTGTCCCATAGCTCCCATCACAGCTATATACAGAGCCATCCTTAGACCTCACATGACTAAGAAGAGAGGTTTCTCCAACACAGAATGCTACACAAATTTTCAAGATTTCTTTTCAAGAGTTTGATTCATAGTACTGTTTGAAGCAGGAAGGAACTGGGACCCTCCCTAGCCTTCACGTAGGGCATGCACAGGAGAGCTGTTTGGAGAAGGCCATGCATGATTGTTGGAGGGAACTCTGGCCAGGGCCATTGAGGTGCAGGTCTAGGCATGAAAAACTCATAGCACAGCAAGGTTTTTCATGTGTTAACCAGTACACTGGGAGTCTACACTGCAAACCAGTTCTTCCCAACACCAGGGACAACACCGAGCAAGGGCATTTGGATGCCAGAGTGGCCAGTCAGGTGAGGGGCAGCTCTGACTGACACCCTGAGTAGAGTATCCCTCTGGAGCTGAACCCCCAGCAGGTCCACCTCACTTCCTTTTCAGGTCTGTCAGCAAGGACATCACACAGGAGCACTGCAACACAATTGAAGTTTGCTCAAACTAAATCATTTAGCTTCCTTTTGAAGAAATGTTTGAAAATGCACAAGTGTGAGAAAAACAAGGCTGAGAACAGAATTCTGTATGTTGTGTAAGTAAACTGACCCTTTATAAATCATGGAAATAATGCCTGTGGGTGATTCTGCAATGGCAGAGGTGTGAAATCTCATGCACGAAGGTTTCAAAATTGCAAAAGAATAACTCCAAATAAATGCTACATGGACATGACTTCCCTTTGGCACTGCACTACAGCAATCTAAATTTACTGAGCCACCTCAGTAAACCCAAGGCAAAACCCACCCGATGATTTCATCACCGAAATGTGAGGGTTCAATGCTGTGCTCCCTGCTTGATGCTGTTGCTGGTTGACAATTTCAAGGTGTTTCTATCTGCACAAGCCATCTCCACCCCTCTCAGCTCATGATTGCCTGGGTGTGGATCAGACTATGTCTTTACATAAAATCCCATCATTATTTCAGGATGGGTAGCAGTCTCTTGCTTACTGGAAATTATTTTTGAAGTTTGGGTGTAAGAATCCTTAGTCCATGTGCTTAGCAACTTGAGGGGAAATGAGATTGTTTGAAGTAAATGTAGGAAACTCATTTGTCAGTGGCAGATTCAGTTGGTATTGAAGCCCATATGTTATGGGTAAACAGGCATGAGTCAGGGATTGCTGTACAAAATGCTGGAAGGCACGCAGTGTCCCCAACTTCAGTTTCTGCTTTGCTTCCCTCATTCTACCAAGCTGGAGAGTGGATTCTCAGAATCCACTTGAGCACATAGGGTTTGAACTACAGTAGAAATCGGTAAAAACTTCTGTTAACTGGGAGTGAAAAGACAAGGAAATGTTTTTCACAAAATGCAGTTCTAAATATCTGCTTAAATAAACAAAGAAGCCAGAAAAAAATAACAACAAAAAGAAATGTAATGACAATATTGTGATTTGTTCCAATGCCACTGCCTCAGTCTCAAAGATAGGCGCAAAACTTGCAGAGTAGAAGGGTCACTGAAGACAGTGGTCTTCGTGGTCTTCATCCCCAGAGGTGCAGAGTGGGTGCACTGCCCACTAAGCCAGATGAATTCAGGATAGCACCTGAATCCTGGTGGAGGCTGAGATCAGGACCCAGGAACTGAGACCTCTGGGGCTGAGGAATCAGAGTTTTTGCTGCATCCTGGCTGCTCTGCCTTTCCTTGCCTGCAGGGCTGCAGCATGGATGAGGTGGGGGAAAAGGGTGTAAGGCAGGCAGTGCTAGGCTCCTGTGCAAGCTGCACAGTCCTTGTGCTGCCTGAAAGCAGGAGATTCAGGACTTGCTTGCTGGAAAAATCGACACTGAAGCAAATCTGTTGTTGTCCTATGGCAGTAGCAGGCACAGGTCAGCATGGTGGCTTTTATGGTAGGAAGGGCAGGGACACCCACCACAGCAGGATCCTCATGGCTTTATGTGTTGGGATTTTTAGAAGTTAGTCATGAGTGATGTGTTGGCTTGCTGAATACCAAGCCTCCTTATTTTATATTTACAGTGAAATTTAAAGTGTCTGTACTGTAAATAACTTTCAGTATATAAAATGAAATTAAATCATCCATTTCCACTTACCTATTCAAGAAATTAGCCACTATTAAATATTAACTGATTTGAATAAAAGGAATATTGAATAGAACACTAAAAATAATGCAATGGAATGGAAAAATGGAAAAAACACCAAAACAGCTTCCCCCCAGGTTCAGTGGTCTGCTCTCCAGGAGCTCCTCTCTTCTGTCCTCACCTGCTATTCAGGCCTGCGGCTTTTCATTCCTGGGTGGAGAGAGGGCCAGGCTATGAGCTCTTCTATCATGCCAGGTAGGATCCAGTACATGGCTTAGCACATGTCCTTCTTTCAGCATTTTCTGTGACTATAATTGTATAATTGGCTCAGCAGCTGTGATGTGGTACATTCATGGATTCTAACTATCCATACTCATAACTGAATAAGAAGTGTTCATGGGTGTCTATCAATCTCATTTTATATAATGAGGCCGTAGAAGTGGAATTTCCAGGTTAAATGTATATAAATTGAATTTCCTGATCATAAAATTCACACTAAAACTCAACATAGAGTTGGAGCCTGGAAGGGGAAGCCTAAGGCTCCTCAGATCTCTGTGGAAATTCAAAGTAGGAGGAAGATGGACCATGCAGATGTGGAGGACACCATGGCATCTACTAGTGTACCATGGGCAAGAAAGTCTCAGGTCCAGGACTCTTGATCCATCAGTCAGCTTCTCAGCAAAAAGCATACACTGCATGCTGGATAAGAGAGGGCTGTTGTGGCCCTGCTGACCAAGCTCCTCCCTGCAGTCCTGAGGCCCCATAGCTCACTAAGGAGAGCTCTTTACAAGACTATCAGCATGTTTCAGAGCCTACCTTGACTGAATGTCTTCCACCCAGGTGAGATCTCAACTGCCACATGTGAATTCACCACAGCTGTGGAGCAAGACATTTGTTTTTAGGCAGCAGGTCAGAAGGTGAGGAAACTGTAGGCAGGTAATGGTACAAAGCCTGAAATAAGAGACCTAGACCTAGCCTGCCCCAGTGTACTCCAGGAGTAACTGCACCCTGCAACAGTGTGCTTTTTAAAACTAAATAACTTAACAGATTACTCACAAAGATATATGCTGTAGGGGTAGTTTGAAGATACAAAAGTAAATTGCTACATACCTAAGTAAAATGTGACATGATCCTTAATCAGTGCATGATCTCCTATGTTGTCCCTGACCCACACCCTTAGAAGAAAACACACCATTTGACATAGCATTAACAAACACAGGCAATGAGTCAACAATCATAACTGCTTAATAATAACAACAAATTCCAGGATATGATAAATGCCCTGATGATTTGTATGAAGTGCATATTAGAGCATAAATACTGGATCTGGCCATGTTGGGACTTAGGCAGCTGAACAAGAAGACAATTCTCCTGCCTCCCTGGCCAGCACCCCTGGTGCAAGCCAGGAGGAGAACCAGTCAACATCTCCCATGAGCCTACAGGTGCATGATTGTGAGCCATATATCTCACTTACCCACCCTTGGTTAGCAAGGAGAGGCAGAATTCTGAGCATCACTTGGGAAGATGACTGTGTGCAATATAGAAACTATGGGGGAATTTTTTCTGTCTTGTGTTTGAAAACAAATGTCTTTAATTTTTTGGCTGTGTTCTGATTAATTGTTTGCTCTATTCAGTATTATCTTTTGACCGGTGTTAAAATGTTCTGTGTTTGTTTGGATTTCACTATAACTAATTGAATGGAGACCAATTGTGAAGATAATGAGATATACTATGGTATCTATTACTGTTATCATGGGCCCTGCTGTGAAGTTCTGTACCAATTTCACTGCATTGTCTTGATTTTCTTTGTTGTGTTTGCTCTGTTGTATTTTACTATCTTCAAAATAAAATTTTGAAAAAGAATAAATGCTAATCATTTTTCACATCTTTCAAGGGAAGGGAACCACCACCAATTCCTTTTAGATGACAAAGTCACCCTGATAATGAAGCCAGACTATAATGCATTAAAAATTGGTAATGCTCTAATGGCTGATATTCTTAATGAACATACACAAAAATATTCAACTAAATGCTCATCAGCTAAATTCACCAGCACATGAAAATTTTAAATACCACAATGAACACTGGGTTCACCCTCAGTGGTGCTAGAATGGTTCCACTTGCACAAATCATTCAGTGTCACTTGCCACATTCACAGCATGAGGCACAGCTAACCCCTCAAGAGATTTGGAAAAATCACTTCGAGAAATTCAAAAGTTCACCATACTTTCATGATAAGAACCATTCATACACCATGTGCAGGAGGAATGAATCTCAGCACAGCAAAGCGCAGACATGACAAGCCCAGCACTAACATCATGCTCAGAGACTGACAAGCTGCAAAATTTGCTTCTCAGGTCAGGAACAAGACCAAGTTTTGGACTCTTTTCAACACACAACTTCAAGTCTTACTCCTAGAATTTAGTCAACAATAAGAACCCAAAAGTTTACCAAGTCAGAAAGGAAGAATAAGAGATGTTTCTGTTTCCTGAGGACACAACATTTCATATAAGAAACTTAAAACTCCACTGAAAAACTTTTAGAACAAATGGACAAATAACGTCAGTTTCAATGTACAATATCCATATGTCATAATCAATTCATATCTATGTGCTTCAAACAAACTGCAGACTCAAATACAAGGAAGATGATTCATTTCATAATTCATCCAAAAGGATTAATACTTATGTAAAATTTAAACCAAACTCACCTGTTCTTGGAAAATTGTAGAAATTGAAGCAATGAGTGAAGTTGCACTAAGAGAAGTAAAGACAGATTGTGATGATGGATGGGAAGAATTCATGTTGTTATAATGTACATGCTACGCAGAAAAACCAGGTGTTTAAAATGCCATTCCTGTCAAAATATAAGTTCCATTTTGGCACTGATAGAACAAACAAAATGAAAATGCACAGGGAAGGAGAAAGAGTCATCTTATAGCCTTTGAAAAAACATTAAAGTTAGAGGCAACAAAAAACATAGTTTTCTGGTATATAATAAAGTGACAACAGTAAAAAGGCTCCTATACTGCAAGAACGGGACCACAGATTAAAAAGGCCAGCCCAGTAGAGAAAAACTCATACAGTCACCAGGAATTTTGTTTTGTTCTTCCTTTTTCCTTCCCTTCCCTCCCCTCCCCCTGCCCCTCTGCTTCCCTTCATTTCCCTTTCCTTTAGTTTTCTTTCTTTTTCTTTTTCAGTTTTTGGTCAAGTTTTGCCTATGGCCTAAGCTGAACTCAGAGTGTGTTGCAGACTTGTCTGGAACTCCCAGGAATCCTGCTGCCTCAGCCTCCTGAGTGCAGGCATTGCAGGCATTTTCAACATTCCATGCTCAGCCAATGAGTTTTTAACAACACTATGATGAAACCAGGTCTGGTGGTGTGCTTGTAATGCCAGCAGTCTGGAAGGCTGAGGCAGAAACATCACAAATTTAAGGACAGCCTCAGCAATGCAGCCACTTATCCAGAACCTGGATGAAAATAAAAAGAATTGTAAACGTGGAAGGCCATGGAGCTAAGGGCAAATCTCAGTATTCAATCCATAGAAACTGAATGCAAAACAAAAAAAACTTGGGAAGTCCAACAGTAGAAAAAACAGTATTTTACACTGCCCTGGCTTTCTGGAGGGCAGTGTGCCCCAAGTGGCATTAGCTTTCACACTTTTCATGTGGTTTGACTTCAAAAAATCATCAAAATCCATGAGGGATAAAAAAAATAAACAGAAATTGCTTCAAGGACATCAAATCTCAGTCCCAGTGCTGAAGGCATTTGCAGTGATATTCTGAAGCACATGATGACCACAGTTACAAAACAGAGAATCTACAAATAGTGTTAATGGGATTTTCAATCTTACTTACTTTGAAAAAACTGCCATTTAGGAGGTTGATATATAGCTTAACTAGACCCACTCTTTCTGCAAAGTGTCTACAGATCAAAGCCAAATATTTCATTCTATGAATGCACAAAATCACTGCTGATTACCAACTCAAGATAATGTACATTTGCAATCCTAGCACTTCGGGAGAGGGAGCGAGATTGAATAAGGAAAGGTTTAAGCATCACCTGGGAATCTCACAATCTTAGTGAGATCATGCCTTAAAATTTGTAAAAAGATTAACAAATTTTACAAATGTATGAAAATATAGATCATTAAGAAATCATTGTGCACAATACAGTAGCCAATGTTATTCTCTCATTATTCTTCTGTATTTTATTCTTTTACAGACTTATCAATAGCATCTTTTATGTGGACCTTATTAATATGTACTTGAGTTACATTAAAATAAGACAAGAAAGTCTTTCCAAAAAACAGTAAGCCTTTGCTCAAATCCTACTTCCATATATAAAGTTAGTACTAAAATAAAAAGAACCATGAAATTCTCTTTATACTATGCTCTCCTAATCCTAAGAGTGTATATTCAGTAACATATCTACATTCATCTCAGTTAAAAGGTCAAAAAAATTGAAACAGTTTCACTTCTTGGCAGTAGATCAATGTCTACCTCATGGTAAACCTAATGCTCAGTGTGCTGACTAAAGTACATATGTAAGAAAAATTCACCAAACTTTAATTTGTTGATTTATAGATGGTTTGTGTCTTTTTAAACCTTTTAAATTTATCTTTTATTTTGATTTATGTATTTATCTTTGAGACAGGATTTTGCTATGAAGTTTAGGCTTTCATTAAACTCACATTGTAGCCCAGGCTGACCTCAACTCACAGCAATCTTGCTGCCTCAGCCTTGTAACTTCTCGCATTAGAGATGGTTACTACCAAACCTGGCTCTCACTTACTTTTTACATATTTTCCCAAATTAAATTACCCAGGATTATGCGTTATGTCATAGTTTATCAGGTGAATTATACAAAATGAAATCAGAAAGCACTGAAAATGCAGTGAAGGAGACTCAAAATCCTCACCAACACTAAACATAGTGTAACATAACAAAACATAACATATTATAGCATAAAAACACAACAAAACAAAGCAAAACAAAATAAGAAAACAGGGTTGGAGATTTAGTTCAGTAGTATAAGTGCCCACTTGGCAAACCTGAGGTCATAAGTTCAATCCTCAGTACCAAAAAGAAAACAACCACCTAACTGTGATTTTAAAAAATGCTTGCAAGTGTACCTTAATAGTTTGTAAGCTAATCATACACAAGACATATCATCTGGCAATTTCACATCCAAGTACTTTTTCTTTTAAATAAAAGTCTATGTCCATTCAAGACCATTTATAAGAATGGCTGTGGCAGCTGGCTTTCCAGGGCCAACCTGGAAACAGAACAAATGGAATCAGTAGATGGGTAACAGATGCATGAACAAGTTGCAGTTGGTGGGTTCAGCCCCATGAGAGTGTGTTGGCTCCACTACCAATAAGCTGCAGTATGTGGAGACAAATTCCCCAGGAGGGATGCCCATGGGTCCTCATCAGCACAGGGTTATGATGTCCACGGCCTTGCAAAGCCTCCCCTTGCCCTCACCACCTGCTTTCCCTCCTCAAAGTAGGTCAGAGTATGGAGCACTACAGGGTGTGGTTGAAGTAAACGTGAGTGAAACTTGCTATGAATCCTCCTTTCCTGGACACATGGGTGTTATAACATGAAACATTTCATATCCTTCAAGTAAAATTATTATGGGCATTATGGGAACATCTCCATGCTCCTTAGTGATAATGAAATGAAACTAACGTAAGTCCAGAAAAGACCGTCAAAATAAAATTTGAGAAATCTCTAAATGAAGAAACTGTGCACCTCATCCTCACGAGAAAGGTTCTTTTGGAGGGAAAAGTCTAATAACACACACATTTTGCTAGTTTTTTAACTTGCTGTTTCTAAGGAGGACACAGATTAGCTCAAAATAAAAACAAAGGAGGCATCAGAGGGGGAGCTTCAACTGTGGACCCCAGCATATGACCTCACTTCCTTGGTGGTATGTCCAAACAGAACTCTGAATACTCTGGTCACCATGCACTGTGGTCTGGTGATAGTTGGCCTTCATAGATGGCTGGCTTGAAAGAGGGAACAAGGAACATGCTACGCTGCTTTCCCAGGGCTAGTGGCCCCAGCATCAAGACCCCGTGTCAGGGAACCACGTGGGAACATATGGAGAGGATGGTTCACTTTGTGCAGACGCTTCAGGAAGCTCAACTGGAAACAACCAGCTGTCAGCAGCTCAGGCCAGGACTCATTGGCACACAGAGGTGCCCAGAGGCACCCAGAGACAAGAGGAAGCACAGAACACATAACCCTAGACTCAACCACCAGCCACTCAGAGACAATGAGTCCATGACTAGTTCAGATACAGGGAAGTTAAATTCTCACCTGAGCATCCCCATGAGACTTGGACCCTGTGTATTCAAGTCCTGGCCATGTGCAAGCACCTCGGTCTCGGGTTACAACACTGAACTGTGGGGTGCTGAATGGATCCAGAGTGCAGGGTCACTGAGGATGTAATGGGGACTCCATGGCAAGGGATTAGCTGTGGCCTTGGCCCCATGAAGACCTGCTAAGGAGGCTGTCCTGATTCCCAGGGATGACCTTCCACCCACCTCACTGACACACACACATGGGGAAAACTGTTCTGTTCTTTGGAAAGGAGATTAGAGAGTCATTCTAGGGGTTTCAAGGTATGCTCAGGGCAGGAATTCTTAGGAATGACAAAGTGTCCATGGCCCACAGGTATCACTGGAAAGTGGGTGGGTGTCATCAAGCCAAAATACACATGAAGACACCCTGTGTGAAGACACTTTTCTAAGTATTGTCCATGATCTTGTAAGCAGAACAGGTGCAACCACTGCCCTTTTGAGTTTTGATGTTCTTTGAAGGCCACAGCGTCAGAATTGGCAGCAGAGCAGATATTGTTCACATCAAGGAAGTCTTTCTGTGTCCAAGGCCAACCTTAGAAGTGGTTACAGACCAAGTAAGGAGGAGTTCTACAGAGACCAAGAAAACTGGGCAGATCTTTGCCTGACCTAGACACTAAAGAAAGTCGGGATAGACATTGATGACTCCTCACTTCTCAGATATTCATGGAGCACCAGCCCTGAACCTTTGAGTGCAAAGACATGGCAGATATCAGTCTTTGCCTTTGTTGAGCTGACCTGCAGTGGGGAAGGGCAGGGAGAAACTGTCATGTTTCCCTAAAGAAGGGAGTGGTGTCATACCCATAAGCAAGGACTGCCTCCAACGGAGCATTCTGTCAGCCTCTCAGGGATCTCAAGGCCCGCACTGCCACACTGTAGTTGGGAGAGGGTGGGAGTAGACACTGAACTTGCTGGGCTAGAGGCCATGTGCCTCTCCCTAAGGTAACCTGTATAGGTAGTGTTAGAAGAGAGGCCAGACCTCTTGCTTTGTTACCTCCCTGTTTGCTCCAGGTCCGCATCTCCTGTCCTTGAATCCTCACTGGAGCTGAACTCCAAGGTGGCGTCCCAGGCCAAGCTTCTCATGGACCAGCTTGAGCCTCCTAAGTCCCTGGTGCTTAAGTCACAGGGTAAGGAGCCCTGGAATGTGGGTTGTGGATCTGAGAGGAGGAATGTGCTAGGGAACTCAGCAATGTGCCCAGATGATGGGAGACACAGGAACATGATCCCCTCAGCAGTCAGTATGGGGATGCAGTCTGGGAGGCTTTCATTGGGCTGTATTCATGCACACAGCTGCCTCTGACAGGCAGTGGGAAGGTTTGGCCCGGAGAAGTCCCTGGAAAGTCAGTGATGTTTCCTTCCCCTGCAACTGCAGAGGCAATTCCAGTGCATGCTGAATTTGCACCCGCAGTGCTCATGCCAGCTCCACCTACAGCTCCCTCACCAACTGTGGCCTCACAGCAAGAGCAGGCACATGTTTTTCTTTTTTCACCAGCTGCAGAGCTGGATCTCCTGGTGGCTCAACAGCAGGAGTCATCTCTTTACCTCTACCTTCAGGCAGCTCTTGACCCACACCTGCCATTCCCCTCTCTTCCAGATTTACATATCATTCTATTTATTATTATTCTATCCTGGGATGTGAGTGATAGAATTATTGTAAATGAAATTTAAGGGTTTATTCTTGTTTCAGTTGATGAGTTTGGTACGATTTAGTGCATTCTCCATATTGTGAAACCTTCACCAGTGTCCTCTTCCAGAACATTTTCATCAACTCACTATGCAAATATATATTCTTTTATTTTGCTTCCTACTATATCCTGGTCACCACTCATCCTATGTCCTTGTAATTTACCTTTCCTACCTTTTCCATATCACTGCAGTTGTGTTTCTACTCTGCCTTACCCTGCTGTAAGTAACTGTTTAATCTCACCTTGTCTGAGAAGGGAAAATCCAGACAGATTGCATTAATTTGTCATGCATGTATTCTTGGCAGGTCATACAAAAATAATTCAGGAATTTTCTGTAATTCTTATGATTCTTTGTTTTGTTAATTATGTTCCTGGCTTTATAGCCATATACACATCAAAACTGCTCCATGTTTAATTACGTGTAGGTTATTTCCTATCCATTTCATACGAAAGAGACTAACACACTTTATTTTGTTACAGAGCAGCACCATGGGAGTGTCACACCCATGTTTATTCTTTAGATATTTCCAATGATAAATTATTAATTTTAATTTATGAGTGCTTAACATGAAAACAATCACAAAAGTAAAGTATTGTAGTTGTAATACAACCATTGAAATGTGAGGCACTGTGTGTTCCAAGGAAAGTCTATATCCCAGTATAGAAAGTGCAGTGTCATAGGCAGCATGTCCATTGAATTCCCCTGTGGTTTATCTCCATGAAATGTCATGAATATGGCTGCCCACGTCCTCTTCTCTGGACAGAGTAAATTTACAGAAAGTCAGTCTCAGCATGTCACCACCTATAAGTTTTAGTTCTTACCCAGTAGTTCAAAGAACAAAACACATGAACACAGCCCAATTAAGAATGGGCTGTGTTCATAAGAAAAGAAACATAATGGTCAGCGAGGCAAACAAGCTGGGGAAATGAACACTGGGAAACAGCAGAGGCATCAAGCTCCAGGTAGTAAAAACCAGCCCAGAACTCGAATCCACCAGGCTCCTGGCCAGGCTGGGGTAGGTGGTGGGGACCCAAGAACTCTCCATGACTCCTCAGGGGCTGGGGTGCGGTCTTCAGTCACAGATCTGCTGTGTCATCGTGTAAACCCCTGCAGCCTTCACAGAGGCCAGCTGATTGGTTGCTCCAAGCTATAAATGCTCCAGGCTGAAGTTATTCACCCAAGTCCTGGCTGCACTGTGCTGCCATTCGGGGCTGGGCAGCAGGAGAGTTTAGATAACTGATTCAGCAGCCACTAGGTTTCCCACAAAGAAATAGCTGAGCACGTGGGTGCCCCAGTATGAGCTAAGGTGTAGGTCCTGAATTCGATGGATGGTAGAAAGTTTTCCCATGGTCTTTGAACCAATTAGGCCTATAATGTGTCACAGGCTTGGGGCAAGGCATCAGTGACAGTGAGTGGTGAGTTCTAAGTCCAGGCCTTGCCCTGCCCAAAGGACTGCATGTGACAATGACAACGTGAGGTAACCCAAAGATGATGGCCTTAGGAGGGATGGCATCAAATTACAGGCATGTGTAGATGGGGACAGTGCCCAGGTGAAGAGAACCCCACGTGACACTCTAGTGCCTCACCCCGAAGCATGCTAGAATCTCCACAGTAAAGGACTATGTGTGTTATTTCATTCCCAATGGACATTTCACAACCAGTGCCCAGAGAGGGACAATGCCAGGCCCAAGGCACAGGACATGGGCAGAGTAAAGAGGATGGGGGAGAAGTCCAAAAGAGAAAAACCTCTTAGCACAGGACCCAACCCACTCCCATAGACATTAGAAAAGCAGCCCCCAAGCTCCTGGGACCTGAGCCTAAACATATAGGACTGATTTCAAGCAGCATCCCAAGGGATATACACACACATGCACATACACACACACACACACACACACACACACACACACACACACACGAACACACAGTGATGCCATGGGCACCCACTGGGTAGCTCAAAGGAAAAGTGATATGATTCATTCAATCTACATGCCTCAAATTCTCACCTTATTCCTGGGCTGAACTAGGCTGGCACCAACACAGAACAGGACAATATGTCACTAGCCACCCAGAAGCTGGAAGTTTGGAGGAGAGGGACAAACCACTGCAGAATGTAATGGAAGAGAAGTCTGTATGGCAGAATAGAGGACCAACCATTTAGAGATTCAAAGTCAATTTTTTTTAGTCAATAAAGAGATGAGAAGGGAGAACAGAAGGCCTGGTGAGAATAAGGGAGGGGAGGAGTGGGCGAGGGACAGGGGTGGGGAAGAACCGCACATCTGCTGTAGCGCACCAGTGACCACTGATGGTTGCATGGCTGCAAATTTAGGTACAACATGTAAACTTCAGTTCTCTCAGGTTCTATGGGTCAGGAATTCAGGAGGTGCTGCTGCAGGATCCACCATATTTTCTCCTGACCAGGCTGCAGGCTCAGTGGAAACACTGCTGTGGCAGAATCTGTTCTCAGGCTCTCTCTCTCTTGCTGACAGGCAGGAATTCAGTTAGGTTGGAGGACTGATGTCTCCTCTGTCTGTTAACCTTTTTCTCTGCAAAGAGTCAGCCTCTCCTCAGGGAAAATGCAGAGATAGTCAGAGATTTAGAGAGGAAGACAGAATGAAACAGAGAGGAAGGAAGGAAGAACAGAAAAGGGAGAGAGCAGGAGGTTGGTCACAGTCATTTTATGAGTGAACCTTGATAGTCACATCCAAATTACATCTGCCATGTTGTGTTATTAAGAACAAGTAAGGAATTGGGGAGAGAGCTCAAGACAGAGCACTTGCCTACCATGCCTGAGGACCTGGGCTCAATTTCAGCCTGGCTAACACAAACCAGAACAAACCACGCTCAAGGAATGAGCTACTCAGGAGGTGGCCATCAGATGGTGAGCTGTCAGCAGTTGAGCACCCTTGCCATGGGTGTGGTGACTCACACAGGTGTGAATGTAGGCACAGTGCTGGTAGATTTGGGGGTGCATCTGCATCCATAGTGCTTGCTTAGCCTGTGTGAGGTCCTGACTTGAGGCCACAACACCAGTACATAGAAGAAATTGAGATGCTTAGGGAACATAATGATGGCTGATCTAATGAACTTCTGCCCCTCATGATGCCACCAGGGAAACATGTCCAGGAGGTGAGTGTAATCTCCACCACCATACAGCAGGAACCAGGCCTGTGTGCACTGTGTTCACCTCCCTTCCACCCCTTCATGGAAGTGACCTCTAATTCTGTATACTGTGTACACATGACACCAGACCACAAGGTTTAAAAGTGTCATCTCTCACCCCTGATGATGTCCCTAGGAAGCAGATGCCATAGTTACGGGGTACACACTGGAAAGGAACTGAGAGGCATGGTGTCTTGTCTAAGTTGACAAGGGAAGTAGGAAGGAGGAATGGGTCTAAAACTAGGTCTGCTCAGACCGGGGACCTTGGATTCATTGTGGTTTTTCCTTTGCCATGGGAAAGCTTTGCCTCTTGCCAAGGATCCATCACTTGGGTGGAGCAGTTGTCTTCACTCTGAAGGACAGTGGGCAGTCATTCCATGTGCTTCCATGGTATCCAGAGCAAGAATCTCTGGGAGATACCAGATGACCCAGTTCCACACAGACGTCATGGAGGGAGCTAGTGGGTGCCTTAAATCATCAATGTATCAGGCATTGACCATGATGCAATGACCAGAGCAGATGCAAAAGCTGGTCTCTTGTGCTTCCATATTGTGAAGGCCACACAGTCACGCTGGAGAACTGACCAGGTACCACCCACCTTACTGTGAGTGTACCTAATTCTTGGCCTCTGTACACATGGACATTAAATAGGGGAAGCAGAGCCCCGTGAAGGCACACAGAATGGGGCAATGCATCCATATATGAACTGAAGGTGGAGGAAAGGCAGGCAGGAAGCACTTCCACTGTCCACTCACTTTTCAGATAGTTATAGAGCAGCACCCTGTTGAGCCCCCATGATTAAAGTAACACTGCAGACTGCACTCTCTTTCTCACAGAGGCAATATGCCACAAGGGTGATAAAGGGAGTTGCATTTGAGGCTTCCTGAAGAGTGGAGGACAGGTGGTCACAGCACTATCCAGGGAACTCTGTCATCAAGTGAGGGCTGATTATGGTTAGTGCACAGGATACACTGGGAGGGCAGTTTGGGAGGGAGGCCAGACCTGTAGTGCTGCTTACAACTGTCCTCCTCAGGATCAGAGTTTCCCTTCTTGGCTCCTGGCAGGTGCTGCTGAGGAAGGTGGGACAACCAGCCCAACCAAATATGATTGAGTTGGGCCAAGCCTAGCTCACTGAAAATGAGAACTACAGTGAGAAGGAATTGGCCTGGGTCTTTTGGTTTCTGAGGAGGACATGGGACACTTTAGAGGGAGAAGCACTGTCAGACATGGGGCCTCCTGCAACACAGAGGTACGCAGAAGTGAGTGGAGTGAGGCAAAATAGGAAGTTTTCCTGGGGTGCATTAGTGCACCGAGCTGTCCTTGTCCCCTCCCAGGCCCTGGGAGGCTATGGGGCTTTCAAGGAGTAAGGACAGTTCGGGATTTTTCTAAGGCAGGGCTGGTACCTGACTGAGCTCAAGGTCCCCTTATAGATCCTGTGCCAGCCTCACCTCCAATGACTTCACCAGCTCTGGGATCAATCTGAAAATCAAGGTCAGATACCCAGTCTGGTGGAATTCCAAGGCAGGTCTGTCACTGGCTCCATGGCAGGTGTCCTCAGCTCCACTTAGGGCTCAAGTCTTGCAAAGTACCAGCCCTTCATTTCCCGTTCACTTTGCCTCTTCTATTTTTCTCAGTTTTCATTTCTACTCTTAAATCTATAGCTCTTTGAAACATTAAATTCTAAGATAATTTAATTTTAAGTTAAGATTTCATTAGTTTCCACATGTTCAGTTGAGTCACAGGTAAGCACATTGTCAATTGGCACAATCTAAATCTGTACATCTGTCTAGTTCCAGCTTTCTGCTCAGTATTGGACCCATCCATACCCCTGGTCTCTCCTGCTAGTTCCCACCCACTGCTGACCTTTCTCACACTATGATTTACTAACCTGGGTTTTTCATATCAGTGCATCATATTCTGTTTGTCCAAACATTCCTGGAGGAGACTGGATGTATTGCTGTTTGACAGAAGAGAAAACCACAGATAGACAAAGTCTATAGGCAAAATGTAGAGACCATTGTGTATGTACTCATCTTTTCATGTCAGAAAATGTTTTTCATGATTTCAGTGATATAAAGGGAGCTACAAACGGCTGATTCATTGCATTTGAAAAACGACAATAATGCAAAAATCACAACAGGAAACCTTTCTTTACAACCAGTAGTCAGATAGATGGTTTTTATTACAAGTATGAAAGAGGTCTCATGAGTCCATTTTGTGAGGGAAATGATAAATTCTTCTAACTCAAAGGGAATCACCAGGGCAAACAAACACACACAATGCTGAGCCTCCTAAACCTGATACATGCAGGCACACATCCCTGAAATGTGCTGTTTCCCCAACCACTGACACATTTTAAGGCAGATGCTGAACAACAACGGGAAGGACATGGGGGGCAGAGCACAGCCCAATCTCGTAGCTCCCATCTAAGCTCTAAACAGCCTTCCCTAGAACTCCTAGGACTAAGAATAGTTTTCTCCCACACAGAATGTTGCACAAATATTCAAGAGTTTGATTCACATTACTCTTTGAAGCAGGAATGAACTGGGACCCTTGCTAGCCTCCACGTAGAGTGTGCACAGAAGAGTTGTCTGGAGGATGCTGTTCACTGCAGCTGGTGGAAAACTTGCCATGGCCCCAGGGCCACAGAGCTTCACGGTTAAGGATGACAAACTCATGGCATGACAATGTTTTCCCATGGCAAGCCAGTGCACTGGGCATCTCCACAGCAATCCAGTGCCTCCCAAAGCCGGGGAAAGCACTGGGAAAGGGCATTTGGATGCCTGGGTGGCCAGGTGAGGGGCAGCCCTGCCTGACACAGCTGTGCAAAGTGTGTCCCTCTGGATCTAAACCTCCCACAGATTCTATTTATTGCCTTCATCAGGTCTGGCAGCAAGGATGTCACACTGAAGCACAGCAACACACTTGAAGTGTACTCAAACTAATTCGTTTAGCTTCCCTTCAAGAAATGACTGAAAATGCACAAGTCTGGAAAATCAAGTCTGAGAACACCACTCTGTTTTGTATAAATAAACTGATCCTTTACAAGACATGATGGTAATGCCCCTTGGTGGGTCTGCCATGGCAGAGATGTAGACTCTCAGGAATAAAGGATTTGTAACTGCAATAGAAAAATTGCAAATAAATGATGCATGTGCATGACTTTCTGTTTGTATTGCACTGAAGGAAGGGGGATCGAGGCAGTAACCTAGATTTACTGAAGTGCCTCAGTAAACCCAGGGCACAATCCACCACATGATTCCATCACCCAGTTATGAAAGCTCAGCAACTTGGTTCCCCCTTGTTACTGCTGTTGATTGACAATTTTGAGGTGTTTGTATCTGTGACAGCCATCTCTGCCTCTCTTAGCTTCTGTCCCCAGACTATGTGTAGATCAGACTATGTGTTTAAAAAGTTCCATCATGATTTCAGGACCAGTGGCAGCCTCTCATGTACTGGAAATAATTCTTCAAGTTTGGCCATAAGAAACCTGATACAATGTGCTTGAGAGGAATTGAGATTGTGTGATATACATGTAGGAAACTCATTTTGTCTGTGGCAGACTCAGCTGCTACTGAAGCCCATATTCTTGAGGGAAAAAGATATGAGTCAGAGTGTTGGAAGGCACAGTAACATCCCCAAGTTCAGTTTCTGCTTTGCTTCACTCATTCTACTAAGCTGCAGAATGGATTCTGAGTGTTCAAACACATAGGGTGTGAACTGCAGAAGAAATCTGTAAAAACTTCAGTTAACTGGGGTGTGAAAAGACAAGGAAAGTTTTTTGGCAAAACACACTTCTAAATATGTATTTGAAGCATCAAAGAAACCAAGAAGAAGACAAAGATGAAGACGAAGAGGAAGAGGAAGAAGAAGAAGAAGAAGAAGAAGAAGAAGAAGAAGAAGAAGAAGAAGAAGAAGAAGAAGAAGAAGAAGAAGAAATAGTAGGAGCAGGTGGAGGAGGAGGAGGAGGAGGAAAAGAAAGAAAAACAAAAATAATGCCAATGTGTGGGGTTTCGTCTCCAATGCCTCAGCCTCATTAAGAAAGGAAAGGATCAAAATTTGCAGAATGGAAGGGTCACTGTGGAAAATGGACTTTGCCCCAAGGCACTGATGGTGTGTCTGGCCCACTATGAATGTCTAATTCATAGCAGAGCCTGGAGCCTGGTGGAGGCTGAGGCCCGGACTCAGAAGTCGAGGCCCCTGGGGCTGAGGTGGCAGAGTATTTGGTGCACCCTCATGGCTCTGCCATATTGGGCCTGCAGGGCTGCACCAGGGATGCAGTGGTGGAAGTGTGTGTAATTCAGGAGGTGCTGGGCTCCTCTGCATGCTGCACACTCCCTGCTTGACCTCAGCACAGGAAGATTCAAGTCCTCCTTGCTGGCAAAAGAGACTCTGAAGAAGATTCTGGGTGTCCTCTACCAGACACAGATGAGCACAGTGACTTCTCAGGTAGGGAGGGCAGAACACCCACCACAGCGGGATTTGCATGGCTTCATGTGTTGGGGGTTTAAAAGTTAGTCATGAATGATGTGTTGCCTTTCTGAATAAAAAGACTCCTTATTTTATATAATTATAAAGTGAAGCTTTAATGTTCCTCTATATGCGTATCCTACATTACATATAAAAGAATATTAAGTCATCCAAATCCACTCACCTATTCAAGAAAATACCAACTATTTATTCTTAAGTGAATTGAACAGAAGAGAAGTAATATTGAGTGGAACACTATAAATAATGGAATGGAAAATAAAATAGAACAACCAAAAAGGCATCCTTCCCAGGATGAGAGGTCTGCCATTGACCAGCTCCTCTCTCCTGTCCTCACCTGCTGTGCAGGCCTGTGTCTCTTCACTGCTGGGTGGAGAGCCAGGACACAAGTTCTCTTCAATCTCAGGAAAGATCAGGGACATGGCTTAGGACATGGCCCTCTTTCAGCATTTTCAGTGGCTGTAATTTATAATTAACACAGCAGCTGTGCTGTGGAACATTCATGGTTTCTAACAGTTTACATCTTAACTGATTAAGAAGAGAATGCAGTGTCTGTCAATCTCATTTTTATAATGACTGTTAGAAGTGGAATTTCCAGGTTAAATATATATAAGATTAATTTGAGGATCTCAGATTTTTCACCTGAAACCTCAGCATAGAGTTAGAGCCTGGTAGAGGACGACTGAGTCTGCTCAGATCTATGTGGAGATCTAAAGTCAGACAGATGGTCCAGGCAGAGGTGTAGGACACCATGGCTTAAAACGGCCTGGTGCAGGCCTCCTCATCCATCAGTAAGTTCTCAGGAAAGCATCACACACTGTACGCTGCACAGGAGAGCTGGAATGGTTCCAGAGCTCTTCCCTACATGCCTGAGGCCCCCTCTCTCACTCAGGGGAGCTCTGTATGAGGTCAGTCTGTTACAGAGCCCAACTTGACTGAATGTTTTCCACCCAGGTGCAGATCTGAACTGCCACATATGGACTCACCATAGTTATGGAGCATGACAGGTGTTTACAGGGAGCAGGTCAGGAGATGGGGACACTGCAGGCAGGTCAGAGTATGAAGCCTTAAATAAGAGACCAGGCCCTCACCAGCCCCAGTTTCCTCCAGCATTAACCAAACCCTACAAGAGTGTGCATTAAAAACTGAGTAACTGAAAGGAGTTACTCACAAAATTATATATTATAGAGATAGTTTGAAGATACAATATAAATGGAAGCATTCGTAAGTAAAATGAGATGTGACCCTTAATGGATATGTGGTGTCCATTGATGTCCCCAGCCACATGCATCAGAAGGAAACAGTCTGATGAACAGAGCAATAAGGAGCACAGGCAATGGGTAAAAATCACAGCTTCTTAATAACAACAACAAAGCTGGGATACAAAAGTGCACTGGTGAATTTTATCCAGTATATAATAAAGAATAAATACTGATTTTTTTCAGTTCTTTGATGAAGTTGAAGAAAAACCCACCACCAACTTCTTTTAAGTGACAAAGTTAAAGTTATCCTGAGAATGAAGCCAGACAATAATGTGTTGAAAATAATATAAATGAAAACACTCTGTTGGCTAATATTCCTACCAAACATAAACAAAAGTGTTCAGCTAAATGTTTGCAATGTTATCTCACCAGCATATTCAAAATTAACCAACATGATCAACACTGGACTCAATCTCAGTGGTGCAAGAATGGTCCCTCTCTAACAAACTGTATCCACTGGTTTTAACATGTTGTATCTTACTATATTTTACTATATGTGATAGTATAAAGAAAAATTTTATAGGCAAGGAGATAATATAGAAACCATTGTTCGTTTTCTGTTAACTGGTTCTAAATACCCTGTAATTCTTTCATTCTGTTGAATGGCTTCACACTGTCTTGATATGTTTGATGCTATTGTATACGAAGTTATACTCAAATAATTCAAGGAATGAGGCACTATGGTGACTACTATTATGTTAGATTATCTGGGAGTGAAACACAATTATGCTTAAATTGTTCCATTCTGACCAGTGTTGTTCTATTACAATATCCTCTTTTATCTCAATCTCCACCCTTTTTTTAAATTAAACTTTTTTATTTTTTTCAATTAAGGGAAAACTAAATTTAAAAATAGCGGGATATATTATAGTAACTATTAGTTTTCCTATTAACCTGATTTGAACCCCAGTATTGCTCTCCACATCTTGTTCTGTCTGATTTTACTATATTCTATTTTGTTTGATAATATCAAGTTTGAGCGTATAGACAACCACTTTGAAGGCCATAAGATTTATTATGATGGCCCATTATAGTTTGACTATTATCTTCTTTTGAAGTCTTGCAAGGTTTCCAGTGTAGGTTTTTTTGGTCTTGTTCTGTACGGTTTTGATCAATTCTATTATACCTGATGATATAGCAACTCTTTTTAAAAATAGCAAGAGGCACCATGGTAACCATTTTTGATCATATTTTTGCATCATGTACTATGCCCATCCTTCTTTTCTAACTGTCTCTGTTTTATTTAGTCATGTTAGGATTTATTCTCTTCAAAAAAATGTAATAAGAACTGTGGGAGTAAAAAAACTCAAAACGTGTAACTGTTATTGTAAAAAAGAGAGGAAAGGAAGGTGGTCTAAGGGATATAACTGCATGCTTGAGTGTGTAGGATGGAAAATCATATTACTGAGCTTTTGTTGGATCACTGAACAGAACCTTCTGCAATCTCACTGTATGAATGTCCACTTTATATGCTTTAATTTTATAATTTGGACAACTGTTTCTAAGATGACTGAAAGGGTTTTGGCCCAGATAGGACATTGTAGCCAGGAAAGCCACAACCGGAAGCAGGAAGCCCCATCTCCCCTGCCCCTAGGAAGTTACCTGTGATGCCATCTTCCCATCCAAGGAAATTTACATAGGGTGCCAAACCTAAGACCAATGGACTACCTGTGTATCCCTAATGCCCGCCTTAGGTTCCACCCCAAACCAAGCCTATTTACAGGCCCCCATGCCACGTGTCCGCCGGAGAGATCACTGGACGCCAGCGGTGGGGGTGCCTGTCATCTCTCTCCGTGTCTTCAGAATAAAGGCCACTTTTTATTTTATATTTCTCATCTTTTGTTAATATTTTTCATCTTTTGGAAATAACCCTAGCAATGACAATATGTAACCTATTAACCAGTGATTTCTTACTGTATTTTTTCTTGAAATTCTGTATTACTTGTACCCTTTTACTGCTTTGTTTTTTATTTCCTTTCTTCTCTTTAATTAAACAAATAATCAAACCTGGAATGGATATCTTTTATTTATTTATTTATTTTTTTGGCTCTGGAGATCAAACTCATGACCTCACACTTGCAAGGCAGGTGACTTAAGCCACTGAGCTAAATCCCCAGCCCACCAATGGATATCTTTTACACCTTGTCATCTTCAGAGCAGTTGCCTCTGCTCTCGAACTTGATACCAGCAAGCATATCAAATGTGAATAAAATCAGTCAAGGCCAAATAACATTGAAACAATCCAGCTTCAAAGAAGATCAGTCATAGAAGACAATGTAAGTAATATAGGGATTCAGTTTTAGTTAATAGGAAATTAAGGATAATTACCATGGTATAACCTGCTATTTTTGGGTTATCTCTCTGTGCCCTCAAATCTAATATGAGTAGACAGACCAGAACAAAATATAACCAAACTATACAGAGCAACAAGACTACTGTAGCTTTTAAATCCTGATACACTTTTAACTATGTCCTCTGCCTTCTTTTTTTAGGCAATTCCTCACCTTTCTCCTTCTCAGGATACTATTATTCACTGTTCACAGTGATATTAGTCTAATCTCTTATGTTCCATTTCAGCATACATAAAGATAAATACAGCTACTACAAAGACCATGACAGATATTATGGTAGTCATTATCGACTTCCCCCAAATCAGTCTTGAAGATCAAAAAAGCTTGCATCATCCTGTAATTATTTGATTAGTTCTATAATATTCAGTATATATTCAATGTGTGTGAGGATGGGAACAACTATTTGGAAAAAAACTAGAGACAGTAAAATAGACAGTGAACATTTCCAGTGGACTTGCTTTGAAATCTGTGTTTCCTTAACTTGTTTCCTTATGAACTGTTTTGCTCTGTTTTGCTATGTTTAATCTTACCCTCTTTAAGAAAAAAAAGTGTGTAGGACAGATAGGCATATTAATAACTTTTTGGTGGATCATTGAGGTGAACCATGACAGGGTCATTATTTGAATATCACTTTGTATGCTTTAAATTTGTAACTTGAACAACTACTTCTAAGATGACAATATAATACTAATCAACTAGTGATTTCTTATTGTTTATTTTTCTGAAATTCTGTATTATTTCTACACTTTTTTTCTCTTTAAATAAACAACATTACAATTCAGAAAATACAAAATTTAACTTCTAAAGACAAAATATTAAGTACGGAGGCACTATCCATACTTGAAAGTGAAAAGCCCATTTCAGTTTAGCATGTTTAATTACAAGATGCCATGTTGAAGCACAAAAACATCTAGATTAATAAATCTAGAGAGGTACAAGTGATTAACTGAAAACCATACAACATGTGCACCTAAGGAGAGCCCCACCACAGATTTGTCATTTCTGGAATATTTGTGAAGAAATATTGACATCTAACTTCTGTATCGATTATTTCTTCAGGTCTCCTTGGGATTTTTAAAGTAAACTTAGATCTAAACTGTCTGAACAGTGATGCTTTTTCTATGTATTTAACAAGAAACATGGATTGCTATATTTCTCACATTGGTAATCCACATATCATCTCTGCCTAGTGAGCTCTTTCAGATATGTAACAATGATCAAGTATGCTGAGAGTATTCCCATAACACAAAGGGTTTATCTCCTGTGTGAGTTTTTTTCATGTATATCCCTTACAATCTGGCTGCTGAAAGTGTCTCCACTTGCTTACATAGCCAGTGGTTCTTCCCAGTGTGAATTTTTTCATGTGTTTTGCAATGACTATATGCAGTAAAAGCATTGCCACATTGTTATACACATAGGCTTTCTCACCAGTGTGAAGTCATCGATGTATTTTACAAAATCCATGTGTGGTGAAAGCTTTCCCACATTCTTCACATACACACAGGGTTTCTCAACCATGCAAATTTTATAATGTATTGGACAATGAGCATTTCTGCAGAAACCTTTCCCACATTCCTTACATATGTAAGTTTTCTGCCCAGTGTGAAGATTTTCATGCATTATGCAATATATACCTGTGCTGAAACCATTATCATGATGCCTATATACACTGGTTTTATATTGAATGTGAACTTTCATGTTTCTTACAATCTCCCTGTGTTTTAAAAGCTTTCCCACATTGATTACACACATATGGTTTCTCTCCAGTGTGAATTCTTTCATGAACCTTACAATTTGCACGTGTGTTAAAAGCTTTCCCACATTGCTTACATACATATGGTTTCTCTCCAGTGTGAATTCTTTCATGTTCCTTACAATGTCCAGGTCTGGTAAAAGCTTTCCCACATTGCTTACATACATAGGGTTTCTCTCCAGTGTGAATTCTTTCATGAACCTTACAGTTTGCACGTGTGTTAAAAGCTTTCCCACATTGCTTACATACGTAGGGTTTCTCTCCAGTGTGAATTCTTTCATGTTGCTTACAGTATCGCCATGTGTTAAAAGCTTTCCCACATTGCTTACATACATATGGTTTCTCTCCAGTGTGAATTCTTTCATGAACCTTACAATGTGCACGTGTGTTAAAAGCTTTCCCACATTGCTTACATGCATATAGTTTCTCTCCAGTGTGAAATCTTTCATGTTCCTTACAAAGATCAGGTCTGGTAAAAGCTTTCCCACATTGCTTACATACATAGGGTTTCTCTCCAGTGTGAATTCTTGCATGAACCTTACAATTTGCACGTGTGTTAAAAGCTTTCCCACATTGCTTACATACGTAGGGTTTCTCTCCAGTGTGAATTCTTTCATGTTGCTTACAGTATCCCCATGTGTTAAAAGCTTTCCCACATTGCTTACATACATATGGTTTCTCTCCAGTGTGAATTCTTTCATGTTCCTTACAAAATCCAGGTCTGGTAAAAGCTTTCCCACATTGCTTACATACATAGGGTTTCTCTCCAGTGTGAATTCTTTCATGTTTCTTACAATCTCCCTGTGTTTTAAAAGCTTTCCCACATTGCTTACATACATATGGTTTCTCTCCAGTGTGAATTCTTTCATGAACCTTATAACTTGCACGTATGTTAAAAGCTTTCCCACATTGCTCACATACATATGGTTTATCTCCAGTGTGAATTCTTTCATGTTGCTTACAACATTCAGGTCTGGTAAAAGCTTTCCCACATTGCTTACATACATATGGTTTCTCTCCAGTGTGAATTCTTTCATGTGCCTTACAACGTCCAGGTCTGGTAAAAGCTTTCCCACATTGCTTACATACATAGGGTTTCTCTCCACTGCAATATTTTTCATGGATCTGAACATCGTGGTGTGTTTCTCTTTCTTTCACATTCACATTACCTTCTGCATTACAAAGAAGTACTTCTTTACACTGCTTCCAAGATGTATGTCCGTAAGATTTCCCTAGCTTGTCATTTCTGGAAAGAAAAAATCACATATAGGATTTATAACCATATTACTAAGCTTTTCTCGAGAGTTGAACAAAACTGTTTGCAGTCTCATTGTTTGAATCCCCACTTGATATGTTTCACTTTTGTATTTCATGACTATTTCTATGATCAGCATTCGTAATCATCATCTTGCTATTTGTTACTGTTTTTTTTCACTTTGAATGCAGTATTATTTCTACTTATTTTGCCTTATTTAATCTTTCCTTATATTAAATTTAAAAAAAGAAAAATTCACTGTGAAATTGGTCTCCGTTTAATGACTGCATTAATATCAATTCTGTTTTTAATGCCTGCTAAGAAATTCTGACCAAGAAGCAACAGAATGGCCTTGTAAGATATGTTGAAAACAACCATTCCCAAAAGACTGGTACACATTTGGAAATCTTAAAAGTTGGTACTTTGAAATGCATAATCTTAAAAAGAGAGGGGAAAAAAAAAAGAAAAAGAGCTCTAACGGATATAACAGCAAGTGTGTTTGGGGGTGTTAAATAGCTGACTTTATCAATGTTTTTGGAACATTGAACACAGCTGTTTGCAGTCTCCCTGTTTGAATGTCCACCTTGTGTTCTTTGATACTGTGATTTGAGGAACTATTTTCAAGAAGATAGTGTGTAATCTACTAGCAGGTGATTTCTTACTGTTATGTTTTTTTGTTTTGTTTTGTTTTGTTTTTTTTTTTTTTGTAGTTCTGTATTGCGTGTACACTTACACCGCTTTGGTTGGTTTTGTGTTTTTCTCTTTTTCCTCTTAAAAAAAAAAAAAAAAAGAAATGCGTAATCTTTATCTTCACTTTGGGAATGGGTACATATATGTATCACATGCAGATTATTCTCATATGTTTCCCCATCACAATCTTCCTTCTGTCCTTAACCTGTACTTCCCTTTTCCATCTGGTCAGTCTTACTTTTCTCTAACAACTCTGTTTCATTTCTTTCCACATTTTGTATTTTGGTTTCTCCTCTAAAAAAAAGCCAGTGACCTTTTAGGTTTTATAGCTGAGTTATTTCACTGAATTGATGGGTGAAAGACCCATCTAATTCTTATGGCAAATGACATTATATTATTTATTTTTTGACATTATATAACACATTTTTTCCATTCTGGGCTGGGAATGAGCAACAGATATTAGCATAAATCTATAGCTTTTTAAAAATCTATTTTAACAGATTTTCATAGATCATTAAGCTGTGAAGTTTGAACTTGAAATTGCCATTCTGCAAACAGATTTGCAAACCCTAGTGTGCTGGGTTTACAAGAATGTAAAATCACAGAGAGTCTATTAAAATTTTCCTTCTCCACAAATCCAGTGATAGATAGATAAGCTTCAAGGCCTGATCTGTCATAACTTGATCTGCTTTGTATATGAGTAAGCATGTATCAGTATTTTATGCAGATTTTGAGATTTTAAAAATATCCAGGACAAGTATGAGGGGATCAATTTCTAGAGACAACTGCATACTGATATTCAAAATGAGTGCACTAACATTCCACCAGCCTACTAAGAATATTAGTCAGAATCGCCGATTGTCTAGAGCATGGCTTGGAAACATGAGCACTCAGTTTTATTTCACATTCTATTGCAATCTTAGCAATTGTTAGATAATGAATGTGTTGGATTCACTTGTATATATGGGTAGAAAAACTGAAGGCAGAATGTCATAACTCAAAGTGCATGCCTTTCGTACAGATCTATATGCAATGTCATACATTTTCATGATTTAATTCCCTCATATATACACTAGCTTATACATCTTTGCAGAATATTACTGACATTAAATTGAATGGTGCCTCATTTCTTTGGTGGTCATTTTTCTGCTGACTCACTAATTACTCAAGAACATTCCTCTGCTTGTGAGTGTGAATTACCTTAAGTATCTCCAGTAAATTTTGCATTCTTTTTCAGCGTCCTGGATATCCCCAAGTCCTCCTGAATTGTAGACATAGAAATACCAGGACTCAGTTGAGTAATACATACAAATTAATAGATTTTATTTAGATTTATGATATAATGTGTCCAGGTCTGAGCTATTTTTAAAAATATTTTCATATTCTTTTTAACAAAACAGCACTAATGAGCAACAAACAATATTCTGACAGCATGAGTGCCAAAAAAGATTTCATCCTTACCTATTGCAGCCATGTTCCTAAAGATTTCACCCATCACATCTCTGTAGAGGTTCTTTTGGGATGGACTCAGCAAACTCCACTCCTCATTGCTGAAGTTCACAACCACATCCTCAAAGATCACCGCCTCCTAAAGGATCATACATATATTTCTCAAAGGAAGCTTGAGACCCCAGGTTTGTGATATCTTAAATTCTCTCCTACAAATCTGAATCAAAAGCAAAGTGTGGTGGTGCATATCTATAATTCCAGCACTCAAAAGGCAAGACAGGAAGGCATCAGTGAGGTCAGGCCAATTCTAGGCTCTATAGGGTGTTCAAATCCAGCTGATATACATACAGAAAGCTTGTCTCAATAAAACAAAACTAAACTCAACAAATAAAGACAAACAAAACAGCTGAATGAAGACTGATTTGTTCAAATTTAAATCTATGTCTTGGTCGTTAATTTTGTGTCTATATACATTTTTGAAGACAGCAAATTTGATACTAGATTGCAACTCACTGCTAATATAACAGCCAAATAGGAGCACTGATTCTTGTGCTGAGTCATGGCAAGATTCCCTGTGCTCTTTCTCTAAAGCAGAGCTCACAGTGAGAAGCCTGCAAGACCAGCAACCACAAAGCACAGAGGCAGATAAATGTCTCATCAATTGCCTTGGAAGCCAAGCAAGCACCTCCCCTCCCTAGTCAGTGGTGGCAGTCTGGAAAACTGCAGCCCTTCCAGGGGGATAACAAGCAGCAGCTCCTAAGATCCGTTCTATGTTGGAACTTAGGGCGCTGTGAAACCAAACAACCAGCCTGTCTCCCTAGTAAGCAACACTGAACCTACTGATGCACCACCTAGAATCAAACATCCCACTTCCCTACCCCTCTTCTCCTGTCACCCCACATTAGCAAATGGGAACCAGAAATCTGAGCATCTCCTGGGAAGTAGACCATAGCAAATAAGGGGGACTTCCTTCTACTATCTCCTTGAAGGAAAACATTTTTATTATTGTTTCACTCTATTCTGATTAATGGTACTGCTCAATTCAAAATTCTGTTTTGATAAGTTCTATAATGTTCTGCATTTCATCTCATTTTGATATATGTGATTAAAGAACAACTATGATAAAGATAACAAAATATACTGTGATACATATTACTGTTATCCCAGTAACCTGTTGTGAAGTTGTGTACCAATTTCACTATATGATCTTAGTTGACCTTAAGCTGCCTTGTTCTGTTCTATTTTACCAATTTCAAAATTAAATAAAAAATCTCAGTAATCACTTTGATAGACTACAGATGATGTCTGTTCAAATCTCATTTAGGCCAATGAGTACTTTGTTCTTAATATACTTAAGCAGCATTTTGAAACATGAATTTGGTTTCATAGAACAAAACATAAATAACATCAAATATGGTATATAAATAATAACTCAAGTGTTAGTGGAAAACAGCTGTATTTTAAAAATATGTATATAAAATGAAACCAGGCCCAAGCTATAAATTAAACATCACTGTCACCAAGTGATCACTTTCAATTCAAATATAAGAAATATATCTTGGGAGGCTGGTGAAGGATTTCTTCCTTGAATTTGGGGCTTTCCTCACTTACAGAGCTGTCTAAAATAGAAAACCCTGATTGAGACACCAAACAGACAAAGTGAAACTTAAAAAGAGACTGCATAACACACCTTTGTTTAGTTTTAAAAAAATTATAGCCACACAATACAGAAAAATTCCAACAATATTCAACACTTTCTCAGAAACAATGTGGATATCGTCCATACTACACAGAAAATATTTTCATAGTTGCGTATTTAGCTCAGTGTCATGAACACCTGCCTGGAAAGCATAGGTCATGCGTTTGATCCTTGGTACAAAAAAATTGAAAATTTCAGCTTCATGACAATGGGGCATAATTAGAGATAATCAAATTAGATCTCAAGTATGGAACACAAAAATTATGGGTTGACAGGGATGTAGAATACTGATTGTTGCCAGAGCTGGTGTTGATCACCTCAATGAAGCAATCAGAACCCAACTTTACTTCACACTTACTCTAAGAACTACCTGACTTTCAGTGAAGACGCTCTCTGTTGTATGTCCTGCTATTTGCTGCCTGCATCCTGTCAGCTACTTCCACATCTTTTCCACACTCCTCTGATCCATCCTAAGCAGAAAACCCTTCATGCCTAACTATCAATATCACTGCAAAATTTCTATTTAGGGCTTCTCATTTACACCACTTAGATAAGTCCATTGTAGAGAATTTCCATATTTAAACTGTCTATTAACCAAGCTACTAAATCAGCTCTTAATTCAGAGGTGACACGCCTATTCCTTTCCATTCAGAAGGGTATCACGTGTATATGACCATGCAAATGTGTAAATTTTGGCATTTTTCGATGAGAATTTAACAAGTAGCCCTTTCTGGAATTTGTCCTTCACAAATTTTTACCCCGTCCTTGATAACACTTTCATATTTACTTCATTTTTCTCAGACTTCAAAACTCTATGGCTGTTCTCACAAACCTAGTCTGTGAGCATGGGTGCCACCTAAATAATTAAGTATGTTCAGAAATTATTTTGCACTGATCTGTATAATACACAGGAGTTCACCAGTTGTTTTGGAAGCCTTTCTCTGCTGAGGCACAGTACTACATATCTCTGAATTCTCAGACCTTTGTCACTACCTGTCATGAGCATGGAAATAGGAGAACATACTATAAATTTAGGAGATCACTATAAATACAAAAAAGCCCAAGTTTAAATTGAGCCATTGTGGCTATGAGGCCCTGCATTACATACATTAATAAACTCTGGACATTCCAGATCTGTTACTCTGCAGAAAGAGAGCATAGACCTAGATCATTACTGCTCTACAAGCTACAAAAGCATCATAGTCAGGGTCTTCCCAAGCTCTGCCCAATGACTAAGATGGTGGACTTACAGGCTATCAGTGAATTTCAAAGTTGATACTTGAGTCTGCTGCTGTCATAGTGAAGCCAGGGTTCTGGGGACCCCAAATTACCCTTGCCAACAGCTACAGGCAAAAGGAATAGTGAATGACCCATGGCCAAACCTGGAGGACCTCAGGAGCTGAAGCTAACTGAATACCTGAGGCTCCAGACACTGGAACTACTCCTAAACACTTGTAACTGGTTTTGCCCAATCCACGCTATTTCTGGGCGCCTATCCACAACCTCACCATTCCATGGCTACAGGATCTCTCAGGTTCTTTGCCAAGCAGGCCACAGGACATCAAAAGTACTAAATGAGGTCCAGCAAGCATTTTGCTACCACTGTTGTACTCAGAACAGGTAAATCATGCTGAGACACCAGAACAGACAGAAGTCACAGCCAGCAGTGGCCCACCTGATTGGACAGTTCATATAGCCTGCCCCTTCATCACTGATTGACTCCTGCTCTACTGCCCTCCTTCTGAGTCAAGAATAAACAGAGAAAGGAGCCCCTCTCTGCAAGAGAGGATCCCAAATAATAGACTGTATTGCAGAGACTTCTGGAGCTGCCATTCTTCTACAGTGGTGATCTCAGCTCGACAGAGGAGTGTTTGTACTGAAGAGCTTTCCTCAGGCTTTTAATTTTCAATTCCATTTGATTTCAAGGAAAAAAGAACACATCAACTAAAATTAAATTCCAAAACATGTCAATCAGGGGGCAACAATAGTATATACATTGCACACTGTCATCCCCAGAACATTCACCCAGAGCACAAGACATCTGTACTCAATTTTCTAAACAGTGCTGTTAACAAGGTCCTGAGTCATTTAAATACTATTGGCATGAGACATGGCTAGGTCCCCCAAGGAGCCCATGCAGGAGACCAGATACCTTGCAACTATGGCGTAGACTGACACCTCATGCTATGGGCCAAGGCTCAAGACAAATGATAAGCAAATTCATCCATATCCTAAGGATTGATATTCTAAATAGTTCCCTAGCACTCTGAGGAAGTCAGGAGTCACCATTTAAAGAAATGTATCCTTATCCTAAAGACTGACATTCTAAATAGTTCCTATCATCCTGAGGAACTCAGGAGTCACCCTCCCAAACCCCTGAGGGAAGAGACACAGCTGCCTAAGAATGCCTGCTTTCTATGTCACTCCCTTCCCCCTTTGTTCCCAATTAAATCAACTTTACCTGAACTTATAATCTTATTGGCTACCATAACTCTGTCCCATCTTATGCCCATCTGCATTGTGAGTTCCTAGTTTTCCCCACCTTAAACTCACTTCACCACATGATTTTACTCTATAAAGGTCCCTAGAATGGACAGTGTTTGGCAACCTGCTCAGGATACCTTGTCTCTCTCAGGCAGCATTTTTTCTCTGAATAAGTATAATCTTCTCTTAATCTCTGTTTTTCCTAAAATTCATTCTTTGACTTTACAGGACAAAAACCTAATATCAGACATAGTAGACCGGGAGATTCATTCCAGGAAAACAATATCAGTATAAACGTTTCTCTTTCTTGAAGTCAGAGAAATCAGTAATTGTTTGTATCACACATAGTTGATCTCACCATGCCATGAATACTTGCATTGAAGGCTTTAACCCTGCTTTTAAGTGCTGCTTCTTTTTCTGAAACTGAACTGATCTGTAATTTTGGTTATGGTATTGACAATGTATTAAGGAATTGACTCAAAATATTTCTTATGAATGGTTTACCAACAGCCATGGAGAAAGACAGATAGCAAAAATTCTTTGTTTTGATTTCTTCATTCAAACCAAAGGATGTACTTGAAAGAGCTTTGCCCTTCAAACAATTACAGGACCTCATGGTTGTAGTTCAAGGTAGAAGAATGTGAAATCAGGGATGCTTACTCATATGGCCACTTCCTCTTTTATCCTTGAATACAACTTCCTCTTGCTTTCCCAGGGGCCTAAAGAAAATTCCCATCAGCTCCTAGCATGACATCAATGTCCCCTCCAAGCACCACATCCAGTCAAAAGTCACATATACCCCATAAACCCATAGTCAGTGGGCGGGGGAGCCAAACCTTGGTGGCCTGTGAGCTCCTCTCCATATTCTTTAAATAAAAGGCCACTTTTATATTTCTGATATTCTGCTTCTCTATTGTGCTAATTTAACTCCTCAGTAATCTAACCCACTTTAAACCTATCTCATCACATGATTTTATTCCATAAGGTCTCTAGAAAAGACACAGTCTTTTGCTACAAGCTCAGAATCCCTCCTGATTTTCTCAGATAGAAGCTTTCAGATAGAATTTTTGGTGTAGTAAAAAAGAGAATACAAAGTCAAAATGGCCTTTATTCTAAGAATATGGGGAGAACCCCATGACCACTGGGGGTCTGGCTTTTTCTTCTGGAAATATGTGGGCGGCATACATATAGTTTTTGACTTGGGTGGTGCTTAATTAAAGGTGGCATTGCTGATATGCAAGTAGCTGATTGAGATTCTTTTCTGGCCACAGGTAGGTTGAATAGGGGAGAGGAAAGTGACTTCAAGGTAAAAGTCCCCTGGTTCCACCTCCCAATTCCAAAATATCCTATTTAGAGCAAAATACTTTCACTTTCTATCTCTCAATAAATATATTCTGCTCTTCAACTCTGTTGTTCCTAAAATTCATTCTTGCACTTTAGCGAACATAAACTCATACCAGACATAGAAGTTCAGGAATTTCATTCCACTATATCATGGTATGGTTGCCTGTATTTCTAACTAACTCAGCTGCCTGTAACTTTAAGAATTGTTTATCAATTTGACTTGGGGTAATTGTAGCAAATAAAATGTTCTTAATGGATATAGGGAAATATATCACTAAATTGAAAAAAATGATTATCACAGTTTTTCTAGCTAGCATCAGCCAACAGTTTCAACTTTCAAGTATATGGGAAAACAAAAAATAAAAACAACTCAGAAAATAGCAATCCTGTAGGGTACAGTACATCATTTACTGTAATTGCCATGTTATCTGCAGGTATTTCATAGACCACAAAGGAAACATTAAGCGTATTAATTAACAAGTATCAGTTTCAATAAATGTACTCATAGCACTGCATCACTGACAAATGCGAGTTTTTTTTTTTTTTTTTATGAGGGATTGAACTCATGACCTTGTGCTCTCCAGGCTGCTTCTTGTATAACTGACCTCAATCCCCAGAACCAACAACTTTAGATACTAAATATGACTATTAACAATGTTTAATTTGCCCTTGACATATTTAGTTATAAATTTTGTAAACTTACATTTTCACAAATGAAATGATTTTCTTTCCTTGCAGTTTAAATTACTTTTGTTTATAGGTACCAGGGATCAAAGTTACAACCTAGCACTTTCCAGGCAGACGTTTCTGCCTGCTGAGCTTAAAGCCCTGGCCTGTATTAATGAATATTTTAAATGTATTAACAACACTTTATCCATTCAAATACTATTGTGATTTTAGCAAAGGATGTCAATGTAGACAGAAATTGATATACAATCATAGAGGAACTGGAACCTTCAAGAGTCAATGCAAAAAACTAATACAACAATCACTGCTACAGGCACAGTTGAAGAAAGCCAGACCTGAAGGTGAAGATGAAGTGACCAGGTCTACATGCTCCTGAAGAGAGAAACAACAGCTTGAAATGTACTACAGTTACCACCACCTCCTCCAGGAAGTTCAGATGGGCATCAATTACCATAATCAATGACCAGAACAACTGGACTATTGTTCCCACAAAATGCCTTGGCTCTTCCCAAATACCTTTTCTGGCTGACTTGTTCTCCTGATGAATAATATTAGTTAAGCAGCCATAAGTTTATAGGTTGAATGTAGTCTGAGACCCACACTGTACCCACATTGTGGCTTTCCTGTATAAATGACCCCTGACAATAAGTCTGTGGACAAAACACTGAAGACCACTCCTGAAAATTCAAGGCTATTCTTCTCTCTTTTTTTCTAAGAAAATTTTTGAACTTCTTTTGGTTTGTGACTTCCTTTCTCAATGTTGTGAGCCATAAAACTTGGTGCATTTGACATCAAACAGGGCAGGATTATATTTTTCTTATTTCAATTTAAATATGAAATTCTGCTAAAGGCCATGTTCCAAAGCCTGGATTTCAAGCTGCTTGTTTGCCATGAATTTAAGATTTCCATGAGCTTTTAAAAGTCCTCATTCTAGTGAACTGCACATGTATTGGAGGAAGGAGGTCATTGTTGTGCTGTAGCACAGTAGGTGCCATTCCTAAATCTGTTTTTGTCACAGCCTCCTGGATGCCACTACATAGCCTTCCTTCTTCTGCAGCATCATTCAATAAATCCCATTTTGCATAAGTCAACTTTCACTCAGCTCTATAATTGTTTTAGTAGTCTTTCTGTCACCTTGGTTGTTTATGTTTTTCATTTTAGTTTTTTGATTTAAAGACATAGTCTCACTTAGGAGTTCTGGCCAGCCTACTCACTATGTAGGTTAGCCTGTCTTTGAATACATGGCCATTCTCCTGTTTCAGTCTCTTCATCACTAGGGAAAAGAGGTGGGCATTATAACACATGGCATTTGTCTTTTTTCTCCTCTACTTTTCACTATTATTCTTTCATTTCAGTGGCAATGTCATTTAATCCTGTTGTTTGCTTGTGTTAGTAAAGGTTTCTGCAGCTTGAGTTGAGTTTGTGAACAACAATATAGGAAGACAAGCAAACCAATTGAGAAATGTGGAATTTCATTAGCTGGTCTCAGGACTGAAGAGACCAAGAAAGCTCATTCCATCTGCTGCTTCCCCTCCCCTTCTCCCTTCAAATCCAACTAGGTTAAGTTTTAACTTCCTAGAGGCCACAAAACAAAGGCCTGAGGTAATAGCTCCTGACATCCTGGGTCTTTCCTATCTAGAAGCCCCATCACAAATTGTGTTAATTACATCAGATTGTATTAGATTGTACATTTTTCACAAAAATAGCTTCGTTTATATCATAGTAATACCTGTAACTTGGTATTGTATCACAGTAATACCTGTAACTGTAAATGTGTGTCTTCCTTTTTCTCTGGGTAAAAGATTGATATGTTAATCAATGCTCTCTTCTATAAAGAGTTGTAAAATCTTACCTAATTGATATGCTAACCATTGTTGCCCTCTACAAATAGAACGGTTTTGGTGCTAAATTAAGGTAATTAAGGTTGTTAATTGCTGTTAGACTTTTCTATTCAGGAGGCCTTGTGGTGCGAGTTTCCAAACTATGTGCAGCTCCACCCCCACAGGAAACAGTGTTCTTAAACAGTTAAGACAAACAGTCTTAACCTAAGGCAGATCTCTCAGTCATGAGACAAACGCCCATTCCTAAGAAATGCCACACCTTCTAGGGAGACACTCCCTTGCCCCACTAAAAAACCCAATCCCTTAAGGACAGCTCACCATCAGCTCTGCTCTAACCACTATGATTGGCTTCTGTAACAACGCTTGCTTGCTTTGTTGTTTTAGGCCTTAAGAGGCACAGCCCTGCTCCAGTAAGGGGTTCTCGGTTTCCACCTGTTTGGAGGACCCCGTGTACACGGAATGATAAAAACCCCTTTTGTTTTTACATGAGAGCGAGTCCCTTGGAGTCTTCCTCGCGACACCGGTCTAACAGGACCACTTGTATTAAAAACCCCTATCCACATTTCAGGATCTAAAGAAGAGGCTTTGAACTGGAAAGTTACAGATATTTTAAAAGATAGAATCACAAAAAGATCCTGTTGGAAATCATTTAGCTAGAATCTTATAATAATTTTTGGATGACAACTGTATTCTGCTTCTTTTGTTGAGCAGGTTAATTTTTTTCTTTGGGTACAGCTTATTTTGCTTTTCTCCTGGGTCTTCTACCCTGAGTGATTTTTCCATTTTCTGGGTGAAATACAGGGCACAAGTTAAATGCAAAGCTCAAGGTGGCATCTATTATGCCAATCTACAACACAGCTAAGTTATAAGCCTCAATATTTTCTAGGATAAAACCACACATATCTATCATCCCAGCACTCAAGAGGCTGATGCAGGATGGCTGCTTTGAGCTTAGGGCAATTCTGCACTCCATAAAGTGTTCAAATCTAGCTGATGTACGTAGAGAAAACCTGTCTCAATAAAACAAACTAAACTAAACAAATAAAACCCACATAACAGCTGAATGGAGACTGATTTCTTAAAATCTTAATTCCAAATCTTGGTGATTAATTGCTTGTACATACACATATTTTGAGACAGCAAATTTGATGCCATAATGCAAATCACAGCTAATGTAACATCCAAATAAGAGCACTGATTCTTTTGCTGAGTCACTGCAAGAGTCCCTGTGTGCTGGGTTTGGTGGCTCACGCCTGTCATCCCAGCACTCCAGAGGCTGAGGTGGGAGGATCCTTGCGAGTTTGAGACCAGCCTGGGCTGCAAAGTGAGCTCAAGGCCAGCCTGAACTGCATAGTGAGACGCTGTCTCAAAAAAAGACAAAAAAAAAAAAGAGTCTCTAAAGCAGAGCTCATAGTGAGAGCCTGCAGGACCAGCATCCTTGAAGCACAGAGGCAGACAAATATCTCATCAATCACTTTGATGTAAGACCAATGATATCTCTTCAAATCTCAATTAGGCAACTGAGTCCTTTGTTCTTAATATACTTAAGCAGTATTTTGATATTTGAATTTGGTTTCACAGAACAAAACATAAATAACATCAAATATGGTACATAAATAATAACTTAAATGTTCATGGAAAACTTTTGTAGGTAAAAAATGTATAAACAATGAAACCAGGTGCAAGCTTCAAATTATAGCTCAGTGTCAATAAATGATCACTTTCCATTCATAAATAAGAAATATATCTTGGGAGGCTGATGCAGGAGAACTGTCTTGAGTTTGGGGCTAGCATAAGTTACAGAGCTGTCTGAAATAGAGAAACCCTCACTGAGATACTGCACAGACAATGTGAAACTTGAAAAGTGACTGCATAAGACACCTTTGGTTTGCTTTAAAAAGTTATAGCCATACAATATAGAAAAATTCCACAATATTCAACATTTTCTGAGGAACAAGGTTGATATCATCTATAACATACAGAAAACAGTTTCAGAGCTGGGTATTTAGCTAGCAGCATGAAAACCTAACCTGCAAGCTTGAGATCATGAGTTCGATCCTTGGTACAAAAAAATTTCAAATTTCACCTTCATGATACTGGGTCATAATTCAAGATAATCAAAACTAGATCTCAAGTGAACAACACAGAATTCATGGGTTGACAGGGATGTGGAATACTGATTCTTACCAGAGCTTGTGCTATTCACCTCAAAGAAGGTATCATAATTTAACTTTAACTTCATGCTTACCCTAAGAACTACCAGACTTTCAGTGAAGACCTTCTCTGTTGTATGTCCTGCTATTTGCACACTGTGTCCTGCCAGTCACTTCCACATCCTTTCTATGCTCATCTGATCCACCCTAAGCAGAAAACCCTTCATGCCTTAACTACTGATATCCCTGCACAATTTCAATTTAGGGCATCTCTTTACACGAATTAGTAAAGTCCATTAAAGAGCATTTCCATATTTAAACAATGTATATGATCAACCACGCTATTAAATCACCTCTTCATTCAGAGATGACACCCATATTCCTTTCCATTCAGAAGGAAATCACGTGTATATGTTCATGCAAATGACTAAATTTAGGCATTTTTCAAAGAGAATTTAACACGCAGCCCTTTGTAGAATTTATCCTTAGCAAGCACACTTTACCCTGGCCTTGATGACACTTTTATATCTGCTTCATTTTTCTCAAAATTCAAACCTCTATGGCTGTTCTCACAAACATACATTATGAGCACATGTGTCACATAAAGAATGCTCAGAAATTCTTTGCACTGTTATTTATCATACACAGGAGTTCACCAGGTGTTTGGAAAGCCTTCCTCCACTGAAGTATATCACTACACATCTCTGAATTCTCATAATCTTTGCCAACGCCTGTCATGGGGTTGAAAATGTGAGAACATAGTATAAATTTAGGTGATCACAAAATACATAAATGCATAACTTTAAGGAGAGCAGTTGTGGCTACGAGGTCCTGCAGCACAGACAATTATAAACTTCTGGCTTTCAGATCTGTTGCTGACAGGAATGAGAGCAGAGACCTGGCTTATTACAGCTGCAGCCAGCTTGAAAACACATCAGAATCAGGCTCTCCTCATGCCCCGTCCTGGGCCCAGACTTGGAGGAGCAAGGGCAGCAGGCGATTTCAAAAATGGCCTTGTGGCCTGGTTGTATCACAGTGGTGACAGCGTTCTAGGGACCCAGAACTGTCCTGGCCCCAGTGAGAGGTAAAAGGGACAGAGGATGACTCACTGCTAGCACTAGACGACCTCAGGGTCTGAGGCTAAGCACACAGGCTCTAGACAGCACAGCTGCTTCTCACCACTTTTTTTTTCTTTTCTTTTTCTGTCTTTCTTTCTTTCTTTCTTTCTTTTTTTTTTTTTTTTTTTTTTGGTCTTTTTCCTTTTTATTGGTACCGGGGATCGAACTTATGACTGCGTGCTTTTATGGCAGGCACTTATGCAGCTGAGCTAAACCCCAGCCCCTTCAAACCACTTCTAACTGGTCTCAAGTGGATTCCACCCCATTTAACTGCTCCCATCCCATAACATCACCATTGCATAGTTTGGAGGTCTCCCAGGTTCTTTCTAAGCAGTCCACAGTGAATAGAAGCAAAAAATAGTGGTCTAGCAAACATCTAGCGCTCTCTTTTTTGCCCTGGCTTTGCAATTGACGCCATGACACCGGAAGAGACCGCCTACCTTGGCCTGCCTGATTGGACAGTTCTTACAGCCAGCCTCTTCATCACTGATTGGCTCCTGCTCTCCTGCCTGCCTTCCCCACCAAGAATAATTACAGAAAAAAATCCCACCCTGGAACTGTGGGTCCCCAATGAAAGATGGTGGAGGCTCCTGGAGCTGGCTGTCTTCTGGAATGTTGACCTCAGCTCGTCTGATGGGTATTTGCACTGAAAGTCTTTACCTCAGTCCTTGTTTTTTCTCCCAAACGCATTTTATTTGAAAGTTAAAAAGTAAAAAAAGGGTCCAGGGATTTAGCTTAATCGCCTGCCTGGCAAGCTAGAGGTCCTGCATTCCATCCAAGATCTGGCTACCACAAACTGTGCTGCTATAAACGTGGGTGCACATATATCATTGTGGTATGATGATTTTTATTCTTTTGGGTAGATACCCAGAAGGAGAATAGCTGAGTTGAGTGGGACCTGTAGACGTAGTTTGTGTGGAATCTCCACACTGATTTCCACAGTGGTTGCCTTACCACCAACAATGGAGAAGGATTCCTTTTTCCCCCACAACCTCTCCAGCATTCGTTATTGCTTGATTTCTTGACAGTAGGCATTTTTTTTTCTGGGGCAAGGTGACATATCAGTGTTATTTAATTTGCAATTGTTAAATGTTGAGTGATGCAGAATATTTTATCACATATTTATTTGCTGTTTCTATTTTTTCATCTGAGAACTGTGTATTTCACCTCAGATGCACATTTTTGGATTGGGTCTTTAAATCTGGGAAGACTGAAATTTTTTAGTTTTCCGTGCTCTCAATAGTAATACTTTGTCTGAGGAAGAGTTGGCAAATATTTTCTCCCACATTGTGGGTTGTCTTTTCACTCTGTTAGTGATTTCTCTTGCTGTTAAAAAGTTTTTCAGTAGGGTGAGATTCTCACTTAATTGTCTTTGATTTTTGCTGTTCAATCCAAGTTTTCTTCATAAAGTGTTTTCTTACATCAATGTCTGCAAGAGTTTTACTTACTCTATCTTGCAGCAGATTTAATGTTTCTGTTTTAATATAAGATCTTTGATCTATTCTGATCTTAGCTTAATACACGTTGAAAGATAATATTCATAACGTATAGAGCCAGGTTTTCCAGCACCATTTATTAAAGAGGCTGCTTTTCTTCCAATGACTTTGTTTGGCACCTTTGTCAAAGATAAGATGGTTTAGTGGTCTGGGGTTGTTTTTCCATCTTCTAATTTGTTCCTTTGATCTTTGGGTCTGGTTTTGTTTGTTTTGTTTTTTGTCAGTACCACATCATATTTTTTTAATCACGATACCTTTATAGTATAATTTCAAGTCAGGGATTTTGATGAACCCTATCTTTCCTTTGTTTCAAAGCATCACCTTTGCTACTCTAGGTCTCTTCTGGTTCCAGATGAATTTTTGGAATTATTTTGTGTTATTCTTTGAGATATGCTACAGGGTTTTGATTGGGATTGCACTGAATCTGTACAATAGCTTTGGAAGTATGGTCATTTTCACTATATTGAATTTCCCTACCCAAGACTATGGGATAGCTCTTCATTTTAGAATATCGTCTTCAATCTCCTTTTTGAAAGTACTGTGGTTTACAGTATAGAGATCCTTTACATCCTTTGTTAGATTGATTCCTAAGTATTTCATTTTGTTGGATGCTATTGTAAAAGTTATTGTTTGCTTGATTTCTCTTTCCATGAGTTTTTTATTCTTGTTTATGAAATCTAGTGATTGTTGAGTGTTGTCTTTTTAACAAGCTATATTACTGAATTTTCTTCTTAAACTAGAATTCTTTTGGTGGAATTTTTATGGTCTTCTAAGTAGAGTATCATGTCTTCTGCAAATAATGATAGTTTAACATTTTCATTTCTATCTTTATTTCTTTTATTTCTTTCTCTTGTCTAATTGCTCCATCTAGTTTCCAGGACTATATTGAATAAGAGCGGAGGCAGTAGACATCCTTGTTTTGTTCCTCATTTTAGAGTGAAAGAATTCAGTTTTTGTCCACTTAGTATGAGGTTGAATGTTGGTTTGTAATAAAAGGCTTTTATCAGATTGAGATAAAGATCATCTCTCCTGATTTTTGTAGGTTTTTTATTATGAATAGGTGATGGACTTTGTCAAAATCTTTTTCTGCATCTATTGAATTGATCAAATGATTTTTGCTTTTGGATTTGTCAATACGGTGTATTATATGTATGGATTTATGTATGTTGAACCACCCTTGCGTCCCAGGGAATAATTCCACTTGATCATGTTGTACAATCTTCTCGATGATATTCTGCAGTCTGTTTGCCAGTATGTTATTGAGGATATTGCTTCAATTTTCACTAGGCAGAATGGTCTGTAATTCTCTTTCTTATTTGGATTGTTCTCTGGTTTTGGTATCAGGGTAATGCTTGCTTCCAGGAATGAATTGGGAAGAACAATTTCCCATTCGATTTCATTGAATTTTGAGAAGTGGTGGTGTTAGGTCTTCTCTAAATTTCTTATTTATCCCTGCCATTTCATGGCTACCCCTGCTTTCTTTCAAGGATCAGTGGACTCTTTCCATAATGGGCTGCAAATATTTTCAGGATTAAGGTTCAATCCTCCAGGAATAAAAAATCCACTGATGTCAGAAAATATTCTGAGAACAGGCCAGGACAGGACACAACAGAACAGAGCATAGGAAGTCTGTGTTAGAGGCAGCAGACTTCATCTTAATGATTTTCACTCGTTTCTATTAATTTTCCACCTAGAAACCCAGTATGTGAAAACAAAAGGAGCATAGTTACCGTGTAAAGTGAAGACATTACATTTAAATGATAGTAATGGTCTGCAACAGAGTAAGGATGAAATAAAAGCTAGCATCAGTTCTCCAAGACAAGCTTGCTACTCATTCAGACTCATATAGTTTCTGAATTCTGAAAGTGATCATATTGCCAAGCATGGGGGTGACAATTATTGCTGAAATGGAACCAAATTCCTAATCCAATTAAACATTTCCTTCTGGTAAGGCAGGGACACCCAAGGACTTCACACTCTAAGTTCCACTTGCCACATAGTTCCCTTGTCACTAATTGGCACTCAGCTCTTTGTTGTACTCTACTCAAATAAAATAGGGCCCCATGATGAAAAAACGGGGCCAGACCCCAAGATGACAAATGGCGCAAAACGTCTTTTTTAAAAGAAGTGCTTTTATTTTAGCTGGCCCAGCGACACAGTGCAGATGGAATTTGCAAACTGTGCAACTGAGGTAGAGTTTTGACTGATTTTTATAGTTCATTTATGATTAGCTCATTGATCATTAAGTACATAGTGATGAGAAACAGAAATAAGGTGGGCCTTTGTTCCCCTTTGCAGAGGTAAGAGACATTTCACAGTGGGTGGCTAGACAATTCATAGCCCTTGGTCTGCCAATTCCAGGAACATTTGTCTCTCATAAAGGGAACAGTGGTTGACACAGCATCATTTGTCTCTTACAAGGGGAACAAAGTTGACATAGCACACAGGTCACTAAGGTGGGGGGATGACGCATTACAGCACAGCAGAACCACGTGGTCAGTTAATTTATAAGTATGTGGTTGGTGTTTGGTTACTAGGGTATTGAGCTCAGTATAGAATGACAATATTACTAATAACTACATGTTTAAGTAAATATTTTTGTTAATTATCTTTTAATCAATTATTTTAATTTTTAGCATCTTAGTATAACATTACTAATCTGTTTATGTGCAAGGTCCAATTGTTAAACAAGTAAGTAAGATTAACAGAGGTCTGGAGGCTGCTATGATTAACGTTGTCAACCAGGGAGATAGAGAAAACCATCCCTCAAGCCAATTCTGTTCCGTTTGTCTGGCTTGTTCTTGATCCTGTAGCTGCCCTTTAAGGCTGGCCATACTTTGTCTGATAACCCCAGAATGATTGGCATACAAACAACAATATTTTCCTAATGTCAGACAAAAGCCTCCTTCCTTTAGGAACAGGAGATCTAGACCCCGCCAGTTTTGTAAAACCATCTCAGTCAGTGAACTTAAAGAATCCTCTAATTTGGAGACAGAATCACTAAGGGCTGCTAAATCTTGGTCAATGAGTACACATAAGTGTCTATAATTTTGGTCTTTTGACTATTAGGCTGGACACTCTTAAACCTATTGACCTTGTTATCTCAATTTTTAGTAATACAGGTAATAATGCAGGATTTTTTTTTGCTCTTACTGGACTCTTTAAGTCAAAGTTAGGGAACAAGTGACTCTTACCATTATCTCTAGGGTACCAATACACTTGGGGAAAGATATGGACTAATATGTAAAGCTCAGGGCACTGGGTAAACAGGTGATGCATGGAACAAGGAATTATATTAGAACTACAGGCAAACCAGGCTCCATTGGGAGCAACAAGGTGTTGATTAGCAGGATAGGAAAAAGTATAAATCAAAGCTGAAGAGGTAGGATTACAGAGTGCAGCATTAGGGGAAGTGTGCAAGGAGTAGGAGGCAGAGTAAACACAGATTCCTGGAGCACCCTGTACATTGTCCAGTGTGAGCAAGGGCTTAGCATCCCACCAACAAAGGTGTCATCTGTACAGGAATTTAAAAGTTGATTTGCCATAAGCAATGTCCAGAGGCAAGAAGGGGCTAGAGATGTCACAGAAATCGCAGAGGGCAAAAAGGTCTCAGGAGCAGGAAGTCTAGTGGAGGAGAACAGAAGATTGGGTCTCAAGAGTGAGGAAAAAGTTAAAGACCCCATTTATTTCCCTGTCAAGGAGATACAAATTTACAACCCCAATGTCTACAAAATATTTTGTCCCTATGGATTGTGAACACCTATAATCAGAGGCTGGCTGTTGCTTTTGGGGACAAAGATACCAGTAAGTGGACGGTAATTTTTTTTGAATACATAGGTCCCTGTAAGTCTCGATTAGCAACCAATCAGGCAGCATGACATGCACACCCAACAACAATTTTTTTGTCTAATTTTTGCTGGGATGTTATCTAATAGGGAACATAAATTTATCTTAATTATCTTATAGACAGTAGCATTGGCTTCCAATAATTTACCAGTGAAATAGTCAGTAATTGTAAGTTTTAAACAGTGGGTTACAAGGTATCTCCTTGGGGTCTCCATAAGGAAAAACACCTAAGAACTAGATTATCAGATACATTTGGCAATCTTAAGCTTTAAAGAATCCTTGGAGGGAACAACAGTCCACTTACCTGTAGGTTGATTGCTGTCAGAGGCCAGAACTGGCTTGAGGTAGCAATGATGAATTGAGGCAGGCTTTTTTGTGACTTTGAAGGCAGTCAGAGTGCTGAGGACCACTGTGTAAGGGTCTTCTCACCATGATTTGAGGGACTCACGGTGATGTCTCTTGATGAGTAGTGTCGTAGGTTTCACAGCAGGACGTTTGTCTTCAGGATGGGCTGTAGGCAGAGGTTGTTGTTCTCGGAATAACTGATGGATGGAAGTCAGAGCAAGTTGAAGGGCCTGGAGGAACTTAGCAAGATCTTGATTAGCCAGCTCAGCTAATTTTTTTTTCAGAAATCTTAGGAATAAGAGGAGGAGGTCTCCCACATAGAACATTAAAGGGGAAACAACTGTAACATAGGGGGTACATTGTGCACGCAAGAGGGAAAAAGGAAGGAGACTCACCCAGTTCTCACCAGTTTTGAATGTCATCTTAGTTACTACCATTTTTAAAGTCTGGTTTATCCTTTTTATTTGTCCTCAACTTTAAGGCCGGTAAGCACAATGGAGTTTTTAATCAATCTGCAAAGCTTGGGTTAGTTTTTCAGTTATCTGGGCTATAAAACCCGGGCCATTGTCAGACCCCATGGATAAAGGGAGGACTAATTGGGAAAACTGCTATCAGGGCTGACTCAAGACTTATTAGGAAAAGCTATCTACCAGTACTCATTCCCTTGAAGTCCAGGTTTTTTTTTTTTTTTTTTTTGTAAAATCTAATTCTCAATGTTTTTCAGGCACAGTCCCATGATACCAAGTGGTTTTCATTTGTTGTGGTTGCTTAAGATTTACCAACTGTTGGGGACTGGGGATTTAGCTCAGCGGCATAAGCACCTGCCTTGCAAGCAGGCAGTCGTGAGTTCGATCCCCGGTACCGATAAAAAGGAAAAAGACAAAAAAAAAAAAAAAAAAAAAGATTTACCAACTGCCACTGAGGGCCTCTAAGGCTCACAGACTGAGTAAGCTTCGATAACTGAGGGATAAAGAAATGATCTCAAAAAGGGCAGCGAGTTTTGATCCTCCCATGTGAGTGGACAGATGAGCTTGTTGGATGAGTTTTTATCTCAAGGCCTCGCAGAGGAGGACTTGAGTATGAGGCAGTTGGTACCAGCCCCCAGGGATATCAGACTTTGCTTGGAGTTGAGCTGCCAAATGTAAGTCTTTTTGAGTGCAAAAGGGCTCTGGCAGAGTGGGTGGAATCAGTAGCAATGCCAGGATTATCTAAATCCCCACTGATTTTGTGGCTGCTTTTTGGGGAGCTGCATCTGTTAGATTATTTAATAGCCATATTCCTTGGCATCCAAATGGCAGCTAACAAATCCAAAACTTGGGGAGCATTTTTATCTTTTGGCCCCCTTAAGTCAGTGAACCTCATTCCTGATAAATGGCCCCATGAACATGGGCAGTAGCAAATGCATATCTGCTATCTGTCTGACTACTTGAGGGCCTCAGTGAGGGCAATGAGTTCAGCCTATTGGGCTGATGTTTTTGGCTCTAAGATTTGTTCCCATAGAATCTGAGAGTCTGTGACAGTGGCTCCCAGGACCTGCTTACCTTGATATATGTGACTGCTTTCATCAGAGAAATATGATGGAACTCCGGACAGTGGCTCATCTGTCAAGTCTGGTCAAAGCCCCATGAAATGATCAGAGGGGCAAGGAGAGGTCATCATCAGGCAGTTGAGTATCTGGGTTTAAAGACACTGTCCCCTTGAAACTGATGGTAGTCAGATCTAGAAGTAATGCCTGATAGCAGCCATCCATCCGGTGAAGCTTTGATGAGAGTCTCCAGTGAATGAGAGGAGATAATTAAAAGTTTTTCTCCAAATGTCACCTTTTGGGCCATTTTCACCAGGAGGGCCATGGAGGCAATCATCTGCAGGCAAGGCAGACATTGGGCTGCCATGTTATCAAGTCTCTTGGAAAGATAGGCAATAGGCTTTTGCCATGGTCCTAAACTCTGAGTCAGTACTCCTTTTTCTATCCCTTGTTTTTTATCAACATAGAGGGAAAGAGGTTTTTGCAACTTTGACAGAGCCAGAACTGGAGCTTCTGTTAAGGCTGATTTCAATTGCTGAAAAGCCTGGTCTCCTGAGTCTGTAATCTAAAGCAGGCAACATCCTATGGCTCCTAGAAATTTTTATATTTGTTTTTTTGTCACAGGAACTGGAATCTGTTGAATGGCTTGCACCAGCTGGAGGAAAGAGTCAGTTTTAAGAAAACTCTAATAACTAACTGAGGGGCATTTTTTAAAATCTCTTAATTCTTTGCAACTTTTGCTTAATATCAGGTGCTGACAGTTACAAAGGTATTATTAATGGCCCTTGCCTTTTTAGGTGCTACCAGATCTACAGGTGTATAAATGTAATAGGCCTCTAGCAATCTCTCTAGAAACCCCGAGGAAGACTCATCATCTAATTGTCTCAACTCTGTTACCTTGGACAAATTGGTGGGTTTTCTGGCAGCCCTTAAAGGCTTCTGAGAACAACTGGCAATACTGAACGAGAGCCTTTTTACCTCTGGTTGTCCGATCGGGGCAGGACAAAGGGAAAACATGGTTCTGGCATTTGGGATCAGAGGACAGGTTTTTATTTGGAATGCACACTGCTTTTTATCCCACAACATGAAGGTTTTTTTTTCTCTCTCTCTTTTACTGTAAACAAAACCTGTAAAATCTGCTGGCAGTCATCCCAAGTGGGGTGATGAATGGAGAAGACAAATTTCAAAAGAGAAATAAGGCCCCGAGGGTCCTTAGAAAAAGGGGGGTGAGGAAGAGTAGTACAGGAATTCTGAACGCTGATGGCTTCTAATCCGGATGGGACTGAGAATTACAGTTCTTTTTAATTTTTATTTTCATAGGCAAATATATTTTATATATGGTCAACACTGACTTTTTATCATTATATAAACTTGGGATGACAAAGGGCTCTAGTTTGTCCTCCCCTTTTTTAGAATACAATCTCATTTTAATGGAAACATTTTGCAGTAAAGTTTTACTGATCCAATACTGTCAAATTCTGAACACATTTGTTTTTCTGTTTCTGTTTATTACCAATTACCTTTTTTCTAGCTTTTTAGACAACATTAAAAATTTTAACAAAATCCTTGAAGTGACTTTCTTAGTAGTCTAAAATATATTAAATCATTTTATGTCTTTTTATCATCTTAAAATGTTACACTTTAAAAACTGTAACCTTTTAAACTGGCTCAATAACAGTATGACCTGGCTTTATTTGGAGGGCATCCCGCTCGGGTGCAGAAGGAACCAGCCAAGCTCTCTGCAAATTCAAAGGTGCGCACTCAAATTACAAAGAATAAAAGATCCAAATACTTACAGATGTTTCAAGCCGATCAATTGGTGAAAAAATGTGGGGAGGGGTCCCCATGTAATCACGGAGTGCCCCCAAATGTTGTACTCTACTCAAAAAACAGGGCCCCATGATGAAAAACGGGCAAGACCCCAAGATGACAAATGGCACAAGATGTGTTTTTTAAAAGAATCGCTTTTATTTTAGCTGGCCCAGCGACACACTGCTGATGGAATTTGCAAAGCTTTGCAACTGAGTTAGAGTTTTGACTGATTTTTATAGTTCATTTATGATTAGCTCATTGATCATTAAGTACATAGTGATGAGAAACAGAAATAAGGTGGGCCTTTGTTCCCCTTTGCAGAGGTAAGAGACATTTCACAGTGGGTGGTTAGACAATTCATAGCCCTTGGGCTGCCAATTCTGGGAACATTTGTCTCTCATAAAGGGAATAATGGTTGACACAAGGTCATTTGTCTCTTACAAGGGGAACAAATGTTGACATATCACACAGGTCACTAAGATGGGGGGAGGGGGTGACGCATTACAGAGCAGCAGAACTATGCAGTCAGTTAATTTATAACTATGTGGTTGGTGCTTGGTTACTAGGGTAATGAGTTTAGTACATCATGACAATATTACTAATAACTATATTTTTAAGTAACTATTTTGTTAATTATCTTTTAATCAATTATTTTAATTTTTAGCATCTTAGTATACCAGCATCCTGTGTAGTTACAGACCTGTCAACTCTAGAAAATACAAAGTGTTTCCCAGAGACAAAAAGCAGACACATTGCTTAGGCTGGAAGGAAGCAATTATAAGGAACCATAAGGAAAATGTGAAGGTGACGTATACATCACCACTTCAGTGATGATTTTCAAGGGGCTCATGTATGACAAGATTCCTAGAGGTTTGTGTGTTTTTAATTTCAGATTTGTTTATTTTTGGTACCAAGAACCATATTCTGTACCCTGTGATTGCCAGGGAGCACTTTGCCAGTGAGCTACATCTCTGACCCATGTCAAGTTTCATCCAATTTTGTATTTAACCCTGTTAGTTCATTGTATGTCAATTATAATGAAATAAAATTGCTTTTAAAACACTTCTGATCTGAGCTATCCACAAAAGCTTTATTTACTTACAGATTTACTGACAAGCAATTTTGTTTTTTATAGATTTATTTCTAAGCAGTATTGTTTATTTATAGATTATTTTATACAAAGTCTGTTATTTATAGATTTATTTAATTTTGCTGTGCTGAAGATTGAATCCAGTGCCTTGGTCCTTTTATCATAATTTATTCCCAGACAGGGCCTTGCTAAGTTGCTAAGTTGTTTACATTGGGCTGGAATTTTATTACATTTATTAGCATTTTTGTATACTTAAGTATAACAAATATAATTGAATTGAGTAATCTCAAGTAAATCAATAAATACAGTTTAACAAACAATAGCTGGGTGTGATTGTACATGCGTGTAATCCTGGCACTTAGGAAGCTGAGGCAGGAGGATTATTCCAAGTTCTAGGTCAGCCTAATTTACATAGTGAATTGAAGGCCAGCCTGAACTGCACAGTGAGAGATTTAAAAAATAAATTAATAAAATAAAATAAGATAAACCCTGGACTAAGGCAAGGAATTATCTTCTAGTCCAGAGCATGGGAATCTTCAGAGGATTTACTTACAAAGGTGTTATTGTTTGTATCTGGGTGTCCCCACCAAAGCCTCATGAAGTCAAAGAGGCAGCTAAACCTAGCATTTGTGATTGGTTCATTGTTTAGTGCTGTGATTGGTGATGAAAGTGCTTCACCTTCCCAGGGTTTGAATTATCAGAGTAAAAGAGGTCTCACCAGTTCATTTTGTGAGAGAAGTGAGAAAGTCTTGTAATTCAAAAGGAAATCACCACCTGTGGTCAACAGGTGCAGAAAACATTCAGCCTCCCAAAGTTGATAAGCACAGGCACAAATCACTGAGATGTGCTGTCTCCCCATCCAATGGCACATTTTAAGGCAGGAGCTGAACAGCGATGAAGAGAACATGGGGGACAGAGTCCTGTACCATCGCTCCCATCACAGCTATATACAGAGCCGTCACTAGACCTCACAGGACTAAGAAGAGAGGTTTCTCCAACACAGAATGCTACACAAATTTTCAAGATTTCTTTTCAAGAGATTGATTCACAGTACTATTTGAAGCAGGAAGGAACTGGAAACCTCCCTAGCCTTCACGTAGGGCATGCAGAGGAGAGCTGTTTGGAGAAGCCATGCATGATTGTTGGAGGGAACTCTGGCCAGGGGCTTTGAGGTGCAGGTCTAGCGGTGAAAAACTCAGCACAGCAAGGTTTTTCATGGACTAACCAGTGCGCTGGGAGTCTACACTGCAAACCAGTTCTTCCAAACACCAGGGACAACACTGAGCAAGGGCATTTGGATTCCAGAGTGGCCAGTCAGGTGAGAGGCAGCCCTGACTGACACCCTGAGCAGAGTATCCCTCTGGAGCTGAACCCCCAGCAGGTCCACCTCACTTCCTCTTCAGGTCTGTCAACAAGGACATCACACAGGAGCACGGCAACACAATTGAAGTTTGCTCAAACTAAATCGTTTAGCTTCCTTTTGAAGAAATGATTGAAAATGCACAAGTGTGAGAAAAACAAGGCTGAGAACAGCATTCTGCATGTTGTGTAAATAAACTGATCCTTTACAAGTCATGGAAATAATGCCTGTGGATGATTCTTCAGTGGCAGAGGTGTGAAACCTCATGCATGCAGGTTTCACAATTGCAAAAGAATAACTCCAAATAAATGCTACATGGACATGACTTCCCTTTGGCAATGCACTACAGCAACCTAGATTTACTGAGCCACCTCAGTAAACCCAAGGCAAAACCCACAAAATGATTCCATCACCCAAATGTGAGGGTTTGGCAGCTCTACTCCCTCCTTGATGCTGCTGCTGATTGACAATTTCAAAGTGTTTCTATCTGCACAAGCCATCTCTGCCCCCTTAGCTCATGATTGCCTCGATGTGGATCATACTATGTCTTTACATACAACCCCACCATGATTTCAGGATGGGTAGCAGTCTCTTGTTTACTAGAAATTATTTTTGAAGTTTGGGTGTAAGACTCCTTAGACCATGTGCTTAGCAAGTTGAGGGGAAATGAGATTGTTTGAAGTAAATGTAGGAAACTCATTTGTCAGTGGCAGATTCACTTGGTATTGAAGCCCATATGTTATGGGTAAAAAGGCATGATTCAGGGTTTGCTGTACAAAATGCTGGAAGGCACAGCAGTGTCCCCAAGTTCAGTTTCTGCTTTGCTTCCCTCATTCTACCATCTTAAGAGTGGATTCTCAGCATTCAAGCACATAGGGTTTGAACTACAGTAGAAATCTGTAAAAACTTCAGTTATCTGGGAAGTGAAAAGACAAAGAACTGTTTTTTTTTTTTTTTGGCAAAATGCAGTTCTAAATATATGCTTTAAAAAACAAAGAAGCAGAAAAAATAACAACAAAGAGAAATGTATTGAAAATATTGTGTTTTGTTCCAATGCCACTGCCTCAGTTTCAAAGATAGAAGCAAAATTTGCAGAGTAGAAGGGTCACTGCAGACAGTGGCCTTCGTGGTCTTGATCCCCAGAGGTGTAGATTGGGTGCCCTGCCCACTAAGCCAGACGAATTCAGGATAGCACCTGAATCCTGAGATTCAGGAGGCTGAGACCAGGACCCAGGAACTGAGGCCCCTGGGGCTGAGGAATCAGAGGTTTTGCTGCATCCTGGCTGCTCTGCCTTCCCTTGCCTGCAGGGCTGCAGCATGGATGAGGTGGGGGAAAAGTGTGTAAGGCAGGCAGTGCTGGGTTCCTGGACAAGCTGCACATTCCCTGTGCTGCCTGAAAGCAGGAAGATTCAGGACTTCCTTGCTGGAAAAAGACACTGAAGAAAAACTCTTGCTGTCCTCTGGCAGTAGTAGGCATAGGTCAGCTCAGTGGCTTTTATGGTAGGAAGGGCAAGGACACCCACCACAGCAGGATCCTCATGGCTTTATGTGTTAGAATTTTTAGAAGTTAGTTATGAGTGATGTGTTAGCTTGCTGAATACCAAGCCTCCTTATTTTATATTTATAGTGATATTTGAAGTGTCTGTATTGTGCATAACTTTCAGTATATATAGTGAAATTAAATCATCCATGTTTACATACCTATTCAAGAAGTTAGCCACAATTAAATATTAACTTATTTGAATAAAAGGAATATTGAATAGAACACCATAAATAATGCAATGGAATGGAAAAAACACTAAAAGGGCTTCCCCCCAAGTTCAGTGCTCTGCTCTCCAGGAGCTCCTCTCTTCTGTCCTCGCCTGCTATTCAGGCCTGGGTCTTTTCATTGCTGGGTGGAGAGAGGGCCAGGCTATGAGCTCTTCTATCATCTCAGGTAGCATCCAGGACATGGCCTAGGACATGGCCTTCTTTCAGCATTTTCTGTGACTATAATTGTATAATTGACTGAGCAGCTCTGCTGTGGTACATTCATGGTTTCCAACTGTCCACACTCCTAACTGAATAAGAAGAGATCACGGGTATCTCTCAATCTCATTTTTTATAATGAGGCCATAGAAGTGGAATGTCCAGGTTAAATGTATACAAATTGAATTTCCTGATCATAAAATTCACACTAAAACTCACCATAGATTTGGAGCCTTGAAGGGGAAGCCCAGGGCTCCTCAGATCTCTGTGGAATTTCGAAGTAGGAGGAAGATGGACCATGCAGATGTGGAGGACACCACGGCATCTAGTAGTGTACCATGGGCAAGAAAGTCTCAGGTCAGGACTCCTCATCCATCAGTCAGCTTCTCAACAAACAGCGTACACTGCATGCTGGAAAAGAGAGGGCTGTTGTGGCCCTGCTGTCCAAGTTCGTCCCTGCAGTCCTGAGTCCCCATGTCTCACTCACGGGAACTCTGTACAAGAAGATCAGCATGTTTCAGAGCCTACCTTGACTGAATGTCTTCCACGCAGGTGAGATCTCAACTGCCACATGTGAATTCACCACAGCTGTGGAGCAAGACATTTGTTTTTAGGCAGCAGGTCAGGAGGTGGGAACACTGCAGGCAGGTAATGGTACAAAGCCTGAAATAAGAGACCTGGCCCTAGCCTGCCCCAGTGTCCTCCAGGAGTAACTGCACCTGCAACAATGTGCTTTAAAAGACTAAATAACAGATTACTCACAAAAATATATACTGTAGGGGAAGTTTGAAGATACAAAAGTAAATGGCTACATCGCTAAGTAAAATGTGATGTGATCCTTAATCGGTACATGATCTCCCATGTTGTCCCTGACCCACACCCTCAGAAAAAAACACACCATTTGACATAGCATTAACAAACACGGGCAATGAATCAACAATCATAACTGCTTAATAACAACAACAAATGCCAGAATATGATAAATGCCCTGCTGACTTGTATGAAGTGTATAGTACAGAATAAATACTGGATCTGGCCATGTTGGGATTTACGCAGCTGAACAAGAAAACAATTCTCCTGCCTTCCTTGGAAAGCACCCCTGATGCAAGCCAGGAAGAGAACCAGGCAGCATCTCCAGTGAGCCTACTGGTGCATGGACTGAGAGCCATACATCTCACTTGCCCACCTTTGGTTAGCAAGGAGAGCATCTCTTGGGAAGATGACTGTGTGCAATATAGAAAATATGGGGGATTTCTTTCTATCTTGTGTTTGAAAAGAAATGTTGTCTTTAATTTTTTGCTGTGTTCTGATTAATTGTTTTTCTCTATTCAATATTATCTTTTGACTGGTTTTAAAATGTTCTGTGTTTGTTTGGATTTCACTATAACTAACTGAATGGAAACCAATTGTGAAGATAATGAGATGTACTATGGTACATATTACTGTTATCATGGACCCTGCTGTGAAGTTTTGTATCAATTTCACTGCATTGTCTTCATTTGCTTTGTTCTGTTTGCTCTGTTGTATTTTACTATCTTCAAAATAAAATTTTGAAAAAGAATAAATACTAATTATTTTCATGTCTTTCAAGGGAAGGGAACCACCACCAATTCCTTTCAAGTGACGAAGTCACCCTGAAAATGAAGCCAGACCATAATGCTCAAAAAAAATGGTAATGTTCTAATGGCAAATATTCTTAATGAACATACTCAAAAATATTCAACTAAATGCTCATCAGTTAAATTCACCAGCACATGCAAAATTTAAACACCACAATAAACACTGGATTCACGCTCAGTGGTGCTAGAATGGTTCCACTTGCACAAATCATTCAGTGTCACTTGCCACATTCACAGTATGAGGCACAGCTAAACCCTCAAGAGATTTGGAAAAATCACTTTGAGAAATTCAAAAGTTCACCATCCTTTCATGATAAGAACCATTCACACACCATGTGTAGGAGGAATGAATCTCAGTACAGCAAAGAACAGACATGACAAGCGCATCACTGACATCATGCTCAGAGGCTGACAAGCTGCAAAATTTGCTTCTCAGGCCAGGAACACGACCAGGCTTAGGACTCTTTTCAACACACTACTTGAAATCCTAGTCCTAGAATTGAGTCAACAATAAGAACCAAAAGTTTACCAAATCAGAAAGGAAGAATTTTTTTTTTTGTCTTTTTCATTTTTATCGGTACCAGGGATCGAACTCACGACCGCCTGCTAGCAAGGCAGGTACTTATGCCGCTGAGCTAAACCCCCAGCCCCAGAAAGGAAGAATTAAGAGGTGTCTCAGTTTCCTGAGGACACAACATTTCATATAAGAAACTTAAAACTACACTGAAAAACTTTTAGAACAAATGGAAAAATAACTTCAGTTTCAAGGTACAATATCCATATGTCATAATCAATTCATATCTATGTGCTTAAAAACAAACTGCAGACTCAAATACAAGGAAGATAATTCATTTCATAATTCATCCAAAAGGATTAATACTTATGTAAAATTTAAACCAAACTCACCTGTTCTTGGAAAATTGTAGAAATTGAAGCAATGAGTGAAGTGGCACTAAGAGGAGAAAAGACAGATTGTGATGGTGGATGGGAAGAATTCATGTTGTTGTAATGTACATGCTACCCAGAGCAACCAGGTGTTTAAATGCCATTCCTGTCAAAATACCAGTTCCATTTTGGCACTGATAGAAAAAACAAAATGAAAATGCACAGGGAAGGACAAAGAGTCATCCTATAGCCATGGAAAAAACATTAAAGTAGAGGCAACAAAATACATAGTTTCCTGGTATATAATAGTGTGACAACAGTCAAAAGGGTCCTATATTGCAAGAACTGGACCACAGATTAAAAAGGCCAGCCCAGTAGAGAAAAACTCATACAGTCACCAAGAATTTTGTTTTGTTTCTCCTTTTCCTTCCCTTCCCTGCCCTCCCCCTACCCCCTCCGCTTTCCTTCAATTCCCTTTCCTTTAGTTTTCTTTCTTTTTCTTTTCAGTTTTTGGTCAAGTTCTTCCTGTGTAGCTCTCGCCTAAGCTGAACTCAGAGTGTGTTGCAGGCTTTTCTGGAACTCCCAGGAATCCTGCTGCCTCAGCCTCCAGGGTGCAGGACTTGCAGGCATTTTCAACATTCCATGCTCAGCCAATGAGTTTTTAACAACACTGTGATGAAACCAGGTCTGGTGGTGTGTTTGTAATTTCAGCAGTCTGGAAGGCTGAGGCAGAAACATCACCAACTTAAGGAGAGCCTCAGCAATATAGCCACTTATCCGGAACCTGGATGAAAATAAAAAGAATTTTAAATGTGAAAGGCCATGGAGCTAAGTGCAAATCTCAGTATTCAATCCATAGAAACTGAATGCAAAACAAAACAACTTGGAAAGTCCAATGGTAGAAAAAATAATATTTTACACTGTCCTGGCCTTCTGGAGGGCAGTGTGCCCAATTGCATTAGGTTTCACACTTTTCTTGTGGTTTGACTTCAAACAATCATCAAAATCCATTAGGGGAAAAAAAAAAGAGAGAATGTGCTTCAAGGACACCAAGCCTCAGTCCCAGTGTAGAAGGCATTTGCAGTGATATTCTGAAGAACATGATGACCACAGTTACAAAATAGAGAATCTACAAAGATTGTTAATGGGATTTTCAATCCTACTTACTTTGAAAAAACTGCCAGTTAGGAAGTTGGGAGATGACTTAACTAGATCCACTCTTTCTGCAAAGTGTCTAAAGATCAAAGCCAAATATTTCTTTGTATCAATGCACAAAATTATTGCTGATTACCAACTCAAGATAATACCTGCAATTCTAGCCCTCTGGGAGAGGGAGGGAGATTGAATAAGAAAAGGTTAAGCATGGCCTGGGAAACTCACAATCGTAGTGAGATCATGCTTTAAAATTTGTAAAGAGAATAACAAATTTTACAAATGTATGAAAATATAGATCATTAAGAAATCATTGTGCACAATACAGTAGCCAATGTTATTCTCTCATTATTATTCTGTATTTTATCTTTTTATAGACTTAATAATAGCATCTTTTATGTGGTCCTTATTAATATGTACTTGAGTTACACTAAAATAAGACAAGAAAGTCTTTTCAAAAAACAGTAATCCGTTGCTCAAATCCTACTTCCATATATAAAGTTAGTACAAAAATAAAAAGAACCATCAAATTCTCTTTATACTAAGCTCTCCAAATCCTAAGAGTATATATTCAGTAGCATATCTACATTCATCTCAGTTCAAAGGTCAAAAAAGTTGAAACAGTTCAACTTCTTGGCAGTAGATCAATGTCTACCTCATGGTAAACCTAGTGCTCAGTGTGCTGACTAAAGTACATATGTAAGAAAAATTCACCAAGATTTGATTTGTTGATTTATAGATGGTTTTGTGTCTTTTTAAACCTTTTTAAATGTATCTTTTGTTTTGATTTATTTATTTATTTTTGAGACATGATTTTGCTAAGTTTAGACTTTCATTGAACTCACATTGTAGCCCAGGCTGATTTCAACTCACAGCAATCTTGCTGCCTCAGCCTTGTAACTTCTCATGTTAGAGATGTTTACTACCAAGGATGGCTTTCATTTACTTTCTAAATTTTTTCCAAAATAAAATTACCCAAGGATTATGTGATGTGTCATAGTTTATCCAGTGAGTTTTACAAAATGAAATCAGAAAGCACTGAAAATGCACTGAAGGAGACTCAAAATCCTCACCAAGACTAAACATACCATAACATAACATAACATAACATAACAACCACCTAACTCTGATTTTAAATAATCCTTCCAAGGGTACCTTAACAGTTTGTAAGTCAACCATACACAAGACATATAATCTGGAAATTTCAAATCTATGTACTTTTTCTTTTAAATAAAAGTCTATGTCCACTCAAGACTGTGTATAAGAATGGCTGTGGCAGCTGGCTTTCCACGGCCAACCCAGAAACAGAACAAATGGGATCAGTAGATGAGTGACAGATGCATGAACAAGTTGCAGTTGGCAGGTTCAGCCCCATGAGAGTGTGTGGTGGCTCCACCACCAATAATTAGCAGTACGTGGAGAGCCCAGCACAGAGATGCTACTTGAAGGAGACCAACCAAGAGCATCGAGACTGAACAGGCTCAGTGCCATCACCTCTAGGAAAGGCAAACTACGCAGCAGGGACACAAAGCCCATGGTCTGTTTAGGATGAGAGAACAGGAAGTGAAAACAGTGACTAGGAGACAAATTCCCCAGGAGGGGTGCCCATGTGTCCTTCATCAGCAAGGGATGATGATGTCCATGGCCTTGCAAAGCCTCCCCTTGCCCTCACCACCTGCTGTCCCACACAAAGGAGGTCAGAGTACGGAGCACTACAGTGTGTGGCTGAGGTAAACATCTCAGGATGAAATGATCATTCATAGGCATGTGAGAGTAAAACTTGCTATGAATCCTCCTTTCCTGCACAGATGTGTGTTATAACATGAAACATTTCATATCCTTCAAGGAAAATTATTATGGGCCTTCTGGGAACATCTCCATGCTCCTTGGTGATAATGAAATGAAACTAACATAAGTCCAGAAAAGACAGTCAAAATAAAATTTGAGGAAATTCTAAATGAAGAAACTGTGCACCTCATCCTCAAGGGAAAGGATCATTTGGGTGGAAAAGTCTAAAAACACCCACATTTTGCTAGTTTTTTAACTTGCTGTTTCTAAGGAGGACACAGATTAGCTCACAATAAAAACAAAGGAGGCATCAGAAGGGGAGCCTCAACTGTGGACTCCAACACATGACCTCACTTCCTTGGTGACAAGTCCAAACAGAACTCTGAAGGCTCTGGTCACCAGGCATTGTGGTCTGGTGATAGTTGGCTTTCATAGATGGCTGGTTTGAGAGAGTGAACAAGGAACATGCTACGCTGCTTTCCCAGGGCTAGTGGCCCAGCATCAGGACCCTGTGTCAGGGAACCACGAGGAAACATATGGAGAGGATGATTCACTTGGTGCAGATGCTTCAGGAAGCCCAACTGGAAACACCCAGCTGCCAGCAACTCAGGTCAGTACTCATTGGCACACAGAGGTTCCCAGAGGCACCCAGAGACAAGAGGAAGCCCAGAACACATATCCTTAGGCTCAACCACCAGTCACTCATAAACACTGAGTCCAGGACTAGTTCAGATCCAGGGAAGTTAAGTTCTTATCTGAGCAACCCCGTGGGATGTGGCCACCTGTGTATTCAAGTTCTGGCCATGTGCAAGCACCTCAGTCTCAGTTTACAACACTGAACTGTGGGGTGCTGAGTGGATCCAGAGTGCAGGCTCACTGAGGATGAAATAGGGGTTCCATGGCAAGGGATTAGCTGTGGCCTTGGCCCCATGAAGACTTGCTACAGAGGCTGGCCTGATTCCCAGGGATGACCTTCCACCCCCCTCACTGACACACACACATGGGGAAAACTGTTCTATTCATTGGAAAGGAGATTGGAGAGTCACTCAAGGTGATTCAGGGTATGCTCAGGGCAGGAATTCTTAGGGATGGCAAAGTGTCCATGGCCTACATGTATCATTGCAAAGTGGGTGGGTGTCATCACGCCAAAATACACATGAAGACACGCTGTGTTAAGACACTTTTCTGAGTATTGTCCATGATCTTCTAAGCAGAACAGGTGCAACCACTGTGCTTTTGAATTTTGATGTTCTTTGGAGGCCACAGAGTCAGAATTGGCAGAAGAACAGATATTATTCACCTCAAGGAAGTCTTTCTATGTCCAAGGCCAACCTTAGAAGTGGTTACAGACAATGTAGGAGGAGTTCTACAGAGACCAAGAGAACTGGGCAGCAGATCTTTGTCTGATCTAGACACTGGAGAAAGTTGGGATAGACATCGATGACTCCTCACTTCTCAGATATTCATGGAGCACCAGCACTGAGGCCTTGAGTGGAAAGACATGGCAGATATCAGCCTTTGCCTTTGTTGAGCTGACCTGCAATGGGTAAGAGTAGGGAGAAACTGTCACGCTTCCCTAAAGAAGGGAGTGGTGTCATACCAGTAAGCAAGGATTGCCTCCCATGAAGCATTCTTTCAGCCTCTCGGGGATCCAAAGGCCCACACTGCCACACTGTAGTTGGTAGAGGGTGAGAGTGGACACTGAACTTGCTGGGCTAGAGACCCATGTGCCTCTTGCTAAGGTAACCTGTGTAAGTAGTGTTAGAAGAGAGGCCAGACCTCTTGCTTTGCTATCTCCCTTTTAGCTCCAGATGTGCATCTCTCATGCTTGACTCCTCACTGGAGCTGAACTCCAAGGTGGATCCCCAGGCCAAGCTTCTCATGGGCCATCTGGAGCCTCCTAAGTCCCTAGTGTCTAAGTCACAAGGTAGGGAGCCCTGGGATGTGGGTTGTAGCCTTGAGAGGATGGAATGTGCTATTGAACTCAGCAATGTGCCCAGATGATGGGAGACACAGGAACATGATCCCCTCAGCAGTCAGTGTGGGGATGCAAACTGGAAGGCTTTACTGGGGCTGTGTTCATGCACACAGCTGCTTTGACAGGCAGTGGGAAGTTTTGGCCCTGAGAAGTCCCTGGAAAGTCAGTGATGTTTCCTTCTCCTGCAACTGCAGAGGCAATTCCAGTGCATGCTGAATTTGCACCCGCAGAGCTTGTGCCAGGTCCACCTGCAGCTCCCTCACCAGCTCTGGCACCACAGCAAGAGCAGGCACATGTTTTCCTTTCTCAACCAGCTGCAGAGCTGGATCTCCTGGTGACTCCCCAGAAGGAGGCATCTCTTGACCTCTACCTGCAGGCAGTTCTTGACCCACACCTGCCATTCCCCTCTCTTCCAGATTTTCTTATTATTCTATTTATTATTATTCTATTCTGGGCTGGCAGTGATAGAATCAGTGTAAATGAAATTTAAGGGTTTATTCTTGTTTCAGTTGATGAGTTTGGTACAATTTAGCGCATTCTCCATATTATGAAACCTTCACCAGTATCCTCTTCCAGAATATTTTCGTCAACTCACTATGCAAATATATTTTCTTTTCTTTTCCTTCGTACAAGATCCTGGCCACCACTCATTCTAGGTCCTTGTAATTTACCTGTCCTACCTTTTCCACATAACTTCAGTTGTGTTTCTCCTCTGCCTTACCCTGCTGTAAGTAACTGTTTAATCTCGCCTTTTCTGAGAAGGGAAAATCCAGACAGACTGCATCAATCTCTCATTCACGTATTCATGAACTCTTGGCAGGGCATAGAAAAAGAATTCAGGAATTTTTTGTAATTCTTAGGATTCTTTGTTTTCTTAATTATGTTCCTGGCTTTATAAACAAATACACATCAAAATTGCTCCACATTTAATTACGTGCAGGTCATTTCATATGTATTTCATATGAAGAAGACTAACACACTTTCTTTCATTACAGAGCAGGACCATGTGAGTGTCACACCCATATTTATAATTTAGATATTTCCAATGATAAATTATTAATTTTAATTTATAAGTGCTTAACAGGAAAAAAATCACAAAAGTAAAGTATTGTAGTTCTAATATAACCATTAAAATGTGAGGCACTGTGTGTTCCAAGGAAAGTCTGTAACCCAGTATGGAAAGTGCAGTGTCGCAGGCAACATGTCCATTGAATTACCCTGTGGTTTATTTCCATGCAATGTCATGAATATGGCTGCCTATGTCCTCTTCTCTGGACAGAGTAAATTTGCATAAAGTCTGGCTCAGCATGTCACCACCTATAAGTTATAGTTCTTACCCAGTAGTTCAGTCAAAGAACAAGGCCCATGAACACAGCCCAATTAAGAATGGGCTGTGTTCATAAGAAAAGAAACATAATGGTCAACGAGGCAAACAAGCTGGAGAAATGAGCACTGGGAAACAGCAGTGGCATTATGTCCCAGGCAGTAAATACCAGCCCAGAACTCAAATCCACCAGGCTCCTGGCCATGCTGTGGTAGATGGTATTGACCCAAGAGCTCTACATGACTCCTCAGGAGCTGGGGTGCTGTCTTCAGTCACAGATCTGCTGTGTCATGGTGTAAACCCCTGCAGCCTTCATAGAGGCCCGCCAATTGGTTGCTCCATGCTATAAATGCTCCAGGCTGAAGTTATTCCCCCAAGTCCTGGCTGCACTGTGCTGCCACTGGGGGCTGGGCAGCAGGAGAGGTTAGGTCACTCATTCAGCAGCCACTGGATTTCCCACAAAGAAATAGCTGAGCATGTGGGTGCCCTATTGTGAGCTAAGGTGTAGCTCCTGAATTCAATGGATGATAGAAACTTTTCCCATGGTCTTTGAACCAAGTGGGTCTATAAAGTGTCACAGGCTTTGGGCAAGGTATCAGTGACAGTGAGTGGTGAGTTCTAATTCCAGGCTTTGCCCTACCTAATTGACTGCATGTGACAATGGCAATGTGAGGGAACCTGAAGATGATGGCCTTAGTAGGGATGGTATCAAATTACAGGTAGGTGTGGATGGGGACAGTGCCCAGGTGAAGAGAACCCCATGTGACCCTCTAGTGCCTCACCCCCAAGCATGCTAGAAACTCCACAGTAACGAACTATGTGTGTTATTCCACTCCTGATGGACATTTCAGAACCAGTGCCCAGAGAGGGACAATGCCAGGTCCAAGGCACAGGACATGGGCAGAGTGAAGAGGATGGGGGAGAAGTCCAAAGGAGAAAAACCTCCTAGCACAGGAGCCAGCTGACTCCCAAAGGCATTAGAACAGCAACCCCCAAGCTCCTGGGACCTGAGCCTAAACATGTGGGACTGATTTCAAGCAGCATCCCAAGGGATACACACATATGTGCACACACACACACACACACACACACACACACACACACACACACATGAACACACAGTGATGCCATGGGCAAGCACTGGGTTGCTCAGAGGAAAAGTGATCTGATTTATTCAATCTACATGCCTCAAATTCTCACCTTATTCCTGGGCTGAACTAGGCTGGCACCAACATAGAAAAGGACAATATGTCACTGGCCACCGAGAAGCTGGAAGGCTGGAGGAGAGGGACAAACCACTGCAGAATGTAGTGGAAGAGAACACCCAGCGCTATATCCCAATAAAGTAAGGGCACACCGAGGTCAAAGTCACTATATGGGGGTATCTGAACAGCCTCACTGAGATGGAACTGATGCCTGAACCTGAGACATGCAGGCCCTAATGCTGTAAAGAGTTGAGTCTGTGTGGCAGAAGACAAAGGGCCAACAATTTAGAGATTCAAAGTCAATTTTTTTTAGTCAAGAAAGAGATGAGAAGTGAGAACAGAAGGCCTGGCGATCATAAGGGAGGGGAGGAGTGGGCGAGGGACAGGGGTGGAGGCAGAACCTCACATCTGCTATAGTGCATCAGTGACCACTGATGAATGCGTGGCTGCAAACTTAGGTACAAACAGGTAAACTTCAGTTCTCTCAGGTTCTGTGGGTCAGGAATTTAGGAGGTGCTGCTGGGGGATCCACCATAGTTTCTCCTGACCAGGCTGCAGGCTCAGTGGAAACACTGCTGTGGCAGAATCTGTTCTCAGGTTCTCTCTCTTGCTAACAGGCAGGAACAGAGTTAGTATGGAGGTCTGATGTCTCCTCTGTCTGTTACCCTTTTTCTCTGCAAACAGTCAGCCTCTCCTCAGGGAAAATGCAGAGATAGTCAGAGATTTAGAGAGGAAGACAGAATGAAACAGAGAGGAAGGAAGGAAGAACAGAGGAGGGAGAGAGCAGAGGAGGGAGAGAGAGGAGGGTGGTCACAGTCATTTTATGTGTGAACCTTGATAGTCACATCCCATTACATCTGCCATGTTCTGTTATTAAGAACAAGTAAGGAATTGGGGAGAGAGCTCAAGATAGAGCACTTGCCTACCATGCGTGAGGACCTGGGCTCAATTTCATCCCAGCTAATAGAAACCAGAACAAAATTCACTATGTGTGACCCACGCTCAAGGAATGGGCTACTCAGGAGGTGGCCATCAGATGGTGAGCTGTCAGCAGTTGAGCACCCTTGCCATGGGTGTGGTGACTCACACAGGTGTGAATGTAGGCACAGTGCTGGTAGATTTGGGGGTGCATCTGCATCCATAGTGCTTGCTTAGCCTGTGTGAGGTCCTGACTTGAGGCCACAACACCAATACATAGAAGAAATTGAGATGCTTAGGGAACATAATGATGGCTGATCTGATGAACTTCTGCTCCCTCATGATGCCACCAGGGAAACATGTCCAAGAGGTGAGTGTAATTTCCACCACCATACAGCAGGAACCAGGCTTGTGTGCACTGTGCTCACCTCCCCTCCACCCCTTCATGGAATTCATCTCTAATTCTGTATCCTGTGTACACATGACACCAGCCCACAAGGTTTGAAAGTGTCATCTCTCACTACTGATGATGTTCCTGGGAAGCAGATGCCATAGTTCAGGGGGACACACTGGAAAGGAACTGAGAGGCATTGTGTCTTGTCTAACTAGACAAGGGAAGTAGGAAGCAGGAGTTGGGTCTAAAACTAGGTCTGCTCAGACCGGGGACCTTGGATTCATTGTGGTTTTTCCTTTCCCATGGGAAAGCTTTGCCTCTTGCCAAGGATCCATCACTTGGGTGGAGCTGTTGTCTTCACTCTGAAGGACACTGGGCACTCATTCCATGTGCTTCCATGGTATCCAGAGCAAGAATCTCTGGGAGATGCCAGATGACCCAGCTCCACACAGCCATCATGGAGGGAGCTGATGGGCACCTTAAATTATCAATGTACCAGGCATTGACCATGATGCAATGACCAGAGCAGATGCAAACACTGGTCTCTTGTGCTTCCATATTATGAAGGCCACACAGTCACCCTGGAGCGCTGACCAGGTACTACCCACATTACGGTGAGTGTCCCTAATTCTTGGCCTCTGTACACATGGACATTAAATAGGGGAAGCAGAGCCCCATGAAGGCACACAGAATGGGGTGATGCATCCGTATATGAACTGAAGGTGGAGAAAAGGCAGGCAGGACGCACTCCCACTGTCCACTCACTTTTCAGATAGTTATAGAGCTGCACCCTGTTGAGCCCCCATGATTAAAGTAACACTGCAGACTCCACTCTCTTTCTCACAGAGGCAACAGGCCACAAGGGTGAGAAAGGGAGTTGCATTTGAGGCTTCCTGAAGAGTGGAGGACAGGTGGTCACAGCACTGTCTAGAGACCTCTGTGAGCAAGGGCTGATTATGGTTAGCACACAGGAAACCCTGGGAGGGCCATTTGGGAGGGAGACCAGACCTGGAGTGCTACTTACACTTGTCCTCCTGAGGATCAGAGTTTCTCTTCTTGGGTCCTGGCAGGTGATGCTAAGCAAGGTGGTACAATCATCCCAACCTAATCTGATTGAGTTGGGCCAAGCCTAGCTTACTGAAAATGAGAACTTCAGTGAGAAGGAATTGGCCTGGGTCTGTTGGTTTCTGAGGAGGACACGGGGCACTTTAGAGGGAGAAAGACTCTCAGACTTGGGGCCTCCTGCAACACAGAGGCATGCAGAATTGAGTGGGGTCAGGGAGAATGGGAAGTTTTCCTGGGGTGCATTTGTGCACAGAGCTGTCCCTGACAGGCCCTGGGAGGCTTTGGGGCTTGCAAGGAGCAAGGACAGTTGGGGATTTTTCTAAAGCAGGGCTGCTACTGGACTGAGCTCAAGGTCTACTTACAGATCTTGTGCCAGCCTCACCTCCAATGACCTCACCAGCTCTGGGATCAATCTGAAAATCAAGGTCAGATACCCGGTCTGGTGGAATTCCAAGGCAGGTCTCTCACTGGCTCCATGACAGGTGTCCTGAGCTCCACTTAGGGCTCAAGTCCTGCAAAGCACCTGCCCTTCGCTTCCCCTTTCCTTTACCTCTTCTATTTCTCAGTTTTCATTTCTACTCTTAAATCTATTGTTCTTTAAAACATTAAATTCTAAGATAATTTTAAGTTAAGATTTCATTAGTTTCCACATGTTCAGTTGAGTCAAACATAAGCACATCGTCAATTGGTACAATCTTTACATCTGTTGAGTTCCAGCTTTCAGCTCAGTGTTGGACCCATCCATACCCCTGTTCTCTCCTGCTAGTCCCCACCCTGTGCTGACCTTTCTCTCACTGTGATTTACTACCCTGGGTCTTTCATATCAGTGCATCAGATTCTGTTTGGCCAAACATTCCTGGAGGAGACTGGCTGCTACTGCTCTTTGAAAGAAGAGAAAATCCTAAAAAAAAAGTCTACAGGGAAAATGTAGATAGCACTATGTATGTACTGATCTTTTCATTTCTAAAAATGTTTTCTGGGATTCAAGTGATACAAAGGGAGCTACAAGGGCAGATTCATTGCATTTGAAAAACAACAATAATGTAAAAACCAAAACAGGAAACCTTTCTTTACAGCCAAGAGTCAGATAGATGGTTTTTATTACAAGTGTGAAAGAGGTTTCATGAGTCCATTTTGTGAGGCAAATGGCAAATTCTTCTAACTCAAAGTGAATCACTAGACATGGCCAACAAGCACACAAAACACTGAGCCTCCTAATCAGGTTTCATGAAGGCACACATCCCTGAAATGTATTGTTTCCCCATCCAATGACACATTTTAAGGCAGGTGCTGAACAACAATGGGAAGGACGGGGGGGGGGGTGGGCAGAGCACAGCCCTATCTCTCAGCTCCCATCAGAGCTCTAAACAGCCTTCCCCAAAACTCCTAGGACTAAGAATCGAGTTTTCTCCCACACAGAATGCTGCACAAATTTTCAAGAGTTTGATTCACAGTACTCTTTGAAGCAGGAATGAACTGGGACCCTTGCTAACCTCCACATAGAGTACGCACAGGATAGCTGTCTGGATGATGCTGTTCAATGCAGCTGGGGGGAACCTTGCCCTGGCCCCAGGGCCACAGATGAGCAGGGCTAAGGATGACAAACTCATGGCATGACAAGGTTTCCCCAGGGCCAGCCAGTACACTGGGAAACTTCACTGCAATCCAGCACCTCCCAGAGCCAGAGACAGCACTGGGAAACGGTGGCCAGTCAGGTGATGGAGAGCTCTGCCTGACACAGCTGTGTAAAATGTGTCCCTCTTGAGCTAAATCTCGAGCAGATTCCACTCATTGCCTTCCTCATGTCTGGCAGCGAGGATGTCACACAGAAGCACAGCAACATACTTGAAGTTTACTCAAACTAAATCATTTAGCTTCCCTTCAAGAATGACTGATGACTTCCCTTCAAGAAATTCCCTTCAAGAAATGATTTCCCTTCAAGAAATGCACCAGTCTGGAAAATCAAGGCTGAGAACATCACTCTGCATTTTGTATAAATAAACTGACCCTTTACAAGATATGGTGGTAATACACGTGGGTAGGTCTGCTAGGGCAGAGATGTGGACTCTCATGCATACAGGTTTCATAACTGCAATAGAAATTTTCAAATAAATGATGCATGTTCATGACTTTCTGTTTGTATTGCATTGCAGGAAGGGGGATCCAGGCAGCAACCTAGATTTCCTGAGCTGCCTCAGAAAACCTAGTGCAAAACCCACCACACAATTCCATCACCCAACAGTGAAAGCTCAGCAACGTGGTTCCTGCTTGTTGCAACTGGTAGTTGACAATTTTGAGGTGTTTCTATCTGTGCCAGCCATCTCTGACTCTCTTAGTTTCTGTCTGCCAGAGTGTGGATCAGACTATATGTTTACAAGAATGTTCTGTCATGATTTCAGGATCAGTGGCATCCTTTCATGTACTAGACATAATTTTTCAAGTTTGGCCATAAGAAACCTATACCATGTGCTTCACAAGTTGAGGGGAAATGAGATTGTTTGAAATACATACAGAAAACTCATTTTGTCTGTGGCAGACTCACTTGATGCTGAAGTCCATATTTTCGAGGTAAAAAGCCATGAGTCAGGGGTTGTTGTACGATATGCTAAAATGCACAGAATCTTCCCCAAGTGCAGCTTCTGCTTTATTTCCCTCATTCTACCAAGCCACAGAATGGATTCTGAGCATTCAAACACATAGAATTAGAACTGCAGTAGATATCTGTAAAAACTTCAGTTAACTGGAAAGTGAAGACAAAGAAAGGTTTTTGGCAAAATGCACCTCTAAATATATGCTTAAAGCAACAAAGAAACCAAGAAGAAGACTAAGAAGTCCATGACAAGAACAAAGACAAAGATGAAGAGAAGAAGAGGAAGAGGAAGAGAAAGAGGAAGAAGAAGAAGGAGAAGAAGAAGAAGAAGAAGAAGAAGGAGGAGGAGGAGGAGGAGGAGGAGGAGGAGGAGGAGGAGAAGGAGGAGGAGGAGGAGGAGGAGGAGAAGGAGAAGGAGAAGGAAAAGGAGAAGGAGAAGGAGGAGAAAGAGAAGAAGAAGAATGAGAAGGAGAAGGAGAAAGAGAAGAAGAAAAGCAGGAAAAAGAAAGAAAAACAAAAAGTAATGCTAATGTGTGTGGTTTTGTCTCCAATGCTGCAGCCTCATTTAGAAAGGAAAGGATCAAAATTTGCAGAATGGAAGGCTCACTATGGAAAACGGACTTAGTCCCAAGGCACTGATGGTGTGTCTGGCCCACTATGTAAGTCCATCCCAGCGCAGAGCCTGGAGCCTGGTGGAGGCTGAGGCCTGGACCCAGGAGTTGAGGCCCCTGGGGCTGAGGTGGCAGAGTCTTTGCTGCACCCTCATGGCTCTGTCTTATTGGGCCTGCAGGGCTGCAGCATGGATGCAGTGGTGGAAATGGGTGTAAGGCAGGAGGTGCTGGGCTCCTCTGTATGCTGCACACTCCCTGCTTGGCCTGAGAACAGGAAGATTCAAGACATCTTTGCTGGAAAAAGAGACTCTGAAGAAGATTCTGGGTGTCCTCTCCCAGAAACAGATGAGCACAGTGACTTCTCAGATACGGAGCACAGGACACCCACCCCAGCGGGATCCGCATGGCTTTATGTGGTGGGGGTTTAAAAGTTAGTCATGAATGATGTGTTGCCTTTCTGAATAAAAAGACTCCTTATTTTATATATCTATAAAGTGATGCTTGAATGTTCTTCTATATGCTTATCCTACATTACAGATAAAAGAAAATTAAGTCATCCATTTCCACTCACCTATTCAAGAAAATACCAACTATTTATTCTTAAGTGAACTGAACAGGAGAGAAGTAATATTGAGTGGAGCAGTATAAATAATGCAGTGGAACATAACATGGAAAAACCATAAAGCTTCCCTCCCAGGATGAGAGGTCTGCCATTGACCAGCTCCTCTCTCCTGTCCTCACCTGCTGTGCAGGCCTGTGTCTCTTCACTGCTGGTGTAGAGAGGCCAGGACACAAGCTCTCTTCCATCTCAGGAAAGATCAGGGACATGGCCTTCTTTCAGTATTTTGAGTGGATGTCATTTATAATTAACTCAGCAGCTGTGCTGTGGAACATTCATGGTTTCTAACTGTCCACATCTTAACTGACTAAGAAGATAATATGGTGTCTCTCAATCTCATTTTTTATAATGACCCTTAGAAGTGGAATTTCCAGGTTAAATATATAGAAGATGAATTTGAGGGACACAGATATTTCACTGAAGCTTCAGCATAGAGTTAGAGCCTGGTAGAGGAAGACTGAGTCTGCTCATATCTCTGTGGATATCTGAAGTCAGAGAGATGGTCCAGGCAGAGGTGCAGGACACCATGGCACCTAGCAGGAACCATGGCTAAAAAGGGCCCAGTCAAGGCTGCCTCATCCATTAGTGAGTTCTAAGGAAAGCGTCATACACTCCACACTGGATAGGAGAGAGCTGGAATGGTTCCAGAGCTCCTCCCTACATGCCTGAAGCCCCTATCTCACTCAGGGAAGCTCTGTATGACAAGTTCAGTCTGTTACAGAGCTCAAATTGACTGAATGTTTTCCACCCAGGTGCAGACCTGAACTGCCACATGTCGACTCACCATAGCTGTGGAACAGGACAGGTGTTTACAGGGTGCAGGCCAGGAGATGGAGGCACTGCAGTCAGGTCAGGGTACAAAGCCTTAAATAAGAGACCAGGCCCTCACCAGCCCCAGTTTCCTCCAACAGTAACCAAACCCTGCAAGAGTGTGAATTAAAAACTGAGTAACTGAAAGGAGTTACTCACAAAATGATATATTATGGAGATAGTTTGAAGATACAAAAGTAAATGGTAGCATCCGTAAATAAAATGAGATGTGACCCTTAAAGGATATGTGGTGTCCATTGATGTCCCCAAAGCACATGCATCAGAAGGAAACAGTCTGATGAACAGAGCAATAAGGAGCACAGGCAATGGGTAAAAATCACAGCTTCTTAATAACAACAACAAAGCTGGGATACCATAAGTGCACTGGTGAATTTTATCCAGTATGTGATAAACAATGAATACTGATTGTTTTTCAATTCTTCCATCAAGTTGGAGAAAAAACCACCACCAACTTCTTTTAAGTGACAAGTCATCCTGAGAATGAAGCAGACAATAATGTGTTAAAAATAAAATAAATGAAAACACTCTGTTAGCTAATATTCCTAACGAACATACACAAATTATTCAGCTAAATGTTTGCCACATTAACTCACCACCACGTTCAAAATTAACCAACATGATCAACACTGGGCTCAATCTCAGTGGTGCAAGAATGTTCCCTCTCGCACAAACTATTAAATGTCACTTAGCACATTCACAGCATAAGGCACAGCTAAACCCTGAAGAGATTTGGAAAAACAGCTTTGAGAAGCCAAAAAGGTCATCATTTTTTCACGATAAAAATCATTCATAAACTATAAGTAGGAGGAATGGACCTCAGCACAGCATGACAAGCTCCATCCTTGACATGGTGCTCAAGGGCTGAAAAGCTTCAAGCTTAGCTTCTAGGATCAGGAAGGAGACAAGGCTTGCAACTCTTTTCAACATACAGTACTAGAAGTCCTGGCCATAGAATTTAATCCAGAAAGAGAAAGCAAAGCCTTCCAAATCAGAAAGGAAGAATTAATTGTTGTTGCTGTTCTCCTGAGGGTGCAGCATTGTATATAAGAAATTTAAACTCCATTGACAACCATATAGAACAAATTCACAAATCACTTAAATAGCAGGATACATGAGCAACATGCCCTAATCAATTCATTACTATGTACTACAAACAAATTGTAGCCTCAAATACAAAGAACACAATTCATTTCACAAATAATCAAAAATAACTAATGATTAGGTTAAATTGAAGCAAACTCACATCTTCTTGGAATGCAATAAGTAGAAGAGCACTAACAGAAGAAAAGCCATACTGTGATGAGGGAAGGGAAGAATTCATGTTATAATGTACATGCTACCCAGAGCAACCAGGTGTTTCAGTGCCATTCCTGTCAAAGTATCAGTGCCATTTTCCTAGAAACATAAAAAAAAATATGAAAATTCACAAGGAAGTACAAAGAGTCATCCTATAGCCATAGAAAGAACATTAAAAGTAGAGGCATCAAAATACTAGTTTCCAGGTACTATAAAGTAACAGTAGTCAAAAGGGTTTTACACTGGAAGAAAAGGACCACAGACTGAAACAGCTTGCCCAGATGTACAGCAAGTGACAAAATCACTAGGCATTTTATTTATTTCTTCTTTGCTTTCTTTTCCTTTCCTTTTCTTCCCTATTTTTTTCATTTTCTTTTTATAGTCAGGGTCTCCCTGTGTCATTGTAGCCTGAGCTGAACTCAGAATATGTTGCAGGCTTGTCTGGAACTCCAAGGAATCCTGCTGCCTCAGCCACTTGAGTACAGGCATTACAGGCATTTTCACCATTCCTTGCTCAGCCAATAAGTTTTTAACAACACTATGATGAGACCGGGTCTGGTGGTGTGCCTTGTAATCCTAGCAGTCTGGAAGGCTGAGTCAGGAGCATCACAAATTCAAGGTGAGCCTCATCAATTTAGCCATTTATTAAGGACCTGGCTCAAAACAAGAAAAGTGTTAAAAGGTGAAGACAAAGAAGCCAATGCAAAGCTCTGTATTCAAATCCTAGAAATTGAACAGCAACAACAACAACAACAACAAAAAAAAAACCTTGCAACTGACACCAGGAAGGAGAATAAATTTTTACACTGGCCTGGCCTTCTGGGAGTGTGCCCCAAGTAGCTTTAACCTTCTCACCTTTCTTGTGATTTGATTTCAAATAATCATCAAATTCCATGAGGAATCAAAAAAAAAAAAAAAAAAAAGAGAATGTGCTTCAAAGACACCAAGCCTCAATCCTAGTGGAGAAGGCATTTGGAGTGATCTTCTGAAATGCTTGCTGACGACAGTTAGAAAAGCAGAGAATCTACTAACAGTGTTTATGGGATTTTCAGTCCTACTCACTGTGAAAAAGCTGCAGGCCTCAAAGTGGCGGACAGCTTAACTAGAGTGACTCCATCTACAAAGTGTCTGAAGACCAAAGCCAAATATTTTATTGCATGAATACACAACACTGCTACCAATTGCCAACTCAGGATAATATACACCTGTAATCCCAGCACTCTGGGAGAGGGAGGAATGATGAGGAAAGGTTTAAGCCTAGCCTGGGACATTTAGAAAATTAGTGAGACCATGTCTTAAAATTTGTACCAAATGTAAGCTTTTACAAATGTATGAAAATATTGATCTTTAAGAAATCTCAGAAATCACTGAACAGGGTACATTAATCACTATTAATCTATACTTATTTTATCTTTTATAGGCTTAAAATGTGTATCTTTATATGATTCTTATTATTATTTCAAAATAAAAATAGTAATCCCTTGCTCAAATTCTGGTGCTAAATACAAATTTAGGACAGAAAAAAAAAAAAAAACCAGAATGATCAAAATCTCTTCATACTGAACTACCCAAATCCTAAGAGGATATATTCAGCAGCATATCTACAGTCATCTAAGTAAAAAGCCTTTAAAAAATTCAAAGAGTACAAACACCTGGAAGAACATCAATGTCTCCATGATGGTAAACCTTATGCTAGGTGTGCTGACTAAAGTACACATGCAAGAGAACCTCACGAAGATTTCTCACTGGAAAGTCTATTTTTGACTTTTCATTTTTATCTTTTTTTGCTCTCTTTCTTCTTTCCTTTTTTCTTCAGACAGGGTTTTGCTATGCAGTTCAGTCTGACCTTGATCTTCCCTTGTAGCCTAGGATGACCTAAAATTCACCACAAACTTTCTGCCCCAGAGGCCTGGAATGACAGGTGTACAACAACATCCCTGATTGTGTTTTGCTCTTTAAATTTTCTCCAAAACAAAACTCCTCAAAGTTTTTGATATTCTCAAAGTTCATCAGGTTGGTTATACAAAACCAAAGCAGAAAGTATTGAAAACACCCTGAAGGACTTTCAAAATCCTCACCAACATATAACATAATATAACATAACAGAGCATAATATAGTATAGCAAAATAACACAAAACAAAATAAAAAAGGAACCACATAACTCTGCTTTAAACATCTGCTTCCAAAGATACAGCAAGAATTTCTAAGTTATCCATACACCAGCAATATGATGCATTTTCTTTGAAATAAATGTCAGTATCCACTCAAATGCTTGTGTAAGAATGAGTGTGGCAGCTTCCTTTTGAAGTCCGACCCAAAAACATAAAAAATGGCCATCACAAGATGGGTGACAGGTGCATGTGCTTGGTTCAGCCACATAATAGTGGGTGGTGGCAGCACAGAGAGATGCCAGCATGGAAATACTGCTTCTAGGAGACCAACCAAAGAGTATTACAACTGAAAAGGCTCAGCACCATCACCTCTAGGAAAAGGAAACTACCCATCAGGGACACAAAACCCATGTCTGATTGGCATGGGAGGAAAGGAAGTGACAGCAGCAGCTAGGAGACAAGTTCCCCAGGAGTGATGCACATGTGTCCTTCATCAGTATGGGGTGATGATGTCACCTCCCCTTTTACTCACCACCTGCTGTCCCCCTCCCTGGAGGTCAGAGTTTGGAGCACTACAGTGTATAGCTGAGTTGAACATCTAAGGATGAATAAATAATCATTCCTAAGCACATGAGAGTAAAACTGGCTATGAATCCTCCTCCCCTGGATATATGGGGTTTATAACATGAGACCTTCATATTGTTTGGTAAAATTATTATGGCTATTCTGCTTCCTAATGGAACTGAAATGAAACTAATATAAGCCCAAGAAAGGAAGTCAGCCTAACACTTGACGAATCTTTAACAGAAAACAATGTGTCTTTCGTCCTCCGAGACAATGGATCCTTTGGATGGACATTTCTCTTTGGCACCCAGCCTGACACATCTGAAGCATCTACATGTTTGCTGCATTAAAATTTTCAAAGTGCAGCAAAGTCTAAATGTATACACAGTTTTCTAGCATTTTAACTTGTTGTTTCTAAGGAGGACATAGATTTGTTCCACAACAAAAATAAAGGTGATATCACAGAGAAAGGCCAAATTGTCGACCCCAGTGCATGACCTCACTTCCTTGGTGACAGGTCCAAACAGAACTCTGAAGGCTCAGGTCACCAGGCACCTTGGTCTGGTGATAGTTGGTCTTTACAGACAGTTGGCTCAAGACAGTGAACAGCAAGCAGGTTATGCTGCTTTCCCAGGACACGGGACCCCAGCCTCAGGATCCCACATAGGCAGACCATGTGGGAATGGCTGAAAAAATGGTTCACTCATCCCAGAGCCTTCAGGATGATTGCTGGCAAATGTCAAATGACAAGCGCATTAAAGGACAGGGCTCATTGTCCCCAGCCTTCTGGGACCCAGAGGCAGGAGAGAGACCAGGACAGGTATCACAAGACTCAGCCAAAACCACTCAGACTCACTGAGTCCAGCAGAGTAACATTAAGGCCTGACAACCACTGTGAATCCCCCTACACAATTCCTGCCCTAAGTCAAGTGTGACTGGGTCTGACATGCCCTGAGGGCAGATACTCATGGGCAGGTGCAAGTCTGGAGGGGATGCAAGCCTGGGCCACTGTCAGGTTCCCATCCAGACCGGGCTGGCAGAGCAGGAGGGCAGCACCCCTGTCTAATCCACAGTCTCCAGATTCCTCTTCTGTCTTCCTGGGTAGAAATATGGGACAGAGTTGTCTGTCTTACAGAAACATAAGATTATCTGTGTTCACAAAGAAAAACCAGTGTTGTCTCAGAGCCTCAGAGCCTCTGGCTTCCTGCCAGAAGCTGTACTCTGCTTCAGCAGAGTGGCATATAGGACAACAGTCTAGAGGTGGTCACAAAGCTATGTGTTCCATGGCCTTGCAGCAGACTCTGGGACCCACAACAGGTGCTGGCCCAGGCACAAAGTGTGTGTACAGAAAGGACTATAGAGACTCTCAGATGACAGAAAGTTATCTTTAGGTCAGTGCTACACTGTACTTAACTGTCAGCATTTGCATGAAACTCTATCCAGGGTTATTGACCCTCTGTTTATGCATGGAAATTTTAAAAATGTTTTCTAAGGAAAGTAGAAAAAGAAACAGTTATGTACAACTATGTTGCACTGCAGTACACTGACAGCTCTGAACCCAGCAGACAGTGTCATGAGGTTGGGGATATGCACATCACCACCTCCATGAGGCCAAAGTCTCTACAAATGCTGGAGGTAAAATATGGAAATACTTTAACAACAAAAACAGTTGAAATAAAATATCCTGAATATGCACTTAATATACCAAATATAAACTAGGCCTGGTGGCTCTTGTGTGGAGCCCAGTACTTGAGACACTAAGGAAGGAGAATTGTTTGAGACCACTCTGGGTTATAATGTGACCTCAAAGCCAGCCTGAACTTCATAGCAACATGCTTTCTCAAAAAGATAAATACATCAAATCTAATGAACGTAATAGTGTACTAGTGATGGCCTTATGACATTAGCATGACTATCATATTTATACTGATCTGTAGTCTACTGGAAAACCTAAGTCACAGCCAACTTCACAATAAAATATCAAACCGTTTATCAAATGGAGTACACTAGTGAGTATTTGTTGTTCGTCATTGGTATTTGGTGGTGATGGAGCAGTGCTTGCTGCTGCTCTCCACAGAAAAATGACTATTGCTGCAGTAACAGGAATCTGCATGAATCACTGCAATATGTCCTTAACTCTTTGGGGAAGAGACCCACTAAAGGAAGCACTGCACTAATGAGAATTACTAATTTTAGTCTTTTGAATACTTTAAACACTGACTTCAGTAGTAGTTGAACTACTTACCTGCATTTCCACCAACAAGATTAAATAATTCCTTTTCTCCTGTAGTCTCCTGAATGTTCTTTAGATCTTATGGTGAGTGGTTCTCTCTGCAATGAAATGATGTCCCTATTTGCATTTCTCTATTGTGCAAAAATGCTCAATAGTTCTTCAAGTATTTCTTGGCAATTTGTACATATTCTGAAAAATGTGTTTTCCTTTCACGTTCCTATTGGTTTTACATGTCAGCTGTCAGGGAGTAATAGGCAAAATTTCTCTTATTCTGTAGTTTATTTCTTCTTCCTTTTGGTTTGACTTTTTTGTGGTTTGTATGCTTATGCAGGAGGATTAAAATCTTACAAAGTCCTTTTTGCTTCTTTTGTCACCCTATCTTATTTTCTACACAAAACAGCAGGAATAGTATTTTTAAAAATGTTTTTTAATACCTCTACACTCAGAACATGGAATGTCTGGTTCTTTCAGGTTTCACTATGTTTTATTCCAATAGAGGCATATTTGAGACTGCTGCATAAATTACCAAAAAACTACACTTCCTGAGTAAAAGAAAAATCACAATTTGCAGTAGACAGGATTCTTTTACTCTATCGTACATTCATATTCTTGACCTCAACGTACTTGTTTTCTGAAACTTCAAATGCAGGCATAAGAAGAACTATTTCACACTCTGCTAAACCATCTAGCAATTGCCTCCCAAAGTCAGCTTCCAAGCCATTACCATCCCATCTCATCAGGAGAGCCTGATGCTTGAACTAAAGAAATCATCTTTAGCCTAATCTTTATAGGTAACTCCTTACCAATGGAATTATTTAAATACAAAATGATCAAAAATTGCATACTTTTTGTTAGTTTTTATAAAATAACAAGGAATATAAAAGTGACGATTCTACTGTATTCAATACAAGAATGAATGGGTTAAACTGACAACTGCCCAAATGATGCTCAGGATGGTCACTGCATAAACAAATGTGTTTCACAAGTGATTCTCCATAATAACTGCTACATGGCCAACCGATAAAAGGACAACTACTGATGTGCAATTATGAGTATTAAAAAATGTTGATGCTGGGGAAGAAACGGAAGAGATCTAAAGCTTTAAGCAACATCTGCAGAACTTGAAGATATATTTTGAGACAAGGTCACTCTAATTGTGTAGGTTAGATTCAACTTCCTCTTCCACTAATTTAAGCCCACTGAGGTGCTAGGATTACAAGCATGCATCAACAGGACCAGCAAGATTTACTTTCATGGTAAAATGAGAAAGTGCATGTACTCAGGATATATGTCTTATAGATTCATTATTCTATTAGCTGTAATACAAACTCCAAATATTCCCATTGATGGTAAGCAGAAATATGCTGCAGGGATTCTGGCCACATGCTGTAGTGCATAGAGGCTGACAATGTACTTCACAGTGTCTTTTGCTTTGTGAAGTATATCAGGTTCTTCAGGTAAAAAACAGATATAGTTTTAGTGGTGATTACATAAGAGGTGAGTAATTTATTTTCCCAAGGATAATTGAGACTTGGGCAAGCTATCTTCACTGGATTAGGGGTATTTACTGCAATGTTCACTGTGTTTTCATGACACCACAATTTTTAACAACATAATTCCTAAGCAGATTTTGTATTCAAGAACACTGCATTAAACACGTTACAGATTTCATGAATGTTAAAATGGAAGTGGAAACCACAGGCCACAGGAAACCAACTGGGACTCATGGCCCAGTGTATGTGTTTAACCACAAACGTCATGCACTGGTCCTTATAAATAAAGTGATATGCCATTGTATAAATTCACAATTCAGGAAAACAGAACACAATCTGAATCATAATTTAGCAAATTTACTTTTTACTGTGTTGACAGCTCAAAATTTAGGTTTCCCTTCATGCCATTACTTCAGTATTTTAGGAAAAAACAGTAATAATTACAAAATATGTAATGCATTCACAGCATCAAGGAATAAAATAAAGGCATTTGCATGATACATCCAATAACAACTTTTCCCCAAAAAACAACTCCATATTTAAGAAAAATTGATTTCAAAGTATGGTTACTCATAAATCATGCCAAATTTTATAATTTCTGGAGATATATATATATATATATATATATATATACATATATATATTGTGATGTGCTATTGGACACAAGTTATGATTCTGTCATTATGGCACAATCAGAAATTCACAGTAGTATGGTTCACATTTGGTACATGTGGGGAAACCTTACTAGCAAATATAGATGTAATATAAACATAACAAGTAAAATTCTGATGGTTAGAAAAACAAAGGTTTAGTTAAATGACCAATATTGGCTCCACTGAGAAACAAAATCAGGTGACATAATTTACATGGTATGATATCCAGTGATGCTAGGAAATCAGCAGATGTCTTGTCACAACTTGGAAAACATAACATTCATTAATGTACAAGTTATGTGAAAAGAACACAACTTTTTCAACAACACATACTCCAAGCCTCTACAAATGTATATCTTAATGCCAAATATTGCATCAACTTCAGAAACATCATTTATGAAAGAGAAAATGAAGCATGTGCATCAAAAGATTAAAACAAAGCCATGTTAAAATTACAATTCCCCAAAAAAATAAGAGACTAGACTAATATCACTCTGAACAGTGAATAATAGTATTGCTCAATTTTATATCATAATGCTACAGAATTAGCATTGGGTTTCTTACTGTCACTTTTTCTTCAGAGGATCTGTTCATTACATTATGCATTATATTATTGGTTCCAATAAATAGGTTATAAATTCTTCCCATGTGTGAATCTCTAGGTGTATATCTATCCTTTCTGTGTTATGGGGGAAAACAGATCAAAATAAGACAACAAAACAAATTCCTAGAAAATTATGATATGAAAGAGACATATAAGACCACAATATTAGGTGATATACAGTACTTACTATGTTTTCTCTTGTTATTTTCAATAGAATTGTCCACATCAGGGTCTATATAATTAAGCATAACATTATATAGCTATTTTTATAAAAACACAACTTTGAAGACGTTGTAGGATGTGAAAGCAGTTAATAATCAAACCTGATGTAGAACCCGTGGGTTTCTCCCAGTACCAGCGAGTCAGGCCAAGGCACAGAATCCCACCCCACTCTGGAGGAACTCCCTTACTCACCTGGGGATCAAGTGGTTGCCCACTGGGGACAGTGAGTTGGGACCAGCGAATCAGAACCAGGGAGTCGGGCCAAGGCACAGAATCCTTTTTCAGTCTGGGGAAAATATCTTCCTCACCCGGGAATGAGGCCACAGATTCCTGCCAGGACCAGCTTGTGGGGCTGAGGAACAGATTCCAATTCCAGTCTGGGGAAACTCCCTACCTTGCCAGCAAGTTCAGCTGAGACATGGAATCCCATCCCAATCTGCGTGAACTGCTCCCTCACTTGGATCAACACTTGAAGCTTGAAAATACAGCAAAATGACAAAATGAAAGACCAAAATGCAATTTCAAACATCCATCCCATCCCAAAAAAGCCTAGGAGCCATGTGCATAGAAGAAAACACATTCCACATAACTGAAATACCTGAAATAATAGTAACTGAAATAAAGAAGCAACTTTGGGAAGCATTAAAGAAATTCAAACTAGAAATAATCTCGTAGGTAAAACAAGAAATGTTAAAAGAAATGAAGGAGATTCGGAACATATCTAAAGAAGACACAGTTAAAAAATTGGAGGAACTAAACAAAAAGATAGAATCCCTGGATGAACTCTATAAGAAACAAACAGAATACATAAAGCAGATGCAAAGTGATATACAGGAAATCAAAAGCTCCACTGAAAGGTGTAAAAACTGTCTCAATGAATATGAAGATAGAATCTCAGACCTTGAAAACAAGATTGCAGCCAGTGAACAGGAAAGGAAAGATCTTTTAAAAATAACAAAAATCAGGAAATAACTATTGAACACCTGCAAGATGATGCAAAGTGGAACAACATAAGGTTGATAGGGGTAAATGAAAAAGAAGGGGGACAACATAAAGGATGTCAAGAGGATATGTAGAGAAGTAATAGATGAAAATTTCCCAAATACGGATTGGAAACTGATATCAAGATCAATGAAGTGTATGGAAATCCAAATAGCCATAACCAAAATAAATCTACACCCAGACATATAATAATGACCATCCCAGAAATTGAGCAAATGAATAGAACATTAAAAGCTGTCAGAGCGAAGAGACAGATCACCTATAAAGGAAAACGTATCAGAATCACAGCAGACTTCTCAGCACAAACAATGAAGTCAAGAAGAGCATGCAGTAAAGTATTTCAGATCCTAACGGAAAATGATTTCCAACCTAGACTGATGTACCCTGAAAAACTGTCCTTCAAAATCAATGGAGAAATAAGATAATTATATGACAAAGAAAAGCTGAAAAACTTCATGATCACCAAGCCAACTCTGCAAAGAATACTGAAAGACAGCCTAGATACATTTAGGGGAAAAGCACTGAACAAAACAGACAGTTAAAAAGAGCAGAAAGATAAAGATGCAACAGCAAAAAGATAACATGTCAACAATAAACCAATATATAACAGTTCTAACCATTAATGTAGATGGTCTCAATGGACCAATTAGAAGAAACAGACTGGCAGAATGGATTAAGAAACAAAATCCAAACATATGCTGTCTACAAGAAACCCATCTAAACCCAAAAGGATATTCACAGACTGAAAGTCAAAGGATGGAAAACAATACTTCATGCAAAAGGAACCAAAAAAAAGGGGGGTGGGTAGCTATTCTGTTTGCAGACAATGTGAACTTCAAGCCAATAATGATCAGAATGGATAAAGAAGGTCACTACATACTGATTAGGGTAAAACTCCATGAGGAAGAGAAAACTATCTTAAATTTATATGCACCAAACTCCAGAGCACCCAGTTATACAAAAAAAGTACTAACAAAAATGAAAAATCAAATTAGCATTAACACAATTCTAACAGGAGATCTTAACACACTATTGACACCAATGGACAGATCAACCAGACAGAAAATGACAAAGAAATAAAAGAACTGCATCGCACCTGTGAAGAAAAGGGACTTAACAAATATACAGAGTATTCCTTCCAACAACAACTGCATACACATTCTTTTCAGTGTTACATGGGTCACTCTCTAAAATAGACAATATATTAGTTCACAGAGCATATTTAAATAAATGCAAAATGGTTGAAATTATCCTTTTCATGCTACCAGACCATACCACTATGAAATTAGAAATTAATGATGAAAGATACTGCAAAAATCCCACAAATACATGGAAACTGAATAACACTCTTGAGTAATCAGTGAGTCACAGAGGAAATTAAAGAAGAAATTAAACAATACCTACAAACAAATGGAAACGCAAATACAACGTACCAGAATCTGTGTGATGCAATGACAGCTGTCCTCTGAGGAAAATTTATGGCACGAGTTTCCACATTAGGAAAACAGAACGAATACAAATAAATAACCTGATGTTATACGTCAAACATCTAGAAAAAGAAGAGCAAGTCAAGCCCAAAGCCAAAAGAAAAGAAGAAACTATAAAAATCAGAGCAGAAATCAATGCAATAGAAACTAATAAAACAATCCAAAAAATCAGTGAATCAAAGACCTGGTTCTTTGAAAGAATAAATAAAATCAAAAAGCCCCTAGCCAACCTTATTTAAAAAATGGAAGAAAATGTTCAAATCCATGCAATAAGGAATAAAAGAGGTGAAATTACTACAGACCCTATTGAAATACAGAAGATCATCAACACCTGTTTCGAAAACCTCTACTCTCAAAGGTTTTATAACACAGAGGAAATAGACAGATTTCTAAAGCATATGAAGTACCAAAGCTAGGTCATGAAGATGTAAAACTACTGAATAACCCAAATTCTATTAATGAAATTGAAAACATAATAAAATTGTTACCTACAAAGAAGAGCCCAGGCCCAGACGGATTCACTGAAGAATTCTGCAAGAAATATAAAGAAGACCTAATGCCAACACTCCACAAACTCTTCAATGCAATGGAAAGGGAAGCAATCCTTCATAAATTGTTCCTAGAAGCAAATATTACTCTAGTACAAAAACCAAAGGAGGACCCAAATGAAAAAGAGAACTACAGACCAATCTCCCTAATGAACAATGATGCAAAAATCCTCAATAAAATATTGGCAAATAGGATGCAGCAAATCAACAAGAAGATCATAAAATGACCAAAGGGGATTCATCCCAGGCATGCAGAGATTGATACACCATACCAAAAGAGCCAAAAGTTATAATCACATGATCATTACTATGGATGCAGAAAAAGCTTTTGATAAGGTCCAACGTTCATTTATGATAAGAACTTTGCAGAAAATTGGAATAGATGGCCCTTACCTCAATATAATTAAGGCCGGCAATGACAAAACAACAGCCAGTATCATACTAAATGGTCAAAAATTGAAGGCCTTTACTTTAAAATCAGGCACAAGACAAGGATGCCCCTTATCACAGCTCCTATTTAATATAGTACTGGAAATACTAGGCAGAGCAATAAGACAAGAGAGAGAAATAAAAGGTTTAAAGATATGAAAAGAAGTTAAATTATCATTATTTGCAGATGACATGATACTTTATATAGAAGATCCCTGAAGCTCCATTGAAAGACTCCTAGATATAATAAATAAATTCAGTAATGTAGCTGGATACAGAATCAATACTCAAAAATCAATAGCATTCCTATACACTAACAACAAAGTCACACAGACAGAAATAAGAGAGGCCACACCCTTCACACTAGCAACCAAAAAAATGAAATATTTAGAAATTACTCTCATGAAAGAAGTGAAAGACCTATACAGAGAAAATTACAACACACTGAAAAATGAAATTGAAAATGATCTCAGAAAATGGAAAGACATCCCTTGCTCATGGATAGGAAGAATAAATATTGTGAAAATGGCCATTCTCCCAAAACTTTTATACAGATGCAATGCAAACCCGATAAAAATACCATCAACATACCTCATAGAACTTGAGAAATCACCCCTAAAATTCATCTGGAATGAAAAGAAACCTAGAATAGCAAAGACAGTTAGAGGCAGCAAAAGCAAGGCAGGAGGTACCACAATCCCTGACTTGAAGTTATACTACAAAGCAACTGTAGTATAATCAACATGGTACTGGAACCAAAACAGAGCCGAAGATCAGTGGAATAGATGAGAAGATATAACCACCACTACAAACACACTCAACTCCCTTATCTTTGATAAAGGGGCCAAACATGTTCACTGGAAGAATGACATTCTCTTTAATAAATGGTGGTGAAAAACTGGCTCTCCATATGCCTAAAACTAAAACTAGACCCATGCCTATCACCATGTACTAAAATAAAATCTAAATGGATCAAAGATCTAAATATTAAAACAGAAACACTAAATCTATTGGAAGACAAACTGGGTAAAAACCTTGAAGACATAGAAGTAGGTAGAGCATTGATAAACAGGAGTCAAACCGCATGGGAAATGCTTCCCAGAATCAATAATTGGGATCACCTCTTATTAAAAAGTTTCTGCACATCAAAAGAAATCTCCATTATAGTGAAAAGAAAACCCACAAACTGGGAAAAAATCTTAGTGAACTGCCCCTCAGACAGAGGACTTCTGTCTAAAACATATAAAGAATTTTCAAAAATGAGACCACCAAAATTCAAAAACCCAATCCAAAAATGAGCATCTGAGATGAATAAACAATTTTGAGATGAAGAAATACAAATGACAAATAAATACATGAAAAAATGTTCACCATCAATGGTCATTAGAGAAATGCAAATTAAAACCACACTGAGATTTCATCTCACTCCGGAAAGAATGGCCAAGATCAAGAAAACCACCAACAACAAAGGTTGGAGACACTGTTGGGAAAAAGGAACTCTCTTGCACTGTTCATGGGCGTGTAGACTGGTGCAACCATTGTGGAGGTCAGTCTGGAGATTTCCAGAAAGCTGGGACTGGAAGCACCTTTTGACCCAGCTATTCTGCTTCTAGGCATATTCACAGAACTGAAAGCATCATTCCATAGTGATATATGTGCACCCATTTTTATAGCAGCATAGTTTGTAATAGCCAGATCTTGGAAACAACCTAAGTGTTCATCAACTGAGGAATGGATAAAAAAGTTATGGTGTTTTTATACAATGGAGTACTACTCAGATATAAAGAATGATCACATTGACATATAAATAAATGGACACAGCGTGAGACCATATTCAGAAGTGAAATAAATCAAACTCACATGTATAAATACTGAATATATTCCCTAGTATAAGAAATGATAATACATAGAAGTATGTGGTAATCATGATACCCAATCATATCGGTTTGAATCCATATAATGTTTTCACTCATTAAGTGCAATGGTTTTATCCTGGGTTTCTCGATTTTAGTATCGGTGATAGTACTAATAGCTATTCTGAAGAAAATAACACATCATAAAAGCCAGTGCTGATTTAATATCCTCTTCTTTGGAACTCCCATCAAGCTGTTGTACATGTTTCCACTGGTTTTAACATGTTGCGTCTTAATATATTTTACTGTATGTGATAGTATAAATAAAATTTTTTACAGGCAAAGAGATAATATAGAAATCATTGTTCATTTTCTGTTAACTGGCTCTAAATACCCTGTAATTCTTTTGTATCCTTGAATGGCTTCACAGTGTCTTGATATGATTGATTCTATAGTATACGAAGTTATACTCAAATAATTCAAGGAAAGAGGTACTATGGTGACTACTATTATGTTAGATTATCTGGTGGTGAAACAAAATGATGCTTTAATTGTTTAGTTCTAACCTGTGTTGTTCTATTACAATGTCTCTTTTATCTCGATCTCCACCCTTTTTAAAAAAAAAATATTCTATTTTTTATTTTTTTTTCTATTAAAGGAAAACTAAATTAAAAAATAGCGGGATATATTATAGTAACTATTTGTTTTCCTATTAACCTGATTTGAACCCCAGTATTGCTCTCCCCATCTTGTTCTTCCTGATTTTACTATATTTTATTTTGTTTGATAGTATCAAAGGCAACCACTTTGTAGGCAATAAGATTTAATATGATGCCCATTATGGTTTGACTATTATCTTCTTTTGAAATCCTGTAAGGTCTCTAGTGTAGATTTTATTGGTCTTGTTCTCTACTGTTTTGATCAATTCTATTATACCTGACGATATAGCAACTCTTTTTAAAAATAGCAAGAGGCACAATGATAACCATTTTGATCAGCTGATATTCTATTTGTGTGTCAAGTACTATGCCCATCCTTATGTTATAACCAACTCTGTTTTGTTAACTCACTTGAGGTTTTATTCTCTTCAAAAAAAAGTAATAAGAACTATGGGAGTAAAAAAAAAAAAACCCAAAAGTGTAATTGTTATTGTGAAGAATAGAGGAAAGGAAGGTGGCCTAAGGGATATAAGTGCCTGTTTGAGTGTGTAGGAAGGAAAACCATATTACTGAGCTTTTGTTGGATCATTGAACAGAACTGTCTGCAATCTTGCTGTAGGAATGTTCACTTTAGATGCTTTAATTTTATAATTTGGACAACTGTTTCTAAGAAGACAATATATAAAACCTATTAACTAGTGATTTCTTACTGTATTTTTTTCTTGAAATTCTGTATTATTTGTACCCTTTTACTGCTTTGTTTTTTTATGTTCTTTTTTTCTCTTTAAATAAAAAAATTAAACCTGGAATTTATATCTTTTATTTATTTATTTTTTTGGTACTGGGGATCAAACTGGCAACCTCACACTTGCCAGGCAGGGGCTTAAGCCCCTTAAGGAGCTAAATCCCCAGCCCCACAATATATATCTGTCACATCTTATCATCTTCAGAGTAGTTGCCTCTACTGTTGGACTTGATACCAGCAAGCATACCAAATGTGAATAAAATCAGTCAAGGCCAAATAACATTCAAACAAACCAGCTTCAAATAACATCAGTCACAGTAAGACAGTGTAAGTAATAAAGGGTTTCAGTTTTAGTTAATAGGAAATTAAGGACAGTTACCATCATAGGATAACCTTCTATTTTTGGGTTATATCTCTGTGCCCTCAAATCTAATATGAGTAGACAGACCACAACAAAATATAATCAAACTAAACAGAGCAACAGAACTACTGTAGCTTTTAAATCCTGATACACTTTTAACAATGTCCTCTGCCTTCTTTTTTTAGGCAATTCCTCACCTTTCTCCTTCTAAGGATACTATTATTCACTGTTCAGAGTGTTATTAGTTTACTCTCATGTTCAATTTCAGCATACATAAAAATAAAGATATCAGCTATGAAGAGAATGAGACACATTATGGTAATCATTATCAACTTCCCAAAATCAGTCTTGAAGATCAAAAAAAGTGTGCATCATCCTGTAATTATTTGATTAGTTCTATAATGTTCAGTATATATTCAATGCATGTGAAGATCGGAACAAATATTTTGAAGAAAACTAGAGACAGTAAGATAGAAAATGAACATCTCAGTGGACTTGATGTGAAACCTGTGTTTCCTTAACTTATTTCCTTGTGAACTGTTCTGTTTTGTCATGTTTAGTCTTACCATCTTTAAGATAAAAAACAAGTTTGTAAATTAGATAAGCATATTAATAAGTTCCTGTTGGATCACTGAGGTGAACTGTTCACAGTGTCCTTATTTGAATATCACTTTGTATGCTTTAATTTTGTGACTTGAACAATTACTTCTAAGATAGCAATATGTAACTAATGAACTAGTGATTTCTTATTGTTTATTTTTCAGAACTTCTGTATTATTTCTACACTTTTTGGTTTTTTTCTTTAAATAAAAATAATTCACCAAAAATATAAAAAATTAAGATTTAAAGACAAAATATTAAGTACATAGACACTATCCATACTTGAAAGTGAAAAGCCCATTTCAGTTTACCATGTTTAATTACAAGATGCCATGTTGAAACACAAAGACACTTTAAAAATTCTAAAGAGGTATAAGTGATTAACTGAAAGCCATACAAAATATGTACTTGAATAGAGCTCCACTTCAGATTTGTCATTTCTGGAAAATTTGTGAAGAAATATTGACAACAAATTTCTGTATTGATTATTTCTTCAGGTCTACTTGGAATTTTTAAAGTAAACTTAGATCTAAACTGTATGAAGAGTGCTCCTTTTTCTATGTATTTAACAACAAACATGGATTGCCATATTTCTCACATTGTTAATACACATAGGATCCAATGAGCTCTTTCACATATGTAACAATGATCATGTGTGCTGAGAGTATTCCCATAACACATAGGATTTATCTCTTGTGTGAGTTTCTTCACATATTTCACTTACAATCTGGCTGCTGAAAGTGTCTCCACTTGCTTACGTAGCCAGTGGTTCTACCGAGTGTGAATTCTTTCATGTGTTTTGCAATAACTGTGTGTGGTAAAAGCTTTGCCACATTGTTATATACATAGGGTTTCTCACCAGTGTGGAGTCATTGATGTATTTTACAAAATCCATGTGTGGTGAAAGCTTTCCCACATTCTTCACATAAACAGGGTTTCTCAACAGTGTAAATATTTTCATGTATTGGACAATGAGCATTTCTGCTGAAACCGTTCCCACATTCCTTACATATATAAGTTCTTCCCAGTGTGAAGTTTTTCATGCATTATGCAATATGTACTTGTGCTCAAAAAATTAATGATGCTTACATACACTGGTTTTATCTTGAGTGTGAACTTTCATGTTGCTTACAATTTCCCTGTTGTTTAAAAGCTTTCCCACATTGCTTACATACATATGGTTTCTCGCCAGTGTGAATTCTTTCATGTTGCTTACAATGTCCATGTCGGGTAAAAGCTTTCCCACATTGCTTACATACATAGGGTTTCTCTCCAGTGTGAATTCTTTCATGTTTCTTAAAATATCCCTGTGTGTTAAACGCTTTCCCACATTGCCTACATACATAGGGTTTCTCTCCAGTGTGAATTCTTTCATGTATTTTACAATTTGCCCGTGTGTTAAAAGCTTTCCCACATTGCTTACATACATAGGGTTTCTCTCCAGTGTGAATTCTTTCATGTTTCTTAAAATCTCCCTGTGTGTTAAAAGCTTTCCCACATTGCTTGCATACATAGGGTTTCTCTCCAGTGTGAAGCCTTTCATGTTTTTTACAATCTGCCCGTTTGTTAAAAGCTTTCCCACACAGCTTACATACATATGGTTTCTCTCCAGTGTGAATTCTTTCATGTATTTTACAATTTGCGCGTCTGTTAAAAGCTTTCCCACATTGCTTACATACATATGGTTTCTCTCCAGTGTGAATTCTTTCATGTTGCTTACAATTTCCATGTTGGGTAAAAGCTTTCCCACATTGCTTACATACATATGGTTTCTCTCCAGTGTGAATTCTTTCATGTTGCTCACAATGTCCAGATTTGTTGAAACCTTTTCCACACTGCTGACATACATAGGATTTCTCTCCACTGCAATATTTTTCATGCATCTGAACATTGTGGTGTGTTTCTGCTTCTTTCACATTCACATTACCTTCTGCAGTACAAAGGAATACTTCTTTACACTGATTCCAAGATGTATGTCCATAGGATTTCCCTAGCTTTACATTTCTGTTTAAAAAAAATCACATATAGGATTGATAACCATATTACTAAGTTTTCATGGGAGAGTTGACCAAAACTGTTTGCAGTCTCACTGTTTGAATCCCCACTTCATATGTTTCACTTTTGTATTTCATTAACTATTTCTATTAGCAGCATAGGTAATCACTGTCTTTAGATTTCTTACTGTTTATTTTCACTTTGAAAGGGGTATTATTTCTACTTATTTTGTTTTTTTTCTCTTTCCTTACATTAAATATAAAAAACAAAAATTCACAGTGAAATGGGTCTCAGTTTAATGACTGCATTAATGTCAAGTTCTGCTTTTAATGTCTGCATTTAATTTCTGAACATGAAGTAACAGAATGGCCTTGTAAGACATGTTGAAACCAACCATTCCCAAAAGAATGCTACAGATTTGGAAATCTTAAAATTTGGTACCTTTTCAAATGCATAATCTTTAGATTCATTTTGGGCAAGGATACATATGTGTATCACATACAGTTCATTCTGATATGTTTCCACATCACAATCTCCCTTCTGTCCTTAACCTGTAGTTCCTTTTGCCATATGGTCAGTCTTACTTTTCTCTTTTAACTCTCTTTCATTTCATTCCACAATTTATATTTTGGTTTCTCATCTAAAAGAAATCCTGTGACCTTTTAGGTTTTATAGCTGAGCTATTTCACTGAATTGATGGGAGAAAGAACCACCTATTTCTTATGGCAAATGACATTATATTCTTTATTTTTTGACATTATATAACACATTTTTTTCTTTTCCATGCTGGGAATGAACAACAGCTATTAGCATAAAATCTATAGCTTTTTAAATGTGTTGTAAGAGATTTTCGCTGATCATTAAGCTGTGAAATTTGAACTTGAATTTGCCATTGTGCAAAATCTGATTCCTAATGTGCTGGATTTACAAGAATGCACAATCACAAAGAGTCTATTAACATTTTCCTTATCCACAAATCCAGTGATAGATAGCTAAGCTCCTTCAAGGCCTGATCTACTATAACTTGATCTGCTTTGTATATGAGTAAGCATGTATCAGTATTTTATGTGCATTTTGAATTTTTAAAAATACATCCAGGACAAGTATGAGGGGATCAATTTCTAGAGACAACTGCACACTGATATTCAGAATGAGTGCACTTAACATTCTACCAGCCTTCTAAGAATTTTAGTCAGAATGGCTGATTCTTCAGAGCATGGCTTGGAAACACAAGAACTCCATTTTATTTCAAATTCTATTGCAATCAGCAATTTTTAGATGATGAGTGTGTTGTATTCACATGTATATATGGATAGAAAAACTGAAGAGAGAATGTCATAACTTAAAGTGTATGCCTTTCATACACATCTATATGCAATGTCATACATTTTCTAGATTTAATCCACTCATTATACATGCCCTAGCTTATAAGTCTTCAGAGAATATTACTGACAATAAATTGAATGGTGCCTCATTTCTTTGGCGGTCATTTTTCTGCTGACTCACTAATTACTCAGAAACATTACTTCTCCTTATGAGTGTGAATTACCTTAAGTATCTCCAGTAAATTTTGCATTCTTTTCCAGCTTCCTGGATATCCCCAAGTCCTCCTGAATTGTAGACATAGAAATACCAGCGCTCATTAGAATAATACATACAAATTAACAGATTTTGTTTAGAGTTGTGACAGAATGTGTCCAGGTCTGAGCTATTTTTAAAAATATTTTCACATTGTTTTTAATGAAACAGCAACATACAACATTCTGACAGCATGAGTGACAAAAGTATTTTGTCCTTACCAATTGCAGTCATGTTCCTAAAGGTTTCGCCCATCACATCTCTGTAGAGGTTCTTTTGGGATGGACTCAGCAAAGTCCACTCCTCATTGCTGAAGTTCACGACCACATCCTCAAAGGCCACCACCTCCTAAAGGATCATACATATATTTCTCACATGAAGGTTGAGACACCAGGTTTGGGATATTCTAAATTCTCTCCTACAAATCTGAATCAAAAGCAAAGTGTGGTGGTATATATCTATAATGCCAGCACTCAAAGGGCTGAGGCAGGATGGTTTCAGTGAATTCAGGGCAATTCTAGGGTGTTCAAATCTAGCTGATATACATATAGAAAGCTTGTCTCAATAAAACAAAACAAAACTAAACAAATACAACCAAACAAACAGCTGAATGAAGACTGATTTCTGCAAATTTAAATCCATGTCTTGGTCATTAATTTTGTGTATATACACATTTTTGAAGACAGCAAATTTCATGATAGATTGCAACTCACTGCTAATGTAACAGTGAAATAGGAGCACTGATTCTTGTGCTGAGTCACTGCAATATTCCCTGTGTACTGTCTCTAATGCAGAGCTCACAATGAGAAGCCTGCAGGACCAGCATCCACAAAGCACAGAGGCAGAAAAATATCCCCTCAATCAACTGGGAAGCCAAGCAAGCACCTGCCTTCCCTGGTAAGTGGTGGTGGTGTGGCGGACTGTGGCCCATCCAGGAGGCAAACCAGCAGCAGCTCCTGAGATCCATGCCATGCTGGAATTTAGGACACTTGGAAGGCAAGCAAGCACCACTTCTCCCTGGTAAGTGGTGGAGGTCTGGCAGAATGCTGCCCTTCCAGGGGGAGAACCAGCAGCAGCTCCTGAGATCCACACCATGTGGGAACTTAGTATGCTGTTAAACAAAACAACCAGCCTGTCTCCCTACTAAGCAATAGTGAACCTACTGATGCACCACCTAGAATCAAACATCCCACTTCCCTACCCCTCTTCTTCTGTCACCCCCCCGTTAGCAAATGGGAACCAGAAATCTGAGCGACTCCTGGGAAGCAGATGATAACAAACAAGGGGGACTTCCTTCTACTGTCTCTTTGAAGGCAAATATTTTTATTACTGTTTTTCTCTTTTCTGATTAATGGTATTGTTCTATTCAATATTCTGTTTTGATAAGTACTATAATATTCTGTATTTCATCTCATTTTGATATACGTGTTTGAAAGAACAACTATTGGGGCTGGGGATTTAGCTCAGCGGCATAAGCACCTGCCTTGAAAGGAGACAGTCGTGGGCTCGATCCCCGGTACTGATAAAAAGGAAAAAAGATTAAAAAAAAAAAGAACAACTATTATGAAGATAATAAAATATACTGTGATACCTATTAGTGTTATCACAGTAATCAGTTTTGCAGTTGTGTACCAATTTCACTGTATGATCTTAGTTGGCCTTATTCTGCCTTGTTCTGTTGTATTTTACCACTTTCAAAATTTAAAAAAAAAGAAAAAAAAATATCATCAATCACTTTGATAGGCTGCAGATAATGTCTCTTCAAATCTCATTTAGGCCAGTGAGTACTTTGTTCTTAATATACTTCAGCAGCATTTTGAAACATGAATTTGGTTTCATAGAACAAAACATAAATAACATCCAATATGGTACACAAATAATAACTCAAATGTTAGTGGAAAATGCTGTTTTCAAAAAATAAGTATATAAAATGGAACCAGGCCCAAGCTGTAATTTATAGCTCACTCTCACCAAGCGTTCACTTTCAATTCAGATATAAGGAATATATCTTGTGAGGCTGGTAAAGGACTTCTTCCTTGAATTTGGGGCTATCCTAAGTTACAAAGCTGTCTAACATAGAGAAACCCTGACTGTGACACCCCACAGACAAAGTGAAACTTGAAAAGAGACTGCATAAGACACCTTTGGTTTGTTTTTAAAAATTATAGCCATATAACATGGAAAAATTCCAACAATATTCAACACTGTCTGGGAAACAATGTGGATATCTTCCATAAAACAAAGAAAACACTTTCATAGTTGGGTATTTAGCTCAGTGGCATGAACGCCTGCCTGGAAAGCATAGGTCAGGCGTTCGATCCTTGGTACAAAAAAATCCACATTTTACCTTCATGACACTGGGGCATAATTAGAGATAATCCAAATTAGATCTCAAGTACGGAACAGAAAATTCATGGGTTGGCAAGGATGTGAAATACTGATTGTTGCCAGAGCTGGTGTTGATCACCTCAAGGAAGCAATCAGAACCCAACTTTAACTTCACACTTACTCTAAGAACTACCTGAATTTCAGTGAAAATCATCTCTGTTGTATGTCCTGCTATTGGCTTCCTGCATTCTGTCAGTCACTGGCACATCCTTTCCATGCTCTTCTGATCCATCCTCAGCAGGAAACCCTTCATGCCTAACTATTGATGTCACTGCAAAATTTCTGTTTAGAGTTTCTCCTTTACACCACTTGGTAAATTCCATTGCAGAGCATTTCCATATTTAAACTATGAACAACCAAGCCACTAAATCAGCTCTTAATTCAGAGATGACACACCTTTTCCTTTCCATTCAGAAGGATATCACGTGTATATGTGCATGCAAATGCCTAAATTTCAGCATTTTTCGATGAGAATTTAACAGGTAGCCCTTTCTGGAATTTGTCCTTCACAAATTTTTACCCTGTCCTTGATAACACTTTCATATTTGCTTCATTTTTCTCAGACTTCAAAACTCTATGGCTGTTCTCACAAACCTAGTCTGTGAACAAGGGTGCCACCTAAATAATTAAGTATGTTCAGAAACTATTTTGCACTGATCTGTATAATACACAGGAGTTCACCAGTTGTTTGGGAAGACTTTTTCCACTGAGGCACACTACTACACATCTCTGCATTCTCAGGAACTTTGCCACTACCTGTCATGAGGATGGAAATATGAGAACATACTATAAATTGAGGAGACCACTATAAATACAAAAAGCCCAACTTTAAGTTGAGCCATTGTGGCTATGAGGTCCTGCATTACAAACATTAATAAACTCCGGACATTCTAGATCTGCTACTCCAAGGAAAGGGAGCAGAGACTAGCTCATTATTGCTCTACAAGCTACAAAAAGCATCATAGTCAGGGTCTTTCCAACTTCCTCTAGTGCCTAAGATTGTGGAGTTACCAGGCTAGCAATGAATTTCAAAGATGATACTTGAGTCTACTGCTGTCATAGTGAAGCCAGGGTACTGGGGACCCCAAATCACCCTTGCCAACAGCAAGAGACAAAAGGGACAGTGAATGACCCATGGTCAATGCTGGAGGACCTCAGGAGCTGAAGCTAACTAAATACCTGGGACTCCAGACACCGGAACTACTCCTAAATACTTGTAACCGGTTTCACCCAATCCACCCTACTTCTGGGCTCCCATCCACAAACTCACTATTTCCATGGTTCCAGGATCTCTCAGGATCTTTGCTAATCAGGCCACAGGACAACAAATGTACTAAATGAGATCCAGCAAGCATTTTGCTTCCAGTATTATACTCAGAACAGATAAATCATGCTGAGACACTGGAAGAGACAAAAGTCACAGCCAGCAATGGCCCACCTGATTGGACAGTTCATACAGCCTGCCGCTTCATCACTGATTGACTCCTGCTCTACTGCCTTCATTCTGAGTCAACAATAAACAGGGAAAGGAACCCCTCCCTGCAAGACAGGATCCCAAATGATAGACTGTAGTGCAGAGACTTCTGGAGCTGCCATTCTTCTACAGCAGTGAACTGAGCTAGACAGAGGAGTGTTTGTACTGAAGAGCGTTACCTCAGGCTTTTAATTTTCAAATCCATTTTATTTCAAGGAAAAAAGAGCACATCAACTAAAATTGAATTTCAAAACATGTCAATCAGAAGGCAACACTGGTATATACATTGCACATTTTCATCCTCAGATCATTCACCCAGAGCACAAGACATCTCTAATCAATTTTCAAAAAAGTACTGTTACAGGCACCTGAGTTACTTAAATACTCTTGACATGAACCAAGGCTACATCCTCCAAGGAGCTAATGCAGGAAACCAGATACCTTGCAACTATGGGGAAGACTGACACCTCATGCTATGGGCCAAGACTCAAGACAATGACAATCAAATTCATCCATATTCTAAGGATAGATATTCCAAATAGTTCCCTAGGATGCTGAGGAAGTTAGGAGTCACCATTCAAAGAAATTTATCCTTATCCTAAAGACTGACATTCTAAATAGTTCCTGTCATACTGAGGAACTCAGATATCACCCTCCCAAACCCCTAAGGGAAGAGTCACAGCTGCCTAAGAATGCCTGCTTTCTATGTGACTCCCTTCCCCCTTTGCTCCCAATTTAATCAGCTTTTCCTCAACTTAATAATCCTATTGGGTACCATAGCTCTGACCCATCTTATGCCCATCTGCATTGTGAGTTCCTAGTTTTCCCCACCTTAAACTCATTTCACCACATGATTTTACTCGATTAAGGTCCCTAGAAAGGATAGTGTTTAGCAACCTGCTCAGGACCCCTTATCTCTCTCAGGCAGCTTTCTTTCTCTCAATAAGTACATTCATTATTTTGATTTCTTCATTCCAATCAAAGGATGTACTTCAAAGTGTTTTACCCTAGAAACAATTACAGGACCTCATGGTGGTAGTTCAAAGTGGAAGAAGGTGAAATCAGGGATGCTTACTCATATGTCCACTTCCTATATTCTCCTTAATTACAACTTCCTCTTTCTTTCCCAGGGGCCTAATGAAAATTCCCATCAGCTCTCTCATGACATCAATCTCCCCTCAAGCACCACATCCAGTCAAAAGTCACATATACCCCATAACCCCATAGTCAGTTGGGAAAAAAAAGCCAAACCCTTGGGGGCTGTGGGCTCCTCTCCACATTCTTTAAGCAAAAGGCCACTTTTACATTTCTTATATTCTGCTTCTCTACTGTGCTAAATTATCTCCTCAGTAACTTTGGTAATCTAATCCATTTTAAACCTATCTCACCACATGATTTTATTCTATAAAATTCCTAGAAAAGACAGAGTCCTTTGCTACCAGCTCAGAACCCCTTCTGTTTCTCCCAGACAGAAGCTTTTTGATAGGATTTTTGGTGTAGTAAAGAAGAGAATATTAAGTCAAAATGGCCTTTATTCTAAGAATATGGAGAGAACCCCATGACTACTGGGCGTCTGGCTTTTTCTTCTGGAAAAGTGTGGGTGGCATACAAGTAGTTTTTGACTTGGTTGGTGGTTAAAGTTGTCATTGCTGATATGCAAGTAGCTGATTGAGATTCCTTCCTTGCCACAGGTACCTTGAATAGGGAAAAGGAAAGTCACTTCAAGGTAAAAGTCCCCTGGTTCCACCTCGACTTCCAAAATATACTATTTAGAGCAAAATATTATCACTTTCTTTCTCTCAATAAATATATTCTGCTCTTCAACTCTGTTGTTCCTAAAATTCATTCTTGTGTTTTACAGAACACAAGCTCAGACCAGACATAGAAGGTCAGGAACTTCATTCCATTTTATCACGGTATGGCTGCCTGTATTTCTAACTAACTCAGCTGCCTATAACTTTAAGAATTGTTTATCAATTTGACTTGGAGCAATTGTAGCAAATAAAATGTTCTTAATGAATATAGGGAAATATATCATTAAATTGAAAAAATGATTATCACAGTGTTTCTAGTTAGCATCAGCCAACATTTTCAACTTTCATGTTTGTGGGAAAACAAAAAATAAAAACAACTCAGAAAATAGCAATCCTATAGGGGACAGTATATCATTCACTGTAGTTGCCATGTTATGTGCAGGTATTTCATAGATCACAAAAGAAACATTGAGCCAATTAAATACCAAGTATTAGTTTCAATAAATGTGCTCATAGCACTGCATCATTGACAACTGTGATTTTTTTTTCTTTATGAGGGATTGAACTCATGACCTTGTGCTCTCCAGGCAGCTCCTTCTATCACTGAGCTCAATCCCCAGCCTTAACAACTTTAGATACTAAATATGACTATTAACAATGTTTAATTTGCCATTGACATATTTAGTATAAATTTTGTAAACCTACATTTTCACAAATGCAATTATTTTCTTTCCTTGCAGTTTAAATTACTTTTTTTTTTAGGTACTAGAGATCAAAGTTACAATCTACCACTATCCAGGCAGGCATTTCTGCCTGCTGAGCTAAATCCCCAGTGTGTATTAATGAGTATTTCACTTTATTCATTCAAATAGTACTGTGATTTTAGCAAAGGTTTTCAATTTAGACAGAAATTGATATACAATCAGAGAGGAACTGGAACCTCAAAGAGTCAATGCAAAAAACTAAACACAACAATCACAGCTACAGGCACAGGTGAAGAAAGCCAGACCTGAAAGTGAAGATGCAGTGACCATGTCTACATGCTCCTGAAAAGAAAAACAACAGCTTGAAATGTACTAAAATTACCATCTCCCCCAGAAAGTTCAGATAGGCATCAATTACCATAATCAATGACCAGAACAACTGGACTATTGTTCCCACAAATGCCTTGGCTCTTTTCACATACCTTTTCTGGCTGACTTGTTCCCCTGATGAATAATATTAGTTAAGCACCTACAAGCTTATAGATTGATTGTAGTTTGAGACCCACAGTTTGCCCACATTGTGACTATCCTGTATAAATGAGCCCTGATAATATGACTGTGGCCAAAACACTGAAGATCACTCCTGAAAATTCAGAGCTATTCTCTCTTTTTTTCTAAGACAATTTTTGAACTTCTTTTGGTTTGTGACTTCATTTCTCAATGTTGTCAGCCATTAAATGATGTATTTGATATCAAGCAGGGCAGGATTATATTTCTCTTATCTCAATTTAAATATGAAATGTCTGCTAAAGGCATTGTTCCAAAGCCTGAATTTCAAGCTCTTTGTTTGCCCTGAGTTTAACATTTCCATGAGCTTTTAGAAGTCCTCATTCTAGTGAACTGCAAATGTCTTGGAGGAAGGAGGTCACTGCTGTGCTGTAGCACAATAGATGCCATTCCTAAACCTGTGTTTGTCACTGCCTCCTGAATGCCACTGCATGCCACTACCTGGCCTTCTTTCCTCTGCCAGCATCATTCAATAATTCCCATTTTACATAAGTCAAATTTCACTCAGCTCTATTTTTGTTTGTTTTCAATAGTCTTTCTGTCTACTTTGTTGTTGTTTTTTTCATTTTAGTTTTTTGATTTAGAGACATGGTCTCACTGTGGAGTTCTGGGCAGCCTTGCACTCACTATGCAGGTTAGGCTGTCATTGAACACAAGCCCATTCTCCAGTTTCAGCTTCTTCATATTTGGGAAAATACGTGGGCATTATAGCACATAGTGTTTGTCTTTTTTCTCCTTTCTTTTTCACAATTATTCTTTCATTTCAGTGGCACTGTCATTTAATCCTGAGGTGTGCTTGTGTCAGTAAAGGTTTCTGCAGCTTGAGTTGAGTTTGGGAACAATAATATAGGAAGCCCATATAGGAACCCAATTGAGAAATGTGGAATTTCATAGCTGATCTCAGGACCACCTGTACACAGAACCCCCAACCCCATATCAGGATCTAAACAAGAGGCTCTGAACTGGAAAGTTACAGATGTTTTAAAAGATAGAATCACAAAAAGATCCTGTTGGAAATCATTTAGCTAAAATCTTATAATAATGGTTGGATGACAACTGTATTTTGCTTCTTTTGTTGAGCAGGTTAATTTTTTTCTTTGGGTACAGCTCATTGTGCTTTGCTCCTGGAACTTCAACACTGAGTAATTTTCCATTTTTCTGGGTGAAATACAGGGCACTAGTTAAATTCAAAGCTCAAGATGGCATCTATTATGCCAAGCTACAACACAGCTAAGTTACAAGCCTCAATATTTTCTAGGGTAAAAACACACATATCTATAATCTGAACACTCAAGAGGCTGAGGCAGGAGTGTTGCTTTGACGTTAGGGCAATTCTGTTCTCCATATAGGGTTCAAATCTAGCTGATATACATAGAGAAAACTTGTCTCAATAAAACAAAACTAAACTAAACAAATAAAACCAAACAAAACAGCTGAATGGACACTGATTTCTTCCAATCTTAATTCCACATCTCGGGGATTAATTTTTGGTATATACACATTTTTTGAGACAGCAAATTTAATGTTCTGTTGCAACTCACAGCTAATGTAACAGCCAAATAGGAGCACTGATTCTTATGCTGAGTCACTGCAAGAGTCCCTGTGCACTGTCTCTAAAGCAGAGCTCATAGTGAGAGCATGCAGGACCAGCATCCATAAAGCACAGAGCCAGACAAATATCTCATGAATCACTTTGATGTACTAACAATGATATCTCTTCAGATCTCATTTAGGTCACTGAGTCCTTTGTTCTTAATATACTTAAGCAGCATTTTGATATTTAAATTTGGTTTCATAGAACAAAACATAACATCAAATATGATACATAAATAATAACTCAAATGTTCATGGAAAACTGCTGTATGTAAAAAATGTATAAACAATGAAACCAGGTACAAGTTTCAAATTAGAGCTCAGTGCCACCAAGTGATCACTCTCCATTCAGATATAAGAAATATATCTTGGGAGGCTGATGCAGGAGAACTTCCTTGAGTTTGGGGATAGCCTAAGTTACAGAGCTGTCTGAAATAGAGAAACCCTGACTGAGACACCCCACAGACAATGTGAAACTTGAAAAGTGACTGCATAGGACACCTTTGGTTTGCTTTAAAAATTATATCCATATAATATAGAAAAATTCCACAATATTCAACATTTTCTGAGGAACAATGTTGATATCATACACAGTACACAGAATACAATTTCAAAGCTGGGTATTTAGCTCAGCAGCATGAACACCTAGGTAGGTACCTAGTAAGCTTGAGATCATGAGTTCAATCTCTGTTACAAAAAAAATTCAAATTTCACCTTCATGACACTGGATCATAATTAGAGATAATCAAAATTAGATCTCAAGTGAAGAACACAGAATTCATGGGTTGACAAGAATGTGGAATACTGATTCATACCAGAGCTGGTGTTTTTCACCTCAAGGAAGAAATCAGAAGACAACTTTAACTTCATGCTTACCCTAAGAACTACCTGACTTTCAGGGAAGACCCTCTCTGTTGTATGTCTTGCTATTGGCACACTGTGTCCTGCCAGTCACTTCCACATCCTTTCCATGCTCCTCTGATCCACCCTAAGCAGAAAACGTTTCACGACTAAGCTATTGATATCCCTGCACAATTTCAATTTATGGCATCTCCTTTACACCACTTAGTAAAGTCCACTGCAGAGCATTTCCATGTTTAAACAATGTATATGATCAACCAAGCTATTAAATCACCTCTTCATTCAGAGATGACACCCATATTCCTTTCCATTCAGAAGGATATCATGCATATATGTTCATGCAAATGACTAAATTTAGGCATTTTTCAAAGAGAATTTAAGAGGCAGCTCTTTCTGGAATTTGTCCTTAGCAAACACACTTTACTCTGCCCTTGATGACACATTTATATCTGCTTCATTCTTCTCAAAATTTAAACCTCTATGGCTGTTCTCCCAAACATCGTCTATGAGCACATGTGTCACACAATGTATGTTCAGAAATTCTTTGCATTGTTCTTTATAATACACAGCAGTTCATCCAGTGTTTGGGAAGCCTTCCTCCACTGAGGCACATCACTACACATCTTTGAATTCTCAGAACCTTTGCCTCCACCTTTCATTTTCATGGAAATATGAGAACATAGTATAAATTTAGGCGATCACAAAATACATAAATGCATAAGTTTAAGGAGAGCAGTTGTGGCTACGAAGTCCTGCAGCACAGACATTTATAAACTTCTGGCTTCCAGATTTGTTGCTGACAGGAATGAGGGCAGAGACCCAGCTTATTACACCTGCACCCCGCTTGAAAGCACATTGGAATCAGGGTCTCCTCATGCCCCTTCCTGGGCCCAGACAGTTGGAGGAGCAAGGGCAGCAGGCGATTTCAAAAATGGCATAGTGGCCTGGTGGTATCACAGTAGCGACAGTGTTCTAGGGACCCAGAACTGTCCTGGCACCAGCAAGAGGTAAAAGGGACAGAGGATGACTCACTCACTGCTCGCACTAGAGGACTTCAGGATCTGAGGCTAAGCACACAGGCTCTAGACAGCACAACTGCTTCTCACCACTTCCTTTTTTTTTTTTTTTTTGTCTTTTTCCTTTTTATCGGTACTGGGGATCGAACTCATGACTGCATGCTTTCAAGGCAGGCGCTTATGCCGCTGAGCTAATCCCCCGGCCCCTTCTCACAACTTCTAACTGGTTTCAACCAGATTCCACACCATTTCACTGCTCCCATCCCATAACATCACCATTGCGTAGTTTGGAGGTCTCCCAGGTTCTTTCTAAGCAGTCCACAGAGAATAGAAGCAAAAAATAGTGGTCTAGCAAACATCTAGCGCTCTCTTTTTTGCCCTGGCCTTGCAATTGACGCCATGACACTGGAAGAGACCGCCTACCTTGGCCCGCCTGATTGGACAGTTCTTACAGCCAGTCTCTTCATCACTGATTGGCTCCTGCCCCCCCTGCCTGTCTTCCCCACCAAGAATAATTACAGAAAATAAACCCACCCTATAAGTGTGGGTCCACAATGAAACATGGTGGAGGCTTCTGGAGCTGGCTATTTTCTGGAATGTTGACCTCAGCTCGTCTGATGAGTATTTGCACTGGAAGTCTTTACCTCAGTCCTTGTTTTTTCTCCCAAACCCATTTTATTTGAAAGTTAAAAAGTTAAAAGTTAAAAAATACCACCAACAATGGAGAAGGGTTGCTTTTCCCCCCACAACCCCTCCAGCATTCGTTATTGCTTGATTTCTTGACAGTAGGCATTTTTTCTGGGGCAAGGTGACTTATCAGTGTTATTTAATTTGCAATTGTAAAATGACGAGTGATGCAGAACATTTTGTCACATATTTATTTGCTGTTTTTATTTCTTCATCTGAGAACTGTGTATTTCACATCAGATGCACATTTTTGGATTGGGTCTTTAAATCTGGGAAGACTGAAAATTTTTAGTTTTCCGTGCTCTCAATAGTAATACTTAGTCTGAGAAACAGTTGGCAAACATTTTCTCCCAAGTTGTGGGTTGTCTCTTCACTCTGTTAGTGATTTCTCTTGCTGTTAAAACGTTTTTCAGTAGGGTGAGATTCTCAATTAATTCTCTTTGATTTTTGCTGTTCATTCCATGTTTTCTTCATAAAGTCTTTGCTTACATCAATGTCTTCAAGAGTTTTACTTACTCTATCTTGCAGCAGATTTAATGTTTCTGCTTTAATATAAGATCTTTCATCTATTCTGATCTTAGCTTAATACATGTTGAAAGATAATATTCAGAATGTATAGAGCCAGTTTTTGCAGCACCATTTAGTAAAGAGGCTGCTTTTTTTCCAATGACTCTGTTTGGCACCTTTGTCAAAGATAAGATGATTTAGTGGTCTGGGGTTGTTTCTCCATCTTCTAATTTGTTCCTTTGATCTTTGGGTCTGGTTTTATTTGGTTTTTTGTCAGTACCACACCTTTTTTTTTAAAATCACAATACCTTTATAGTACAATTTCAACTCAGGGATTTTGATGAACCCTCTCTTTTCTTTGTTGGCCAGGATCACCTTTCCTACTCTATGTCCCTTCTGGTTCCAGATGAATTTTAGGATTTATTTTGTGTAATTCTTTGAGGTATGCTATGGGGTTTTGATTGGGATTGCACTGAATCTGTACAATAGCTTTGGACGTATGGTCATTTTCACTATATTGAATTTCCCTACCCAAGACTATGGGATAGCTCTTCATTTTAGAATATCATCTTCAATCTCCTTTTTGAGAGTACTGTGGTTTACAGTATAGAGGTCCTTTACATCCTTTGTTAGATTGATTCCTAAGTATTACATTTTGTTGGATGCTATTGTAAAAGTTATTGTTTCCTTGATTTCTCTTTCCATGAGTTTTTTATGCTTGTTTATGAAGTCTATTGATTGTTGAGTGTTGCCTTTGTAACCAGCTATATTAGTGAATTTGCTTCTCAAACTAGAAGTCTTTTGGTGGAATTTTTAGGGTCTTCTAAGTAGAGTATCATGTCTTCTGCAAATAATGATAGTTTAATATTTCCTTTCCTATCTTTATTCCTTTTATTTCTTTCTCTTGCCTAATTGCTCCAGCTAGTTTCCAGGACTATATTGAATAAGAGTGGAGATAGTAGACATCCTTGTTTTGTTCCTGATTTTAGAGTGAAAACTTTCAGTTTTTGTCCACTTAGTATGAGGTTGACTGTTGGTTTGTAATAAAAGGCTTTTATCAGATTGAGATAAAGATCATCTCTCCCAATTTTTGTAGGTTTTTTATTATGAATAGGTGAGGGACTTTGGCAAAATCTCTGCACGTATTGAAATGATCAAATGATTTTTGCTTTTGGATTTGTCAATACCATGTATTATATGTATGGTTTTATGTATGTTATACCACCCCTGCATCCCAGGGAATAATTCCACTTGATCGTGGTATAAAATCTTCTTAATGATATTCTGCAGACTGTTTGCCAGTATCGTATTGAGGATTTTTGCTTCAATGTTCACTAGGCAGAATGGTCTGTAATTCTCCTTCTTATTTGGATTGTTCTCTGGTTTTGGTATCAGGGTAATGCTTGCTTCCAGGAATGAATTGAGAAGTACCATTTCCCATTCGATTTCATTAAATTTTGAGAAGTGGTGGTGTTAGCTCTTCTCTAAATTTCTTATTTATGTCTGCCATTTCATGGCTACCCCTGCTTTATTTCAAGGATCAGTGGACTCATTCCATAATGGGCTGCAAATGTTTTCAGGATTCACGTTCAATCCTCCAGGAATAAAATAATCCACTGATGTCAGAAAATATTCTGAGAACAGGCCAGGACAGGACACAACAGAACAGAGATTCAAAAGTCTGTGTTAGAGGCAGCAGACTTCATTTTCATGATTTTCACTCATTTCTATTAATTTTCCACCTAGAAACCCAGTATGTGAACACAAAAGGAGCACAGTTACTGTGTAAAGTGAAGACATTACATTTAAATGACAGTAATGGTCTGCAACAAAGTAAAGATGAAATAAAAGCAAGCATCAATTCTCCAAGACAAGCTTGCTACTCATTCAGGCTCATAAAAATGCTGAATTCTAAAAGTGATCATATTGCCCAGCATGGGGTTGACAATTATTGCTGAAATGGAACCAAATTCCTAATCCAATTAATCATTTCTTTCTGATGAGGCAGGGACACAGAGGACTTCACACTCTAAGTTCTCCTTGCCGAATAGTTCCTGTGTCACTAATTGGTACTTAGCTCTTCAGGATTTTAATATTACTAGAAGTCATATATTTCCTAAAGCCTGGTGATCCATTCGTTAACACCTTTTTGGCTGCAAAAATGTGTAGGATATTACTACGATCGCTTCTATATGTATACACTGCATCCATGTGTGTTGGAACCCATGAACCAAATCTGGTTCCTGGATCCTTTCTCTCAGGTTCTGAAAATTCTCTCTGGCTCCTTGACCTCATAAAAAAGTTACCTTACCCTTTTCACTTTTTTGCAAGATATTTATGCTTTAGAAATAGTCAAAACAAAACTTCCCTCATGGAAACAATGAGATTAAGTATATATTTATATTAAATTCTGTAAGTCAGGTATTTTGTACCTGTATAACAGTAAAGAAATAAATATCTAATATAATTCAGTTAGCTATATGTTCTGAATAATCTTCCAAATGCATCAACTCATTTTTCAACTAATTATGTAAATGAGTTTTTAATCTATGAAAACCCTGACAATTTTTTAGCATTTACCTGTTTCAGTTTGACTCCAGCAATTCTTTGGAGATCAAAACCACTTAATTTCCGGTACAATCCATTCTCTGCCAAGCAGGCATAAGTGTCATCTGGTGAGGAATTCATGGTTAAAACAAATGAACTGCTAGAAACACCGAGACTCATGTTACATAGTACTTAGCAAGTGGATGGAGGCCTCCTTTATTATCTACCAATTTCACTTATAAGTACTGACTTAGAAAAGTTATGCAGAATAATCACAATGATGTATAGATGTGTATAATCATGGGTTCTGAGAAACCACTATAATACTCCTCAATATGTTAATAAGGGAGCATAGGCTGATAAGTTAGCAATATATTTGTTGATAATAACCCTTCCATCTACAAGTAAAGAAAATTTACATGAAACAAAATTTTCAGGAAACTTACAGTTATCCTATCTGGAAGTTAATTTTCTGTTGGGGCCTATGCCTAAATATCTAGCCCCACAAAAAGTGCATAGCAAAGGACCAAAACAATGAGAAAAGTGCCATTGTCTTGAGGGCAACAGCAAGAGTGAAATCTTCAGAACTCATAACTCTGCTAACTAGCCAGCCACCTGTCACTAGGCAGCCCATATTTAATCAGAACAAGCAAGGAAGTGAGTGGATAATGGTAAAAACCTGAGCAGGCCCCTGGGAGAGGTTCAAGGAATCCACAGAGCAACAAAAGATTCTAATTAAGAAAAACTATCCAAGAAGTCTCCAGGTGGCCTTGGCTGTGGCCTATCTTGTTCCTTGCAGTGTCTCCTCATTCTCAATTCATTCATGCCCAGGCCACACCACAGCCCTGCACAAGTATTCATCTTCAACCCTTTGCAACAACTCTCTCTTATTTTGTTTTGTTGACTCCCAGGATGGGTAGCCAGCTTAAGGTGGGGAAGCATTGAGGAGAACTCCAATTTAAACTCATCATAGTCCATCAGTTCATAACTGTAGTCATTTAACAGTATAGCCAGCAATTGTCAGAGGATGTTAGTGATCCTAGCTTCCCCCACAGCCAAGCGTTTACATTGCACTATATCTTCCAGAGGCCAGACTTTCCTACAGGACGTCCAAAGCCAAGCTAACATGAGACCTGCATTAACTACTGTCTTAGCTATTCTTTACTTGTTTCTGAGACAAAATACGTGAAGCCCAAATTGAGAAAGATAAGGTGCATTTCTTCAGTTTGTGGAGGTTTCAGTCCACACTCAGTTGGCTCCAAGGCAGGTGGGCATAGCTGGGCCTCAGTTCATGGCAGCTGCAAACAGCAAGCAGGAACCAGCAAAAAGCAAGACACACTTTCTTCCTGCCATTATATTACATCCTGGCTCCACCCCTATGTGGGTGTAGCACTAACACCATCAATCCACGTACTACACAATGAACCATCACAAATGCACAATGCAAACTCATGAAGCCTGGGGGACACAGGCATAAACCATGACATTCCACCCCTGGCCCCCAGGACTCATGTACATCCATTATACAAAAGACATTTATTCCACTTCCAATAGTTGCCAACGTCCTAGATTTCAGCATTGCTGAACAGTCTAATTCCCAAGTCTCCTCCAAGATCTAAGGCAAACTCTTAACTGTAACCCCTGTACAAATGAAACAAGGTTAAACATTTCTCAAATGCAAAGGCACAAGGTAAACATTACCATTTCAAAAGTTACAAGAAGGGGAATATAAAGCATTGGAAACAAAAGTCCAGCAGGGTGAACATTAAGTCCTCGAATTCCATGTTCAACATCAGAAGCAATCTGGTTACAAACTCCAAAAGGCTTGGGTAGTTCCACCCCCATGACACTTCCAGTGATATTAACTCCCGCAGCCTTTCTCTTAAATCTTCTATCACACATTTTTCAGCTTCCCTTGGAGCATCCACATTCCTGCCTTTTCCAAACTTCTGCAGTCTCCACCGCACCTTTGGCTTCACCCTTACGTCTTCACAAATTGCCCCCTCAGGGGCACACTTCTTGGCCTCCAGGCACTTTGCAATTGAGGTGGATGCCATCTTGACTCAGAATTTGTGCATTTTCCTTGCATCTAAAATCAGCACCTTGTGGATGCCACCAAGGTTTGCTGCTGACTGGAGCAGTACCTAGGATTTTCTGTCTTTTGGCTATAGGGGTCAGTTGCCTGGATTGCAGGGCTCTGTTTACCTGATTGTGAAGAAAAGCTTATCTAAGTTGCCACCCTTCTGGAACCTCAAGTGGCCTCTGTCACCATTCTGGAACATGGCACTCTGCAGCTTTTCCCTCTGAGCAAATTCTTTCACTTTTGCAGTGAGGCTGCACAGGGTGGGGACCGCCTTTCCATGATGCCCCGGGGCCATCTTTCTTATCTCTCTGTTTCTCCTCAGGAATAAAAATCTCAACTCTGTCTTTGCAATCCACAGTCTTCCTGGAATTTTCCTTCTGGCCAAACTCACAGCATTGTACACTATCCTGCTGATCTCTTTGCTTTTGATATGCAACATAAATCTGGCTAAAAGCCCCCAACAATATCCATGCCACAGCCTCAAAGTTTGATTGCTTTTTAATTTCTTTTTCAAGATTAATCAGTCCATTGCCCTTTGTCTCAGTCTCAGGAAATCTCTGGGCAGGAGCAAAATGCAGACAAACCTTCTGCCAAGCCATAACACATATCATGTGGAGTCCAACAACCAATGCAGTCCTTCTTCCCAACAGAAACCTCCCAAGCCTTGTCTTTTCCATCATGCCCTCTATCAGCCTTCTGGTCTCCTGAGCTCTGACCAGAATCCCTTTACAGAACAGCCTAATCTGTTCCAGCTCTACACATCCAGGCGATATGTCCAAACCTTTCCAAACTCTGCCCACAAGCCATTTCCAAAGCCTCTTGAAAAACATGGTCAAGTATAGTCACAGCAAATGACCCCACTCCTAGGTACCAAATTCTGTCTTCATTACTTTTTACTTGTTGTTGAGACAAAATACCTGATGCCCAATTTGAGAAAGGAAAGGTTTATTTCTTACAGTTTTTGCAAGTTTCAGTTCACACTCAGTTGGCTCCAAGACAGGCAGGTATGTCTGGACCACAGTTCATGGAGGCGGCAAACAGCAAGCAGGAACCAGCAAAAAGCAAGACACACCTTCTTCCTGCCATTGAATTACATCCTGGCTCCACCCTAATGTGGGTTTAGCACTGACACCATCAGTCAAAGCACTAGACAATGAATCATCACAAATGCACAATGCAAACTTATGAGGCCTGCGGGACACATGCATAAACCATGACAACTACAGTCAGTTACTTACTTCCTACCAAGGTCTCTTAGGTCTTCTCAGGAGTTATCTTAGAACCATGCATAACACCTCATGGCTCTTCTGTCAGTGTCAGCCACTTAGAAGAGTCACAGCCATTGCTTGACCACATTGCTCTCTGTGAAAACTTGGGAGATTTTTCTCCTGGTGACTCTTCTTAGGCACACCTTGCATTGAAGGTGACTTTCTTTTGTGGTCTCATCATCTTCTTGATGAGACAACCAGGGATTCACTGAATATCTTAGGATGATGCAATCAGAGGTTATTTTATATCCTGGGTTTCCACCACCCTTGAAGGGCTGGGGCCAATATATTGGCTATACATTTAGCCCATCTGTTTCTCTAAGTTTTGGCTTCCAATCCTTAGCTGTCAAACATCCAAAAGAAGATTTTGGTAACAATAGAGTATATTAGAGGCAGTAAGTTTAACATTACTATTTTATCTAAACATGAAACAACTTAGAACATTAAATGAATCCTATTTTCTTTTCTTCATGGACATTTTAGCATTTGAATACCTACAGTATTAACAGTTGCATATTTTACATAATATATCAGGAATCAGAACCATACATAGTATTGCATCATGACAATCATGAGATTCTTGTAATAATCTACATTTCTGTTTTGACATAAAATATCCCTTTTAGTCAATCACCCTCATCTAATACACAATGAGTTTTTTTATGTATTATTGAACAACTTATTGATCTTTAGTTGAATGTGAATCTCACAAGTCTTTGTTATCAGCAAAGGTGTGCAAATGAGACAAAAATCTGTTACAATAAGTAATCCCCATTTTACAATCATGGAGTCTTATGCATCCAGAATTATGAATATATGCAATACATCATATAGTTGATTACAATCAACTGTCATAACCATGTGAAACATTTATACAAGCATCATCAAACCAAAAATATGTATTACTTCATTTGATAATGACCAATGTGAACATTTAGGAATACATTTCATAAATTTATGTGAGGTGTCTCCTATAATGCTCTGGAGATCATTGAGGTCTCTAATCAATGGACAAAAACTGGTTAAAAATGTTACCAGACAGCTGCTTTCTTACTTATCATTCAGAGCTTGGTCCACTAATCTCGCTGCTAAGGGACTTTATTTATTTATCTTTTAAAATTTATTTTTATTTAAAGAAAGACAAAACAAAACAGAAAGCAGGCATAAATAGCACATACATTCAAAGAAAAGAATAAACAGTAATAAATCACTAGTTTATGTTTACATATTGTCCTCTTACAAATAATTGTTCAAGATACAAAAGTGGAACATATAAATGGGAATTCAAACAGGGAGACTGCAAATAGCTCTGTTCAACTATCTAATAAAAACTAAGTAATATGGCAATCAATCCTATACATTTAAACATGTATGTATTTATCCATATATTCATTTATGTTGAGTTTAAACAAACCAAAGCAGATTAAAATCACTCTAATTGAAGATTAATCATATTGCTTGATTTCACATCATGACACTATGGAATCAGCACTGGGTACTGTAGTCCCCTTTGTTCTCCTTCAAAGTATTTGTTCATTTCATCATGTGTCATAAGATCAGTTCTTGTAAATTGTTGATAGGTTTTATGGAAGCATGCATCTTAACATGTGTTACTATTCTTTCTATATTAGAGGGAGAAACAGAACAAAGCAGGACAGAGTGAAACATAATCCTAGAGATACATAAAACTAAAAAGACATATAAAACTGCTGTACAAGGAGTTCTACCATGGTTATTGTGTTGTCTCTTGTTACCATCAATAAAAATGGCTATATCATCAGATAAAGTATAATTGAATATATCAGTGTATAACAGTATTAACAGAAATAGAACTTTGTAGACAGTGTAGAGCTACAAAAACAGATATTAATCAAATCAGAATGGGTATTACAGTGAATCATTGCTATTTTCAGTATAGTTGTCTACACTCTGATGATACTATCAACATAACGGTTTTGAATAAAATAGTCAATAACAAGAAGCAGTCAAACAAATCAGATTTAACTAAAAGCAGTAATGATATAACAGTATAAGTTATAGAGGGATCTGGTTTAAGTTAACAGGAAATTAAAGTTGATTACTGTGGTATATCCTGATATTTTTGGGATAGCTGTCTGTGCCCTAATATCTAGTGCTTATATAAAAACTGGGAGGGAATAAGTTCTATCTAAGCAGAGTGGTACAAGTAATATGGGTTTTAATTCCTGATACACTTATAACAATATCTCCTTCTGTCTTTTTAAAGACTATTCTTCCTCTTTCACTCCCCAGGGTGTACTGTGTATTTCTGGGTCTCCCCAACACCTTGTTTTTATATTGTGGGGGGCAACCTGCTATTTATCTAAATGTTTCTGAACTTTCTCACTCCTGGCCTTGATCTCTAGTTGTATTTCTTTACTTACTAAAGCCTGTCTTTCCAACCTACCCATAAATACTGGTCCAGTTGCCCCTATTACTCTCTCATTCCCTATCACATTGAGTTCTATTTTCTTATATTCAATTTTGGTCCAAATACCCTTCTTCAGGTCAATTATCATTCTTATAAAGAGCATCTCAGTTGGCCCTATTTGTTGATCCACTCTGCCTGTGATTTTCTCTTTTTTTCCTTAATTTAGTGTATATAGAACATCTGCATTAGAAATTATATCCAACCTTCCCTGTCTCATTTCTGTTGTTCTCTTTTTCTGTCATCAGTTGTCTATTTGTCTTCTTCACTTTGCTTTTTGCTCCATTCATTGTGGCCTCTCTACCACTGTTCCTGAAATCCTGGTGATTTTCTTTCTCTTTAGAATGTCCTATAGTATTCTCTGTAGGGTTGGATTGATGGTTGTGAATTCTCCCAGTTCCTCTTTATCTTGGAAGCATCTTGTTTCTCCATTAATTTTTAGGAAAAATTTTCAGGATACATCAATCTGGGCCATAGGTTATTTTCTTTCACAACTTCGAATGATTCACTCCATTTTCTTCTCGATTTGACAGTTTGTGCCGAGAAGTCTGATGTAATTCTGATGGACTTTCCCTTATAAATGATCTGTTTCTTGTCTCTGACAGATTTTAATATTCTGTTCTTTTATTGGATTTCTGGGATCTTGATTATTATATGCCTATGTGTAGTTCAGTTTTGGTTTAGGTGGCTGGAGTTCTGTACACCTCATACACCAGAGTATCTTTCCTTTTCCAATGCTTGGGATGTTTTCCTTATTTTTGTGAATAGCCTTTGTAGTTCCTTTGTTTGTACTCCTGCTTCTTCATTTACATTCGTTATTCTTAAGTTATACATACTTTTGTCATCATCTAGCCTTTGTATTTTTACTACTTGTTTCCTTGTTATTTTTAAGAAATTTTTCCTTTCATGGTCCCACTGTGCAAACCTGTCCTCTAGTTTGGATAATCTATCCTTAGTTTCTTGCAATCAATTTTGCCAGCTTTCAAAAGAGCTTTTAAATTCATGGTTGTCTCTTTGAACCAACTTCCTTTCTTCTATCTTTTCTCTATTTTCTTCATGAAACGATTCTCCCCTGTTTTTGTTTTCTTCCCTTTTTCCATGTTTTTTCTTGAGAGGTGCTTAGCATTTTTAAAATTATTCTATTTATATCTTGCTTTCCTTGGTTAAATACTTCACCTTTCAAATTATCTATGCGTTCCTGAAGATATTGCTTTATGTTTACTGGGCCCATGTCTGATATTGCATGTTTATTGTTCTCATTCTCCTTTGCTGGATCCATGTTCTCATTATTGGGGAATGGGAACCCTTTCTTGTTGCTTCCTCTTATTATTTTTTATTCCTTACATACAGGTGTATATGGGAGGTCCAGGTTCTTTCTTTGTTGGTTACAGTTTGTCTGAAGTGCTGATTGTATGTTCCCACCCAGTGCAGTGTACTACGTAGATACAGACCAGGGAAGTCTATGCTGGGCCCACCCCTCTGGATTAATCAGCTTGCTGAAGGCTTCATGGCATTAGGGTGTTCTGACAGGCATCAGGACTGGTATGGGCTAGCCTATTGGTCTCAGCCTGAGGCATGACACAGGTCAGGTGCTCCCCATCAATCCCACTTGAGAAGGGAGAAGCTGACTGGGAGAAGGGAGAAGCTCCACTTCAGCCCCTTGTTCTGGCCAATTTGCCCCATCCCAGAATGTCATCTCTTGGAGCTCTATGGAGGGGGTTTATTCCCCTCACTCACCACAGGTCGATGCAGGGTTCCTTGCCATCTCAGCTTGTCATTTAAGATCACCGGCTCCCATCCTCAGTGCAAATGCATCTCCAGTAAGATTAAAATGATGAGCTTTTGTGTAGTTCCATAAATCTTGGCTGCATGAGATCAAGTGTAGGAGTGGCAGCAAGTTCAAGTGGCAGCACCGAGACTGTAGCTGTTTCAGGAGAAGCACTGGGACTGTATTTTTAAATGGTTTCTCTCAGTTTAATTTATTCCAGGCTTGGGAGGGTCTATCTCCCTCTGACTGGGTCTCACTATGCTGTATTATTTTTGGAATCTAAGTTAACATCTCAGAGAGACTCTGTAGCCTGCTGTTACCTATCCACCATCTTTTCTCCACCAGGACTTTGTTTATTCATCGTAATAATATAATTTCTAAATAATGAGACTATAAATCAGTGTTGAATAACAACATATTGCATTCATATACCCAGTCTTTGTGACATTTCGAGCAGCTGGCCACCAATGTGAATCCATGCCTCATAAATTCACAACCCAAACATGTCTTTGATCAAACAATGCAAACTTGGAAAAAGAGAAAAGTTACTGAGCTTAAAATGAAAGGAACAGCTGTTTGCAGAGTGGACAAAGGGACAAACAGACAGGTGATCAGTGTGGATTCAAACAAGCACAGAAATCAGCACACAACTTGTCGGGGTCTGTGAGAATATTTAAGTTCCCCAAAGGCCATTTATGTACTTGTACCATGCCTCTTTGTTAAACTAGCTGCCCTCTTAAACCCCATGCTCCCAGTGCTGGAACACCTGTTCACCTCAAGCATTCCATGCCCTCAGCATGTTTCCCAGATGTTCTGTACCTGTATGGGTATTTTTGCTTTCTGCTTTACAGGTATGAACAATGACTAGCTCAGCAATTCCCAGCAACTGCTTAAAAATGGACTGGACAAACAGGCAACTGATATATGGACAGATTGATAAACATCTTATGAAATCGGAGTGCACTCAAGCATATCCTTAATCAAGCCAAATTACAATACCTTCTTACAAATTTCAAATCTACAACTATGAATCAACCAAATGGATTTGCTTTAGACCAACTAGTAGAGATCTTATGAAAAGGATCAAAGGCCTGATTCAGGGAGATTTGAAGTGGTGGAATTGCATTTTGTAGCCTGTGATGCCAACTCATTCCATACAGGGCAAACACAATTAGCAGAAATCCACACAAGACCTTAGCAAAAACACAGAGGATGTCCCTTCCCCAGATCAACAGAGGCATCAGCTCTAGCCCACATGGGTCTTGGGGAGTTTTGTATCATACAAAAGCGTTTTTCAGAGGTATATACTGGAAAGAATGTATTTGAATCAGGGAAGAAAACAGCCTCATTGAGACAGACAACTGACCTAAAGTAAATAGCGCCACGAAGAGAATAGTAAAACCTGTGCAGGAAGTGCATTTTTCTTTTTTAATTGTTTAAAGAGAGGAGATATTCTTTTCTTATTTTCTATTTAAAATAGACTAAACAAAACAGAAAACAGGTAGAAAAGATATATGCTTTCAAACACAAACTAAACTATAAAAATCACTGGTTGATGTTTACATATTGTCCTCTTACAAATAAGTGTTCAAGATACAAGAGTGGATTATATAAAATGGGGATTCACATGATTCCCGATTATGTGGCCTTGAAGCCTTACAAAGTTTTCACTTATTAATTGGAATGGCTTTATTCTGGGATGCTTGATATGGAAATATTTGAAGCTATAGTATATTAAATTATATTCAAATATTTCAAGGAAAAAGATAGACACTATGGTAAATACTATTAAGTCGGGTTATTTGTGTGAAGCACTAGGTTGCTGAAATTGTCATGCTTTGACCTGTATTGTTATGTTGTTATATTCACTTTTATCTCAATCTCTCACTTTTTCATTAAAAATATTATTTAGTTATTTTTTAAGATTTTCAATTAAGGTGAAAAATTAAAAGAAATTAGCAGGATATATTATAGTAATTTTTTGATTTCCTATTAACTTGATTTGAAGTCCTGTAATACTCCCACTATCTTGTTTTGACTGATTAGACTCTGTTCCATTCTGTATGATAGTATCAAGTTTAAGAGTATAGGCAACTACTTAGAAGGCAGTAAGATTCACTAAGATGCCCATTCTGATTTGACTATTATCTCCTTTGGAAGTTGTGTAATGTTTACAATGTTTAGGTTTTATTGGTCTTATTCTCTACTGTTTAGTTCAACTTTGTAATACCTAATGACATAAACAATTCTTTTTAAGGAAGCAAGAGGCATTATGGTAACAATTGTTGATAACCTTTTACTCTGTTTTTACATCATGGGCTATGTCTATCCTTGGTTTTGACTGATAGCTTTGTTTTGCTATATTTGACTTTATTCTCTTCCAAAAAAAAGTAATAAGAACTAAGGAGTAATAAAACCCAAAATGTGTAAATTGTGTTGTAAAAAGAGAGGGAAAAAAGTGGTCTAAAGGATACAACTGCAAGTGTGTTCAGGGATGTTAAATAGATGACCGTATTAATATTTTTGGTTGGATCATTGAAGACAACTGTTTAAAGTCTCACTGTTTGAATGTCCACTTTGTATGCTTTGATACTGTGACATGAGCAACTATCTCTAAGATGATAATACATAATCTATTAACTGGTGATTTCTTAAAGTTTTTATTTTAGTCTGTATTACTTGTACACTTACAACACTTTGTTTTGTTTTGTTTTGTTTTTTCTCTTTTTCCTTTTAAATAAAATGTTTTAAAAAGTGGGGATTCAAAGAGCACTGGATTAAAATCATGACTGCACTTGCAAGGCAGGCATTCATGCCACTGAGCTAATTCTACAGCCCTGTGTTTGCAGAGGGAACAGCAGAGGACAGCAAAAAGGAAAAGTAAGCCTTGGTAAGTGGCAAGATAGTAGTGATTAAATCAATTTTAAGGACTATAGGTGTTCCAGTACATCTCAAGAGATGAGAGGGAATAGTATTGACAATGGAAATAAAATATCACCAAGTTAGTGAAGTAAAAGAGAAACATCAGCTCCAGTAGCAAACTTGAAAAGGAAAGGCGGTCAATAGTTAAAGAGAGGCTTCGGCATGCATCTCCTATGGGAATAGCAGCAGACACCAAATTGCAGTCAAATCCTTGATTTCCACAAATAACATGACAAGCTCTAGAGGAGAAATAAGACAATACAGTTGAGCTACAGATTCAGAAACATTTAGTTGAATGGGTAAGAGAGATCACAATTGAATCAACAATATGCCTGTATAAGCACCATTAATGACATCAGGAATCACAAGAGTGGCTGTTTTTGATGCATGTGAACAGGAAAGAACCAGGCCAGCTGTCCCAGGAAGTAGGGGATCATGAAAAGTAGTAGGGACCTTATAAAACTTACCAGTGATTTCCAAAGTAGTGTCAAGTTTCATAGAAACGTCTTTCAAAGCATTTTTGTAGTCTGGGTTTGCATTTTATATGTTAATTGAGTTCAGATAGGTATATACTGTTATCATAATTATTTTTGGGAACTTAGGTTGTGCATCCTACATTTTTCTTCACATCAGAACATCAGTAAAAGACTTGAGAGACTTTCAAATTATTTTCCAATGAAAAATTACTGCCTCTGTGAGTGCATCCTTTAGTGACAATTTACATACACAGAGGCCACACAGCATAGGTTGCAAAGGCTCATGTTCAGGTGACTGGCAGCACCATGCAGGTTCCTAACACACCTACTTCTTACCCATGCAACACACAATGTAATGGCTTGATAGTGCTGGAGAAGCTATCAACAGTCCTGAAAATCAAGCTATTGATATAGCTGGGTTTCTCTCCAAGAGAAAAATGGCATATAACATTAGGTAACTAAAGAAATTTCTCCTGTCTCAAAAATGTCACATCTTATCCTTTCCCATCTCTTATAGTCAGGGTTTGTGAGGAAAGAAACTTAACATGGAACTTATAATTAATAAGATAATTTAAAAATATTTATCCCAGAATGTCAGATTTAGAGAGATGTAGAGCTTTTCAGATACTAGAGACCCAAAAACCCAACTGAGTACTTGAATGCTATGACAATATCCAGCACAAGTAAAGCTGAAAAATTTTATCCCATGGCAAGGACAATCAAATATTTACCTGGAGACTTAGAGGCACTTACAATGTGTCATGAAAGTCTCTGTTAAGGTAGTGCACTAGGAAGGCTCAAAGTTCAGTGTTGGTAGCTAGAAACTCTGTTCCTTTGGTCACAGAATGTATGCCACAAAGTTGAGTGATCATTCCTGGAGCCAAGGCATGAAGCTCAAGGTAAGAACCAGAGATCTGCAAAAGAGGATAGTAGCCATGCACAGCAATAATGAGGACCTGAGCTTCTTTGATGATGATGATGATGGCTGAGATCATATCTGGAAAACCATTGCTACCTGCTTCTCCATGAGAATCAACATCCCAGCTCCTTTCCCTCTAGTTCTCCTTTAATGCTCTTTTAAACAATCCATCAATGGATATTCTGTCCCAAAACCATGAAGACTTCATTCACTGGGTAATCCAAGTTGACCATTACTAAGCAGGCCACAGCACCGGAGCAGTTCTTTAGATACTTAAAATCCAAACAGGCTTTATATCACTTCATATATTAAAGTGATCATCTGGTCTGCTTCACATAAACAACAGTGAGAAAACGTGAGGCTCATTCTAATGAAATAATCAGGAACACAAACCTTCACAAAGTATTTTTTACATCTGCTTTGACAAACCTCTCCCTGAAAATATGTGATATGTTTCTATCTGTGTGTCCTACACACTACATAACTGGGGCATTTGAATGAAACTATAGTCAGGGTAATTGACCCTCTGATTATCCATGGAAATTTAAAAAATCTTTTCTAAGGAATGTATAAAAAGAAACAGTTATGTACAACTATGTTTCACTGCAGTACACTGACAGCACTGAACTCAGGAGAGAATGTCATGAGGCTGGCATCACCACCTCAACAAGGCCGAGGTTTCTCCAGATGCTGGAGGTAAAATAGTGGAAATACTTTAACAACAAAAACAATTGAAGTAAAATATACTCAATACACTGAATATATCAAATCTAAACTAGGCCTGGTGGCTCATGCATGGAACCCATTACTTGAGACAATGAGGAAGGAGACTTGTTGAGACCACTCTGGTTTAAAAAGTGATCTCAAAGCCTGCCTGGACTTCATAGCAACATGCTTACTCAAAAAGCTAAATATATCAAATCTAAGAAACATAATAGTGTACTAGTGATTGCCTTGTGACATTAGCATGACTTTTATGTTTATACTGACCTATTGCCTACTAGGAAACCCTAACTTACAGCCCATTTCACAATAAAATATCACACCATTTACCAAATGGAGTACACTGGTGAGTATTTATTGTTCATCATTGATATTTGGTGGTGATGGAGCAGTGCTTGCTGCTTCTCTCCACAGAAAAATGACTATTGCGCAGTAACAGGAATCTGCATGCATCACTGCAATAGGTCCTTAACTCTTTGAGGAAGAGACCCACTAAAGGAAGCACTGCACTAATGAGAATTACTAATTTTAGTCTTTTGAGTACTTTAAAAACTGACTTCGGTAGTAGTTGAACTGCTTACCTACACTTCCACCAACAAAGTTAAATAGTTTCTTTACTCCTGCAGTCTCATGTACGTTCCTTAGATCTTGTGGTGATTTGTTTTCTCTGCAATGAGATGATGTCCCTATTTGAATTTCTCTATTGGGCAAAAATGCTCAATAGTTAGTCAGGTATTTCTTGGCTAGTTGTACATATGCTGATAAATGTGTGTTCCTTTCACGTTCCTATTGGTTTTACATGTTAGCTATCAGGGTGTAACAGGTAAAATTTCTTTCATTCTGTAGTTTATTTCATCATTTTGTTTGACTTTTTGTGGCTTCTATGTTTATGCAGGAGGATTAAAACCTTACAAAGTCCTTTTGCTTGTTTTGTCACCCTATCTTATTTTCTACACAAAACAGCAGCAATAGCATTAAGAAAAAATGTTTTTTAATACCTCTACCTTCAGAACATGGAATGTATGGCTCTTTCATGTTTCACTATGTTTTACTCTAATAGAGGCATATTTGAAAGTGCTACACAAATTACGATAAAAAAATACGCTTCCTGAGTGAAAGTAAAATCACAATTAGAAGTAGTGATTCTTTTGTTCTATCATACATTTATATTCTTGACCTCAAAATTCTTGTTTCCTTAAACTTCAAATGCAAGGATTAAAACAACTGCTTCACACTCTGCCAAATCATCTAGCAGTTGCCTCCCAAAGTCAGCTTCTAAGCCATGATCATACCATCTCATTCTCTCCTGATGCTGGGACTAAAGAAGTCTCCATTAGCCAAACTTTACAGGTAACTCCTTACCAATGCAATTATTTAAATACAAAATGATCCAAAACTGCATACATTTTGTTAGTTTTTATAAAATAATAAGGAACATAAAAGTGACAATTCTACTGTTTTCAGTACAAGTATGGGTTAAATTGACAACTGCCCCAATGATGCTCAAGATGGTCACTACATAAACAAATGTGCTTCCCAAGTGATTCTTGGGGATAACTGCTAGGTGGCCAAGTGATAAAATGACAACTATTGATGTGTAATTGTGAGTATTAAAAAATGTTGATGCTGTGCAAGAAAGGGAGGAGTACTAAAGCTTTCAGTTACATCTGCAGAACTTGAAGATATATTTTGAGACAGGGTCACACTAATTGTGTAGGTTGGACTCAAATTCCTCTTCCACTAACTTAAGCCCCCTGAGGTGCTAGGATTACAAGCATGCATCAATAGGACCAGCAAGATTTACTTTCATGATAAAATGAGAAAGTGCTTGTACTCAGTATATATGTATTATAGATTCAGTCTTCTATTATTAGCTGTAATATAAACTCCAAATTTTCCCACTGATGTAAGCAGAAATGTGCTGCAGGAAATCTGGCTACATGCTGTAGTGCATAGAGGCTAATAATGTACTTCAAAGTGTCTTTTACTTTGTGAAGTATGTCAGGCACTTCAGGTATAAAATAGATATAGTTTTAGTGGTGATTACCCAACAGGTGAGCAATGTATTCTTCCAAGGATAATTGAGATTTGGGCAAGTTATCTTCACTGGATAGGGGTATTTAATACAATGCTCACTTGTGTTTTCATGACACAACAGGTTTTAATAAAATAATTACATTGGAACTTAAGCAGATTTTGTATTCAACAACACGCATTAAACACTTTACAAATTACTTGAATGTTAAAATGGAAGTGAAAACCACAGGCCACAGGAAACCAACTGGGACTCATGGCCCAGGGTATGTGTTTAAAAATACTCGGCACACACCACAAACATCAGGCACTGGTCCTTATAAAGAGATATACCATTGTATACACTCACAATTCAGTAAAAGAGAACACAATCTGAATCTTAATTTAGCAAATGTATTTTTACTGTGTTTACAGCTCAAAATTTAGGTTTCCCTTCATGCCATTACTTCAGTGTTTTAGGAAAAAGCAGTAATAATTACAAAATATATAATGCATTCACAGCATCAAGGAATAAAATAAAGACATTTGCATGATACATCCAACAACAATCTTTTTCCCCAAAAAAACTCCAGATTTAAGAAAAATTCATTTCAAAGTATGGTTACTCATAAATCATGCCGAATTTTATAATTTCTGGAGATATTAATATATTTTGTGATGTGCCATTGGAGACAAGTTGTGGTTCTGTCAGTATGGGGCAATCAGAAATTCACAGTAGTATGGTTTACTTTTGGTACATGTGGGGAAACATTACTAGCAAAGTAAAGATGCAATAAAAACATAACAGGTAAAATTCTGATGGTTAGAAAAACAATGGTGTATTTAAATGACAAATATTGGCACCACTGAGAAAGAAAATCAGGCACCATAATGTACATGGTATGATATCCAGTGATGCTAGCAAATCAGCACGTATCTTATCTCAGCACAACATAGAAAACATAACATTCATTAATGTACAAGTTATGTGAAAAGAACACAACTTTGTCAAAACCACACGCTCCAAGCCTCTATAAATGTATATCTTAATGCCAAATATTGCATCAACTTCAGAAACATCATTTATGAAACAGAAAAAGAAGTGTGTGCATTAAAAGATTAAAGCAAATGTAGTTTTAAAATTACAATTCACCAAAAAATAAGAGACTAGGCTAATTAATATTATTGCTCGATTTTATATCACAATGCTACAGAATTTGCATTGGGTTTCTTAGTGTCTCTTCTTCAGAGTATCTGTTCATTACATCATGTATTATATAATTTGCTCCCATAAACAGTTTAGAAATTCTTCCCATGTGTTATTTTCTATGTTTATATCTATCCTTTCTGTATTATGGGGAAAACTAGATCAAAACAAGATAACAAAACAAATTCCTAGAAAATCATGATATGAAAAAGACATATAAGACCACAATATTAGGTAGTGTAAAGTACTTACTATGCTTTCTCTTGTTATTATCAAGAGAATTGTCCACATCATCAGACATTATATAGTTAAGCATAACATTGCATAGCTATTTTTATAAAAACACAACTTTGAAGATATTGTAGGATGTGAAAGCAGTTAATAATCAAACCTGGAATGGATATCCTTTATTCATTTATGTTTGTGGTACTGGGGATCAAACTCAAGACCTCACACTTGCCAGGCAGGTGCTTAATCCACTGAGCTAAATCCCCAGGCCCCCAATACTTATCTTTTACATCTTGTCATCTTCAGAGTAGTTGCCTCTACTCTTAGACTTGAGACCAGCAAGCTTACCAAATGTGAATAAAATCAGTCAAGGCCAAATAGCATTCAGACAAAACAGCTTCAAAAAAGATCAGTCATAGTAAAACAATATAAGTATCACAGGGCTTCAGTTTAAGTTAATAGGAAATTAAGGATAGTTACCATGGTATAACCTGATATTTTTGGGTTATATCTCTGTGCTCTCAAATGTATTATTAGTGGACAGACCCGGAACAAAATATAATCAAACTAAACAGAGCAATAAGGCTACTGTACCTTTTAAATCCTGACACACGTTTAACAATGTCCTCTGCCTTCTTTTTTAGGCAATTCCTCCCCTTTCTCCTTCTGCGTATACTATTATTCACTCTTCAGAGTGATATTAATCTAGTCTCTTATGTTCAAATTAAGCGTACATAAAGATAAAGATGGCTACTATGAAGAGAATGGAAGACATTATTGTAGTTATTATGGACTTCCCCAAAATCAGTTCTTGAAGGTCAAAAAGCCTTCATCATCCTGTAATTATTTGATTAGTTCTATAATATTCAGTATATACTCAATGCATGTGAAAACAGGAACAACTAATTGGAAGAAAACTAGAGACAATAAGATAGACAGTGAACATCTCCAGTATACTTGCTTTGAAATCTGTGTTTCCTTAACCTGTTTTCTTATGAATTGTTCTGTACTGATTTGTCATGTTTAATTTTACCCTCTTTAAGATCAAAAATAAGGGTGTAGGACAGATAAGCATATTACTAAGTTTTTGTTGGGTCACTGAGCTGAACTGTTCACAGTGTCATTATTTGAATGCCACTTTGTATGCTTTAATTTTTTAACTTGAATGGTTCAACATACACAAATCAATAAATGTAATCCACCATATCAATAAAGCCAAAAATAAGAATCACATGATCATTTCTATAGATGCAGAAAAAGCCTTTGATAAGGTCCAACATTTATTCATGATAAGAACTTTACAGAAAATTGGAATAGATGGTCTTTACCTCAATATAATAAAGGCCATTTATGAAAAACCAACAGCCAACATCATATTAAATGGCCAAAAATTGAAAGCCTTTACTTTAAAATCAGGCACAAGACAAGGATGTCCTTTAACACCACTCCTATTTAATATAGTACTGGAAGTACTAGCCAGAGCAATTAGGCAAGAAAGAGAAATAAAAGGGGTAAAGATAGGAAAAGAAGAAGTTAAATTATCATTGTTTGCAAATGACATGATACTCTACATAGAAGACCCCCTAAACTCCATTGAAAGACTCTTAGATACAATAAATAAATTCAGTAATGTGGCTGGGTACACAATCAATACTCAGAAATCAATAGCATTCCTATACACGAACAACAAAATCACAGAGAGGGAAATAAGTGAAACAACACTCTTCACATTAGTAAGCAAAAAATGAAATATTTAGGAATTACTCTTATGAAAGAAGTGAAAGACTTATACAGTGAAAATTATAATACACTGAAAAAGGAAATTGAGGATGATCTCAGAAAATGGAAACACATCCCTTGCTCATGGATAGGAAGAACAAACATTGTGAAGATGGCCATTCTCCCAAAACTGTTATACAGATTCAATGCAATCCCAATAGAAATACCATCAACATACCTTATAGATCTAGAGAAATGACTCCTAAACTTCATCTGGAACCAGAAGAGACCTAGAATAGCAAAGGCAATTCTAAGCAGCAAAGACAAAGCAGGAGGCATCACAATCCCTGACTTGAAGTTATACTACAAAGCAACAGTAGTAAAATCAACATGGTATTGGAATCAAAACAGAGCCGAAGATCAATGGAATAGATTAGAAGATACAACCACAACTACAAACACACTCAACCACCTTATCTTTGATAAAGGAGCCAAGCAGGTTCAATGGAAGAACGACAGTCTCTTTAATAAATGGTGCTGGAAAAACTGGCTCTCCATTTGCTGAAAACTAAAGCTAGACCCATGTCTTTCACCATGTACTAAATTAAAATCTAAATGGGTCAAAGATCTGAATATTAAAACAGAAACACTAAATCTACTGGAAGACAAATTGGGTAGAAACCTTGGAGACATAGGAGCAGGTAGAGAATTCATGAACAGGACACAAACCGCACAGGAAATACTTCCCAGAATCAATAACTGGGACCACTTCTTATTAAAAAGTTTCTGCATGTCAAAAGAAATCTCCAGCATAATGAAAAGAAAACCCACAAACTGGGAAAAGATTTTAGTGAACTCTCTCTCAGACAAGGGACTCTTTTCTAAAACATATAAAAAATTTAAAAAAACTCAGACCTCCAAAATTCAAAGATCCAATCCAAAAATGGGCATCTGAGATGAATACGCAATTCTCAGATGAAGAAATGCAAATGGCAAATAAATACATGAAAAAATGTTCATCATCATTGGTCATTAGAGAAATGCAAATTAAAACCACACTGAGATACCATCTCACTCCTGAAAGAATGGCCAGGATCAAGAAAACCAACAACAACAAATGCTGGAGAGGCTGTGGGGAAAAAGGAACTCTCCTGCACTGTTGGTGGGAGTGTAGACTGGTACAGCCTTTGTGGATGTCTGTCTGGAGATTTCTCAAAAAGTTGGGATTGGAAATCCCATTTATTCCAGCTATTCCACTTCTAGGCATATTCCCAGAAGAACTGAAAGCATCATACCACAGTGATATATGTGCACCTATGTTTATAGCAGCACAATTTGTAATCGTCAGATCTTGGAAACAACCCAAGTGTCCACCAACTGAGGAATGGATAAAAAAGTTGTGGTATTTCTATACAATGGAGTATTATTCAGCTATAAAGAAGGACCACATTGAGATATTTATCAATAAATGGGTGCAGCTTGAGACCATACTCATAAGTGAAATAAATCAATCTCGCATGTGTGAATACTGAATAGTTTCCCTAATGTAAATAATGATTCCAATATATAAAAATAAGTGGTAATCATGATTCCACATTATGTGGCCTTGAAGCCTTATAAAGTTTTCACTTATTAATTAGAAAGGCTTTATTCTGGGCTTCTTGATATGGAAATATTTGAAGCTATAGTATATGAAGTTTTATCCAAATATTTCAAGGAAAAAGACAGACACTGTGGTAACTACTATTAAGTCGGGTTATTTGGTGGTGAAGCACTAGGTTGCTGAAACAGTCATGCTTTGACCTGTATTGTTATATTGTTATGTCCTGTTTTATCTCAATCTCTCCCTTATTCTTTAAAAAATTATTTAGTTATTTCTTATGTTTGTTTTAATTAAGGGGAAAAATTTTAAAAATTAGGATATATAATAGTAACTCTTTTTGATTTCCTATTAACTTGTTTTGAAGTCTTGTAATACTCCCACTATCTGGTTTTAACTGATTAGACTCTGTTCCATTCTGTATGATAGTATCAAGTCTGAGGGTATAGGCAACTACTTTTTTTTTTAATTTTTTAAAATTTTATTTAAGGAGAAAAGAAAAAAAAGCAGGGAAAGGGTACAAGTTGTACAGATTTACAGAAAAAAATGAACAGTAGGAAATTACTATTTAATGGATTACATATTGTCATCTTAAAAATAATTGTTCAAGTCACAAAATTAAAGCTTGTAGAGTGGACATTCCAACAATGATACTGCAAACAGTTCTGTTCAATGATCCAATAAAACTCTGTGATATCATTTTCTATCTTATACACTTAAATATACATGCAGTTATATAGTTTGGAGCACTTTCTTTTCCTCTCTTTTGTACAATGACTATTACACACTTTGGGTTTCATTGCTCCCACGGTTCTTATTACTTTTTTGGAAGAGAGTAAAACCAAATGTGACATAACAGAACAGAATCGGTCAAGTCAAAAGGGTGGACCTAATAGATAATGTAAAAACATAATACAAGGTGATCAACAATGGTTACCATAATGCCTCCCGCTATCTCTAATAGAATTGCCTATATCGTTAGTTATAATACAATTGAACGAAACAGTAAAGAATAAAACCGACAAAACCAAAACATTGGAGACATTGTAGGTCTTCAAAAGTAGATAAAAGTCAACAAGAATGGGCGTCATAATGAATCTCATTATCTTCACAGCTGATGCCTAAACTTTCGAACCTGATACTATCCAGCAAAACAGAATAGGGGAACATCAGTTAAAAACTAGATGGTGAGAGTAATACAGGGCTTTAAATCAAGGTAATGAAAAGTCAAAGTGGGTTACTATAATGTATCCTGTTATTTTTTTCCCTTTAATTAAAAGGATAAAGATAAAAAAGTAAATAATGGAGTGGAGATTGAGATAAAAGAGGGCATAACAGCGAAACAGCGCAGATCAAAACATAACCATTTAAGCAGAATAGTGTTTCACCACCAGATAATCCTAACCTAAAAGTAGTTACCATATTGTCTCTTTCTTTGAAATCCTTGAGTACAACTTCGTATACTGTAGCATTAAGTATATCAAAACAATGTAAAACCATTCAAGAGAATGACAGCATTACAGAGTATTTAGAATCGACTAACAGAAAATGAACAATGGTTTCTGTATAATCTCCTTGTCTTTAAAAGGTTTTTGCTTATACTATCATACATAATAAAATCCAATAAGATACAGCCTATTTAGACCATTGGAGACAGAAGGACAAAAGCTAGATGAGACTTCAAAACAAGATGATACTAAATCAGTATTACCTATTAAGATGTCATTTTCTCCAAAATAGCTGTTCCTATCATCCAATCTTCTCTGCCTCATTTCTGTTGAGCTCTTTTTCTGTCAGTAGCTGTCAGTTTGTCTTCTTCATTTTGTTCTCTGCTCCATTCGTTGTGGCCTCTCTGCCATTATTTTTGGATTCTTTGTATTTTTCTTTTTTTAGAATATCTTGCAATACTCTCTGTAGAGTTGAACTGGTTGTTGCAAATTCCCCCAGTTCCTCTTTATCCTGGAAGCACCTTGTTTTTCCATCAATTTCCAGGGACAGTTGTGCAGGATATCTCAATCTTGGCTGGAGATTATTATCTTTCAAAGCTTGAATTATTTCCCCCCACGCTCTTCGTGATTTGATGGTTTGTGCAGAGAAATCTGCTGTAATTCTGATGGGTGTTCCCTTGTAAGTGGTCTGTTTCTTGCCTCTGACAGCTTTTAATATTCTGTTCTTGTATTGAATTTCTGGAATTTTTATTATTATATGCCTGGGTGTTGCTCTGTTTGGGTTGTAGGTAGCTGGCGTCCTGTATGCCTCATACATCTGAGTATCTTTACCTTTTGCTAAATTAAGAAAATTCTCCTGGATTATTTCTGTGAGTAGCTTTTGTAGTTCACTTGTTTGTGTCCCTACTTCTTCTTTTATGTTATTAATCCTTAAGTTATGGATCCTCTTATCATCTTCTTGTCTTTGTATTATTGCTGTTTGTCTTCTTGTTATTTTTAAGAAGTTTTTCATTTCATTCTCCCATATTACAAGTCTGCCTTCCAGTTCAGATAGTCTGTCCTTAGTTTCTTTCAAGCTGTTATGCCAGTCTTCGATAGACTTCTTAGTATCTTGGTAGTCCCTTTGAACCTGCTTCACGTATTCTATGCTTTCTCTGTTTTCTCCATCAAACAATTCTCCCCTTTTTTTCTGTTCTTCCATTCCACCACCTGTTTTTTCTTGGGTGGTACTTAGCATTTCTCTAACTATTCTGCATACTTCTAGCTTCAGGTCGTTGATAACTTCATTAATGAATTGGTCTATGAGGCTCTCTATATGGTGCCTTATGTGTATTGGTGCGGTGTCTGCTATTGCCTGATTCTCAGAATTGGGGGCTGAGGAGCCTTTCTTGTTGCTGCCTCTTCCCATGCTGCCTCTTCTTCTCTGTTCCTTATATATGCAAGCTTATTTAAGAGGCCCAGCTTCTCTCCCAGTCAGCCACAGCCTGATCGAATTGTGCCAGTTAGGTGTTCCCGCTCACCGCTGTGCACCAGGGAGTTACGGACTAGGCAGCCTACCCGTCTCCCCTCCCGGCCACCATCAGGCTCTGGGATCTGGGTTGGGACAGCCTACCAGGTATGCCAGCAGCGTCACGCAGGCCAGGCACTTTTCACCAATCCCGCCAGAGAGGGGGATGTGTGGCTGGAGTCACCACCGTGCCCTGCTCCCGCAGGACTGCTCGGGCCCAGAAAGACCTCTGCTGGAGTCAAACTGTGGTAGAGTGTCAGTTTCTCTCACTCACCTCACCACAAGTCAGTGCACGCCTCCCTGCCGTTCGCAGATTGCCGTTCTCAGAGCTTCTGCGCGTCTCTCTCCTTGCCGAGCCACTGTAGAGGCAGCCAGCCGCCGCGTGGCAGGAAACCCAATGGCGCGGGGTCCAGCCTCCACACCAAGGCTTTTCTGTTCCTGTTTTAGCACCAGGACTGCTTTCCAAGTTGGTTTCTCTCAGCCCAGTTCGTTCCTGAGTCAGCAGAGCATATCTCCACCTGCTTATGTCTCCTTAGTCCCCACCATTCCTGGCTTCTGAGCCGAGTCTTTCAGAGAGCCTCTGGTAGTTGCTGTTATCTGTCCGCCATGTTCTCCCGGAAGCTATAGGCAACTACTTTGAAGGCAATAAGATTCACTAAGATCCCCATTCTGGTTTGACTATTGTGTTCTTTGGAAGTCCTGTAATGTTTACAATGCCTAAATTTTATTGGTCTTGTTCTCTACTGTTTTGTCCAACTTTATAATACCTAATGAGATAGACAATTCTTTTTAAGGAAAAAGAGACAACGTTGAAAACCATTGTTGATAACCTTGTACTCTGTTCTACATCATGTGCTATGTCTATCCTTGGTTTTGACTGACAGCTTTGTTTTGCCATATTTGACTTTTTTCTCTCCCCCCAAAAAAGTAATAAGAACTAAGGAGTAATAAAATCCAAAATGTGTAAATTTTGTTGTAAAAAAGAGAGGGGAAAAAAAGAGCTCTAACGGATAGAACAGCAAGTGTGTTTAGGGGTGTTAAATAGCTGACTATATTAATGTTTTTGGATCATTGAACACAGATGTTTGCAGTCTCTCTGTTTGAATGTCCACTTTGTATTCTTTGATACTGTGATTTGAGCAACTATTTCTAAGATGATAATATGTAATCTATTAACAGGTGATTTCTTACTGGTTTTTTTATTTTGTTGTTGTTGTTCTGTATTACGTGTACCCTTACACCACTTTGTTTTGTTTTGTGTTTTACTCTTTTTCCTCTTAAATAAAATTAAAAAAAAATTTTTTAACTTGAACAACTATTTCTAAGATGACAATATATAACTTACTAACTAGTGATTTCTTATTTATTTTTTGAAATTCTGTATTATTTCATCCTTTTTCCTGTTTTTCTCTTTAAATAAAAACATTACAATTCACCAAAAAATATAAAACTTAAGTTTTAAAGACAAAACATTATAGACATTAAGTACATAGACATTGTTTTGCATTAAGAACTGTTGGTCAGCTTAAAGTCAGCTGGATTACATCAGCTTGGCATTGAGCAAAGATGCTCCACCTGAAGAAAGTTGCCATGATAAATAGGTGGAGAAGAAGGGGGGGTGATGAGGGTTGAGGCATTAAGGAGGCATCGTGTGTTCTCCTATGAGTTCCTTTCTGAGCTGTTGTTTGTCCTGGAGAAGCCTTGCTCCTCAAATCGAGCATTGCTTCTTAGCTCCAGATGGGAAGACATGTGCTGCTTGGTCTCCGGGATGAGCTCGTCACAATGCTTCCTGGCATGTGCTCGACTGTGCTTATCATCGGAGGAGCTTTGGGCCTCCATGTCACTGAGGATGGCTGTGGTGTCTTTCAGGATAGCCCTGCTTTTTGTTGTGAGTTTGACTTCTCAGCTCCAGCATAAAACACTCATCCCACTAGGACAGCTTCTTCATCTGGCTGGCATAGACTTCTAGCTTCCACCGCTGAACCTTGAGTCTTCCCAGCAAGGATCCATAAAAGAGACTCCATGAGCCCTTCTTGTGGGCTCTGGACCACCAGCTGCATTCATTGGAGGCATTCTCCTGAGCTCTGGATTTTTATCTGGACTCATGTGGGACATTGCTTTGGGGTTTAGGCTCTTGACAAAATAATCTATGTCTTGGGTGTTGCGGATAGACTTCATGCATTTTCCTGTGTTAAATCCCATTGTCTATTATAAAAATAATATTATAAACTCCTGTCTTGATCCAGTTGTTCTATGTACACAACCCCTGACTACAACAGTCACTATCCGTACTTGAAAGTGAAAAGCACATTTCAATTTAACATGTTTAATTACAAGATGCCATGTTGAAGCACAAAGACACTTTAGAAAATCTAGAGAGGTACAAGTGATTAACTGAAAACCATACAACATGTGCATTTGAGGAGAGCTCCACCTCAGATTTGTCATTTCTGAAATATTTGTGAAGAAATGTTGACATCAAACTTCTGTATTGATTATTTCTTCAGGTCTCCTTGCGATTTTTAAAGTAATCTTAGATCTAAACTGTCTGAACAGTGACGCTTTTAATAGGTATTTAACAACAAATATGGATTGCTGTATTTCTCACATTGCTAATCCACATAGGATCTCAGCCCAGTGAGCTCTTTCAGATATGTAACAATGATCAAGTATGCTGAGAGTATTCCCATAACACATAGGATCTATCTGTTGTGTGAGTTTCTTCATGTATTTCACTTACAATCTGGCTGCTGAAAGTGTCTCCACTTGCTTACATAGGCAGTGGTTCTTCCCAGTGTGAATTCTTTCATGTGTTTTGCAATGACTGTATGTGGTAAAAGCTTTGCCACATTGTTATATACACAGGGTTTCTCACCAGTGTGAAGTCATTGATGTATTTTACAATATCCATGTGTGGTGAAAGCTTTCCCACAATCTTCACATACACAGGGTTTCTCAACAGTGTAAATTTTATAATGTATTGGACAATGAGGATTTCCACTGAAACCTTTCCCACATTCCTTACATATATAAGTTTTCTGCCCAGTGTGAAGATTTTCATACATTATGCAATATATACGTGTGCTCAAACCATTCTCATGATTCTTATATACACTGGTTTTATCTTGAGTGTGAACTTTCATGTTGCTTACAATGTCCATGTTGGGTAAAAACTTTCCCACATTGCTTACATACATATGGTTTCTCTCCAGTGTGAATTCTTTCATGTTGCTTACAATGTCCAGTATTGGTGAAACCTTTTCCACATTGCTGACATACATAGGGTTTCTCTCCAGTGTAAATTCTTTCATGTTTGTTACAAACTCCCCGTGTGTTAAAAGCTTTACCACATTGCTTACATACATAGGGTTTCTCTTCAGTGTGAATTCTTTCATGTTGCTTACAATTTTGATCTGTGGAAAAGCTTTTCCACCTTGATTACATATATAGGGTTTCTCTCCAGTGTGAATCCTTTCATGCTGCCTACAATATGCACGTGTTTTAAAAGCTTTCCCACATACATAGGGTTTCTCTCTAGTGTGAATTTTTTCATGATCCCTACAATATGCACATGTTTTAAAAGCTTTCCCACATTGCTTACATACATAGGGTTTTTCTCCAGTGTGAATTCTTTCCTGTTGCTTACAGTTTCCAGGTTGGGTGAAACCTTTTCCACATTGCTTACATGCATAAGGTTTCTCTCGAGTGTGAATATTTTCATGTATTTGACAATGAATGTTACTGCTAAAAGCTTTCCCACATTATATATGGGATTTCTACCCATATATGCGATTTCTGCCCAGTGTGAAGTTTTTCATGGATTATACAATAAGTACATGTGCTGAAAGCTTTCTCACAGTGCTTACATTTATAACGTTTTTCTCCAGAGTGAAGACTTTCATGTGCTTGACAATAGGTACGTGTTGTAAAAGCTTTCTCACCTTGCTTACATATGTAGGGTCTCTCTCTTCTGTGAATTCGTTCATGTTTCTTACAAATTCCATGTGTGGTAAAACCTTTTCTGTATTGCTTACATACATAGGGTTTCTCTCCACTGCAATATTTTCCATGGATGTGAAAATTGTGGTGTGTTTCTGTTTCTTTCACATTCACATTACCTTCTGCAGTACAAAGGAATACTTCTTTACACTGATTCCAAGATGTATGTCCATAGGATTTCCCTAGCTTGTCATTTCTGTAAAGAAAAAAAATCACATATAGGATTGATAACCATATTACTAAGTTTTTGCTTTAGAGTTGAAGAAAACTGTTTGCAGTCTTGCTGTTTGAATCCCCACTTCATATGTTTCCCTTTTTTATCTTGATTAACTATTTCTATGAGAACCCTATGTAATCATCATTTTGCGGTTTCTTAGTGTTTATTTTCATTTTGAAAGTAGTATGATTTCTACTTATTTTGTTTTGTTTAGTCTCTCCTTACTTTAAATTAAAAAAAAGAAAAATTCACAGTGAAATGGGTCTCAGTTTAATGACTGCATCAATGTCAAGTTCTGTTTTTAATGCCTGCTAAGAAATTCTGACCATGAAGCAACAGAATGGCCTTGTAAATATGTTGACAACAACCGTTCCCAAAAGACTGGTACACAACTGGAGATCTTAACAGTGGGAACTTTTTGAAATGCAGAATATTTAGCTTCATTTTGGGCATGGGTACATATGTGCATCACATACAGATCATTCTGATATGTTTCTCTATCGCAATCTCCCTTCTGTCCTTAACCTGTAGTTCCCTTTTCCAAATGGTCAGGCTTACCTTTCTCTATGAACTCTTTTTCATTGTATTCCACAATTTATATTTTAGTTTATCATCTGAAAGAAACCCTGTGACCTTTTAGGTTTTATAGCTGAGCAATGTCACTGAATTGATGGGAGAAAGACCCACCTATTTCTTATGGCAAATGACATTACATTATTTTTTTAACATTGTATAACACATTTTTTTTCTTTTCCATGCTGGGAATGAACAACAGGTATTAGCATAAAATCTCTAGTTTATCTATCTTAAGAGATGTTCACTAATCATTAAGCTGTGAAGTTTGAACTTGAATTTGCCATTCTGCAAAATCTGATTCCTAGTGTGCTGGGTTTATAAGAATACACAATCACAGAGAGTATATTAACATTTTCCTTCTCCACACATCCAGTGATAGATATTTAAGTTTTTTCAAGGCCTGATCTGTTATAACGTGATCTGCTTTGTATATGAGTAAGCCTGTATTTTATGTGTATTTTTAAAATTCTGTATTTTATGTGGATTTTGAGTTTTTAAAAAATATATCCAGGACAAGTATGAGGGGATCAACTTCTAGAGACAACTGCATACTGATATATAGAATGAGCGCACTTAACATTCCACCAGCCTACTAAGAATTTTAATCAGAATGGCTGATTCTCTAGAGCATGGCTTGTAAACATGAGCACTGAGTTTTATTTCAAATTCTATTGTAATCTTAGCAATTTTTAAATCATGAATGTGTTGTATTCACATGTATATATGGGTAAAAAAACTGAAGTCAGCATGACATAACTCAAAGTGTATGCCTTTCATACACATCTATAAGCAATGTTATATATTTTGATGGTTTAATTCCCTCATTATACATACCCTGGCTTATACCTCTTGGGAGAATATTACTGACATTCAATTGAATGGTGCCTCATTTCTTTGGCAGTCATTTTTCTGCTGATTCACTAATTACTAAAGAACATTCCTTCTCCTTGTTAGTGTGAATTACCTTAAGTAGCTCCAGTAAATTTTGCATTCTTTTTCAGCTTCCTGGATATCCTCAAGTGCTCCTGAATTGTGGACATAGAAATACCAGGGCTCATCAGAATAATATATACAAATTAATAGATTTTGTTTAGATTTATGATATAATGTGTCCAGGTCTGAGCTATTTTTAAAAATATTTTCACGTTCTTTTTAATGAAACAGCACTGATGAGCAACAAACAATATTCTGACAGCATGAGTAACAAAAATATTTCATCCTTACCTATCACAGTCATGTTCCTAAAGGTTTCACCCATCACATCTCTGTAGAGCTTCTTTTGGGATGGACTCAGCAAAGTCCACTCCTTATCGCTGAAGTTCACAACCACAACCTCAAAGGTCACCGCCTCCTAAACGATCATACATATATTTCTCAAAGGAAGTTTGAGATCCCAGGTTTGGAATAACTTAAATTCTGTCCTGCAAATCTGAATCAAAAGCAAAGTGTGGTGGTTCATATCTATAATCCCAGCACTCAAAAGGCTGAGACAGGAAGGCTTTGATGAGGTCAGGGCAATTCTAGGCTCCACAGGGTATTCAAATCTAGCTGATATACACACAGAAAGCTTGTCTCAATAAAACAAAACTAAACTAAACAAATACAACCAAACAAAACAGCTAAATGAAGACTGATTTCTTCAAATTTATATCCATGTCTTGGTCATTAATTTTGTGTATATACACATTTTTGAAGACAGCAAATTTGATGATAGATTGCAACTCACTGCTAATGTAACAGTGAAATAGGAGCACTGATTCTTGTGCTGAGTCATGGCAAGATTCTCTGTGTACTGTCTCTAAAGCAGAGCTCATAGTGAGAAGCCTGCAGGACCAGCATCCACAAAGCACAGAGGCAGAAAAATATCTCATCAATTGACTGGGAAGCCAAGCAAGCACCTCCCTTCCCTGGTAAGTGGTGGTGGTGTGGCAGACTGCGGCCCATCCACAGGGCCAACCAGCAGAAGCTCCTGGGATCCATGCCATGCTGGAAATTAGGACACTGGGAAGCCAAGCAAGCTCCACCTCTCCCTGGTAAGGGTTGGCAGTTTGATAGAAAGTGGCCCTTCCAGGGGGAGAACTAGCAGCAGCTCCTGAGTTCTGTGCCATGTTGGAACTTAGGATGCTGTGAAACCAAACAACCAGCCTGTCTCCCTACTAAGCAATAGTGAACCTACTGATGCACAGCCTAGAATCAAACACCCTACTTCCCCTACACCTCTTCTCCTGTCAACCACCGTTAGCAAATGGGAACCAGAAATCTGAGCGTCTCCTGGGAAGTTGACCATAGCAAATAAGGGGGACTTCCTTCTACTATCTCTATGAAGGCAAATATTTTTAGTACTGTTTTTCTCTATTCTGACTAATGGTACTGCCCTATTCAATATTCTGTTTTGATAAGTTCTACAATGTTCTGTATTTCATCTCATTTTGATATACATGATGAAAAGAACAACTATTATAAAGATAATGAAATATACTGTGATACTTATTACTTTTATCCCAGTAACTTGTTGTGAATTTGTGTAACAATTTCACTGTACAATCTTCGTTGGCCTTATTCTGCTTTGTTTTGTTATGCTTTACCACTTTCAAAATTAAAAAAAAAAATAAAAAAAATCTCATCAATCACTTCGATAGACTACAGATGATGTCTATTCAAATCTCATTTAAGCCAGTGAGTACTTTGTTCTTAATATACTCAAGTAACATTTTGAAATATGAATTTGGTTTCATAGAAAAAAACATAAATAAAATCAAATACGGTACATAAATAATAAAATGTTAGTGGAAAACAGCTATATTTTAAAAATATGTATATAAAATAAAACCAGGCCCAAGCTGTAAATTATAATTCAGTGTCACCAAGTGATCACTTTCAATTCAGATATAAGAAATATATCTTGGGAGGCTTGTGAAAGAGTTCTTCCTTGAATTTGGGGCTATCCTAAGTTACAGAGCTGTCTAAAATAGAGAAACCCTGAGTAAAACACCCCACAGACAAAGTGAAACTTGAAAAGGGATTGCATAAGACACCTTTGGTTTGTTTCAAAAAATTCTAGCCATAAAATACAGAAAAATTCCAACAATATTCAACACTTTCTGAGAAACAATGTGGATATCTTCCATACTACACAGAAAATACTCTCACAGTTGGGTATTTAGCTTAGTGGCATGAATGCCTGCCTGGAAAGCAAAGGTCATGAGTTTGATCCTTGGTACAAAAAAATTCAAATTTCACCTTCATGACACTGGGGCATAATTAGAGATAATCAATATTAGATCTCAAGCATGGAACACAAAATTCATTGATTGAGAGGGAGGTGGAATACTGATTGTTGCCAGAGCTTGGTGTTCATCACATCAAGGAAGCAATCAGAACCTAGCTTTAACTTCATACTTACTCTAAGAACCACCTGAATTTCAGTGAAGACCCTCTCTTTTATGTCCTGCTATTGGCTCCCTGCATCCTGTCAGTCACTACCACATCCTTTCCACACTCCTCTGATCCATCCTAAGCAGAAAACCCTTTATTCCTAACTACTGATATCACTGCAAAATTTCTATTTAGGGGTTTTCCTTTACACCACTTAGTAAGCCCATTGCAGAGCATTTCCATATATAAACTGAACAACCATGCTAATAAATCAGCTCTTAATTCAGAGATGACACCCCTATTCCTTTCCATTCAGAAGGATATCATGTGTCCATGCAAATACCTAAATTTTGGCATTTTTCTATGAGAATTTAACAGGTAGCCCTTTCTGGAATTTGTCCTTCACAGATTTTTACCCTGTGCTTGATAACACTTTCATATTTGCTTCATTTTTCTCAGACTTCAAAACTCTATGGCTGTTCTCACAAACCTAGTCAGTGAGTATGGGTGACACCTAAATAATTAAGTATGTTCAGAAATTATTTTGCACTGTTCTGTATAATACACAGGATTTCATGAGCTGTTTGGGAAGCCTTTCTCCACTGAGGCACATTACTACACATCTCTGAATTCTCAGGACCTTTGCCACTACCTGTCATGAGGATGGAAATATGAGAATATACTATAAATATAGGAGATCACTATAAACACTAAAAAGCCCAAGATTAAGTTGAGCAATTGTGGGTATGAGGCACCACAGATCTGCTACGCTGAGGAAAGAGAACAGAGACCTAGCTCATTACTGCTCTACAAGATGCAAAAGCATTATAGTCAGGGTCTTCCCAAGCTCCTTCCAATGCCTAAGATTGTGGAGTTACCAGGCCTGCAGTGAATTTCAAAGATGATACTTGAGTCTGCTGCTATCATAGTGAAGCCAGGGTTCTAGGGATCCCAAATCACCCTTGCCAACAGCAAAAGGCAAAAGGGAGAGTGAGTCAGCCATGGCCAATGCTGGAGGACCTCAGGAGCTGAAGCTAATGAAAAACCTGAGGCTCCAGACACAAGAATTACTCCTAAAAACCCGTAACTCGTTTCAACCAATCCAACCTATTTCTGGGCTCCCATTCACAACCTCACCATTCCATGGCTCCAGGATCTCTCAGATTCTTTGTTAATCAGGTCATAGGACATCGAAAGTACTAAATGAGATCCAGCAAGCATTTTGCTACCAGTATTGTACTCAGAACAGGTAAATCATGCTGAGACACTGGAAGCGACAGAAGTCACAGCCAGCAATGTCCTGCCTGATCGGACAGTTCATATAGCTTGCACCTTTATCATTGACTGACTCCTGCTCTCCTACCATCTTTCTGAGTCAACAATAAACAGGGAAAGGAATCCCTCCCTGCAAGGGAGGATCCCAAATGATAGACATAGTGCAGAGACTTGTGGAGCTGCTTTCTTCGACAGTGGTGAACTCAGCTTGACACAGGAGTGTTTGTACTGAAGAGCTTTACCACAGGCTTTTAATTTTTAAATCCATTTTATTTCAAGGAAAAAAGAACAAATCAACTAAAATTAAAATTTCAAAACATGTCAATCAGGTGGCAGCACTGGTATATACATTGCACATTGTCATCCCCAGATCATTTACCCAAGAGCACAAGACATCTGTAATCAATTTTCCAAACAGTACTATTACAGCCACCTGAGTTATTGAAATACTATTGGCATGAAACAGGGCTAGATCCTCCAAGGAGCCCATGCCAGAGACCAGATACCTTGCAAATATGGGGAAGACTGACACCTCATGCTATGGGCCAAGGTTCAAAACAAATGATAAGCAAACTCATCCATATCCTAAGGACTGATGTTCTAAATAATTTCCTAGCACTCTGAGGAAGTCAGGTGTCACCATTCAAAGAAATGTATCCTTCTCCTAAAGACTGACATTCTAATTAGTTCCTATCATACTGAGGAACTCAGAAGTCACCCTCCCAAACCCCTAAGGGAAGAGTCACAGATGCCTAAGAATGCCTGCTTTCTATGTGACTCCCTTCCTCCTTTGTTCCCAATTTAATCAACATTAACTGACTATCAATCTTATTGGCTACAATAGCTCTGTTTCATCTTATGCCCATCTGCATTGTGAATTCCTAGTTTTCCCCACCTTAAACTCATTTCACCACATTATTTTACTCTATAAACGTCCCTAGAAAGGACAGTGTTTGGCAACCTGATCAGGACCCCTTCTCTCTCTCAGGTAGCTTTCTTTCTCTCAATAAGTGTATTCTTCTCTTAATATCTGTTGTTCCTAAAATGCATTCTTTGACTTTAGACAACAAAAAACTCATATTAGACATAGTAGACCGGGAGATTTATTCCGCTATAGCAATATCAGAATAAACTTTTATCTTTCTTGAAGTCAGATAAATCAGTAGTAGTTTGCATCACCCAATGTTGATCTCACCTTGCCAGGGATACTTGCATTGAAGGCCTTTATCCCTGCCTTTAAGTGCTGCTTCTTTTTCTGAACCTGAACTGATCTATAATTTTGGTTTTGGTATGGACAATGCATTAAGGAAATGACTCAAAATATTTCTTATGAATGGTTTACCAACAGCCGTGGAGGAAGACAGATAGCAAAAATTCTTTGTTTTGATTTCTTCATTCAAATCGAAGGATGTACTTCAAAGTGTTTTACCCTAGAAACAATTACAGGACCTCATGGTGGTAGTTTAAAGTGGAAGAAGGGGAAATCAGGGATGCTTACACATATGGCCACTTCCTCCTTTCTCCTTAATTACAACTTCATCTTTCTTTCCCAAGGGCCTAAAGAAAATTCCCATCAGCTCCTGGCATGACATCAATGTCCCCTCCAAGCACCACATCCAGTCAAAAGTCACATATACCCCATATCTCCATAGTCAGTCGGAAAAAAAAGCCAAACCCTTGGGGGCTGTGGGCTCCTCTCCACATTCTTTAAGTAAAAGGCCACTTTTACATTGCTTATATTCTGCTTCTCTACTGTGCTAATTTATCTCCTCAGTAACTTCAATAATCTAACCCACTTTAAACCTATCTCACAACATGATTTTATTCTATAAAATCCCTAAAAAAGACAGTCCTTTGCTACCAGCTCTGAACCCCTCCTGTTTCTCCCAGACAGAAGCTTTCTGATAGGATTTTTGGTTTAGTAAAGAAGAGAATATAAAATCAAAATGGCCTTTATTCTAAGATGATGGAGAGAACCGCATGAAGACTGGGGTCTGGCTTTTTCTTCTGGAAATGTGTGGGAGGCATACATATAGGTTTTGACTTGGGTGGTGCTTAAAGTTGTCATTGCTGATATGCAAGTAGCTGATTGAGATTCTTTTCTGGCCACAGGTAGGTTGAATAGGGGAGAGGAAAGTGACTTCAAGGAAAAAGTCACCTATTTCCACCTCATACTTCCAAAATGTCCTATTTGGAGCAAAATACTTTCACTTTCTTTCTCTCAATAAATATATTCTGCTCTTCAACTCTGTTGTTCCTAAAATTCATTCTTGCACTTTAGAGAACACAAACTCATACCAGACATAGAAGGTAAGGAATTTCATTCCACTATATCACGCTATGATTGCCTGTATTTCTAACTAACTCAGCTGTCTGTAACTTTAAGAATTGTTCATCAATTTGACTTGGAGTAATTGTAGCAAATAAAATTTTCTTAGTGGATATAGAGAAATATGTCATTAAATTGAAAAAATGATTATCACAGTTTTTCTACCTAGCATCAGACAACATTTTCAACTTTCAAGTATGTTGGAAAACAAAAAATAAAAACAACTCAAAAATAGCAATCCTAAAGGGGACAGTATATCATTCACTGTAATTGCTATGTTATCTGCAGGTATTTCATAGATCACAAAAGAAATACTGAGCCTATTAAATACCAAGTATCTGTTTCAATAAATGTGCTCATAGCACTGCATCGTTGACAACTGTGATTTTTTTTCTGTATGAGGGATTGAACTCATGACCTTGTACTCTCCAGGCAGCTCCTTGTATCATTGTGCTCAATCCCCAGCCCCAACAAATTTAGATACTAATTATGACTAATAGCAATGTTTAATTTGCCATTGACATACTTAGTGATAAATTTTTGTAAACCTACATTTTCACAAATGAAATTATTTTCTTTCCTTGCCATTTAAATTACTTTTTTTTTTAAGGTACCAGGGATCAAAGTTACAACCTAGCACTTTCCAGGCATGTGTTTCTGCCTGCTGACCTAAATCCCTGGCCTGCATTAATGAATATTTTTAAATGTTTAAACATCACCTTATCCATTCAAATAGTATTGTGATTTTAGCAAAGGATGTCAATGTACACAGAAATTGATATACAATCAGAGAGGACCTGGAACTTCAGAAAGTCAATGCAAAAAACTAAATACAACAATCATTGCTACAGGCACAGCTGAAGAAAGCCAGACTTGAAGGTGAATATACAGTGACCATGTCTACATGCTCCTGAAGAGATAAACAACAGCTTGAAATGTACTAAAGTTACCACCACCTCCCCCAGAAAGTTCAGATAGGCCTCAATTCCCATACTCAATGACCAGATCAACTGGGCTATTGTTCCCACAAAATGCCTTGGCTCTTTCCACATACCTTTTCTGGATGACTTGTCCCCTGATGAATAATATTTGTAAGCAGCTATAAGCTTATAGGTTGATTATAGTTTGAGACCCAAACTGTACCCACATTGTGACTATCCTGTATAAATGACCCCTGACAATAGGTCTGTGGCCAAAACTCTGAAGACCACTCCTGAAAATTCAGGGCTATTCTTCTCTCTGTTTTTCAAAGAAAATTTTTGATCTTCTTTTGTTTGTGACTTTTTCTCAATGTTGTGAGCCATTAAACTTGGTGCATTTGACATCAATCAGGGCAGTACTATATTTCTCTTATTTCAATTTAAATATGAAATGTCTGCTAAAGGCCATGTTCCAAAGTCTGCATTTCAAGCTGCTTGTTTGCCATGAGTTTCAAATTTCCATGAGCTTTTAGAAGTCCTCAGTCTAGTGAACTGCAAATGTATTGGAGGAAAGAGGTCACTGCTGTGCTGTATCACAATAGGTGCCATTCCTAAGCCTGTTTGTCACTGCCTCCTGGATGCCTCTACATGGCCTTCGTTTCTCTACAGAATCATTCAATAATTCCGATTTTACATAAGTCAAATTTTACTCAGCTCTATTGTTGTTTTTGTATTTTTTAATAGTTTTTCTGTCTCCTTCATTGTTTATTTTTTTCATTTTAGTTTTTTGATTTAAAGACATAGTCTCACTTTGGTGTTCTGCCCAGCCTTACACTCACTATGTAGGTTAGGTTGTCCTTGAGTATATGGTCATTCTCCTGTTTCAGCCTCTTTATTGCTGGGGAAAAGTGGTGGGCATTACAACACATGGCATTTGTCTTTTTCCTCCTCTCCTTTTCACTATTATTTTTTCATTTCGGTGGCACTGGCATTTAATCCTAGTGTTTGCGTGTGTCAGTAAAGGCTTATGCAGCTTGAGTTGAGTTTCTGAACAACAATATAGGGAGCCAAGCAACCCAACTGAGAAATGTGGAATTACATTAGGTGGGCTCAGGACCACTTGTATACACAACCCCCACCCCCATTTCAGGATCTAAACAAGAGGCTCTGAACTGGAAAGTTAGAGATGTTTTAAAAGATAGAATCACCAAAAGATAGTTGGAAATCATTTAGCTGGAATCTTATAATAATTTTTGGATGACAATTGTATTCTGCTTCTATTGTTGAGCAGGTTAATTTTTTTCTTTGGGTACAGCTCATTTTGCTTTTCTCCTGGGACTTATACCCTGAGTGATTTTCCATTTTTCTGAGTGAAATACAGGGCACTAGTTAAATGCAAAGCTCAAGATGGCATCTATTAAGCCAACCTACAACACAGCTAAGTTACAAGCCTCGATATTTTCTAGGGTAAAAACACACAGATCTATAATCCCAGCACACAAGAGGCTGAGACAGGAATGCTGCTTTGAGGTTAGGGCAATTTTGTGCTCCATAAAGGGTTCAAATCTAGCTGATATACATAGAGAAAACCTGTCTCAATAAAACAAAACTAAACTACACAAATAAAACCAAACAAAACAGCTGAATGGAGACTGATTTCTTCAAATCTTATTCCACAGCTTAGGGATTAATTTTTGTATATACATATTTTTTGAGACAGCAAATTTGATGCTATATTGCAACTCACAGCTAATGTAACAGCCAAATAGGAGCACTGATTCTTACGCTGAGTCACTGCAAGAGTCCCTGTGCATCTACAGCAGAGTTCATAGTGAGAGCCTGCAGGACCAGCATCCATAAAGCAGAGAGGCAGACAAATATCTCATGAATCACTTTGATGTACTAACAGTGATATCTCTTCAAATCTCATTTAGGTTACTGAGTCCTTTGTTCTTAATATACTTAAGCAGCATTTTGATATTTCAATTTGGTTTCATAGAACAAAACATAAATAACATCAAATATGGTACATAAATAATAACTCAAATGTTCACCAAAAACTGCTGTATGTAAAAAATGTATAAACAATGAAACCAGGTGCAAGCTTCAAATTATAGCTCAGTGTCACCAAGTGATCACTTTCCATTCAGATACAAGAAATATACCTTTGGAGGCTGATGCAGGAGAATTGCTTGAGTTACAGAGCTTCCTGAAATAGGAACACAGAGCCTTGACCCACAGCTCCCATCAGAGCTATTCACAGGAGTCCCTGGACCATGCAGGGCTAAGAACAGAGATTTCTCCCAGGGAGATCCTTGCACAACTTTTCAAGATTTCTGTTCAAAAGTTTTATTCACAGTACTATTTGAAGCAGGAAGCAACTGGGACCCTCCTTAGCCTCCATGTAGAGGGTGCACAGGAGAGCTGCCTGGAGGGTGCTGTGCATGGCTGCTGGAAGGAACTCTGCCCTGACCCCAGGGCCACAGAGGTGCAGGTCTAGGGGTGACAATCTCATGGCAACACAAGGCTTTCCAAGGGCCAGCCAGTGCACAGGGAGTTTCTACTGCAATCCAATGCTTCCCAATACCAGGACCAGCATGGGGCAAGGACATTTTGATTTCAGTGTGGCCAGTTAGTTAATGAGCAGCCCTGCCTGACACAGCTGTGCAAAGAGTGTCCCCTCTGGGCAAGGGCAGGTCCAACTCACTGCCTTTTTCTGATCTGGCAGCAAGGATGTCAAACGAAAGCACGGCAGCTCGAAGTTTGCTCAAACTAAATTGTTTAGTATCCTTTGAAGAAATGATTGAAAATGCACAAGTCTGGAGAAACACGGCTGAGGAAAGTGCTCTGCATGTTGTGTAAATAAACTGGCCCTTGACAAGACATGGGAATAATGCCCATGAATGGGTCTGCACTGCAGAGGCATAAAATCTTGTGCATGCAGATTCCATAAATGCAAAAGAAAAATGTAAAATAAATGCTATATGTACATGATTTTCCTTTGACATTGCATTGCAGGAAGGGAAATCCCTGAAGCAACCTGGATTTACCCAGTCACATAAGTATACCCAGGGCAAAACCTACCACACCGTTCCATCACCCAACTGTGAAGGCTTAGCTGCTCTGTTCCATGCTTGTTGCTGCTGCTAGTGGACTATTTCTGGTGTTTCTATCTGCACAAGCCATCTGCCCCTCTCTCAGCTTATGGCTGCCATGGTGTGGGTTGGACTATGTGTTTACATAAAATCCTATCATTATTTCAGGATGGGTGGCAGCATCTTGTCTAGTGGAAATTACTTTTCAAGTTTGGGCATAAGAAATCTTAGACAATGTGCTTACCCAATTGAGGGGAAATGAGATTGCTTGAAATAAATGCAAGTAACTCATTTTGTCAGTGGCAGATTCAGTTGGTACAGAAGCCCATATTTTGGAGGTAAAAACACAGGAGTCAGGGTTTTCTTGTCAAGATGCTACAAGGCAAACAAATATCCCCAAATACAGTTTCTGCTTTGGTTCCCCAATGCTACGAAGCTGCAGAGTGGATTCTGAGCATTCAAGCACATGGGTTTGAACTACAGTAGAAATTTGTAAGAACTTCACTTAAGTGGGGCATGAAAAGACAAAGAAAGATTTTTTGCAAAATAGAATTCTAAATATATGTTTTAATAAATAAAGAAACCAGAAAAAAAGAACAAAAAGAAAAAGTAATGACATTTTGTCTTTTGTTCCAATGCCATAGCCTCAGTCAGAAAGGAGAGGAGCAAAATTTGCAGACTGGAAAGGTGAATGTGGTCAGTGATCTTGGTGCATGTGGGGCTGAGAGTGTACCCCAACCACTCTGCCAGCTGAATGCATGGAAGCACCTGAAGCCTGGTGGAGGCTGAGGCCAGGACTCAGGAACTGAGGACCCTGGGGCTGAGGAGGCAGAGCCTTGGTTGCACCCTGGCAGGGCTGCATCATGGATACAGTGGGGGAAAGGGGTGTGAGGCAGGCAGTGCTGGGCTCCTCTGCATGCTGCTCACTCCCTGGGCTGCCTGGCAGCAGGAAGATTCAGGGCTTCTTTGCTGGAAAAATAAACACTGAACCAAATCTCTTGCTGTCTTCTGGCATTAGCAGGCACAGATGCGCACGGTGGCTTCTATGGTGGCTTCTAGCACCACTGCACCATGGAAGGGCTCTGCATAACCTGATGTGTTAGAGATAGTGATAAACAGAATGTTGCCTTTCTGAATATCAAGACTCCTTTACACACACACAACAACAACAACAACACACACACACACACACACACATATAGATAGATATTCAAAGTATGTACTGTGCATTTCATTATATATAATGTAATTAAATCATCCATTTTCACTTACCTATTCAAGAAATTAGCCACTATTTATTGTTAACTAAACTGAATAGAAGTAATATTGAATAGAGCACTATGATTAATTCAATGGAATAAAAAAATGGACAAAAAAGAAATAGGCATCCCCCCAGGATCATGGTCTGCCATCGATGAGCCCCTCTCTCCTGTTCTCACCTGCTGCGTGGGCCTCTGTGTCTTCACTGCTGGGTAGAGAGAGGGCCAGACCATAAACTCTCTGTCATCTCAGGTAACACTGGGGACATGGCATGAGACATGGCCTTCTTGCTACAATTTCAGTGACTGTAATTTTATAATTGATGTAGTAGCTGTGCTGTGGTACATTCAGTGGTTTCTAACTATTCACAGCCAAGCTGAATAAGATGAGAATATGGGTGTCATCGACCTCATTCTGCATAATGAAGCCTTAGATGTTGAATTTACAGGTTAAGTGTATAAATGTTGAGTTTCATACTCACAAATTTCACACCTGAAGTTTATGCATAGAGTTGCAGCCTGGAAGGGGAAGCCCAAAGCTGTGCAGATCTCTGTTGAGATCTGAAGGTGGGGAAGATGGACCAGGCAAAGGTGCTGGACACCATGACACCTAGCAAGAACCATGGCAAGAAAGTCCCAGATTCAGGCCTGCTGATCCATGAGTCAGCTTCTCAGCAAAGCAGCACAGCTTGCAGGCTGGACAGGAGATGGCTGGAATGGTCCTGCTGCCAGAGCTCCTCCCTGCAGGCCTGTAGCCCCTATCTCACTCAGGGGACCTCTGTTCAAGAAGGTCATCCTGTTACAGAGCCCACTTTGACTGAATGTCTTCCACTCCGGTGCAGATCTCAACTGCTGCATGTGGACTCACCACAGCTGTGGAGCAGGACAGTTACTCACAGGGAGCAGTTCAGAAAGTGGGGACACTGCAGGCTGGTCAAGGTATGGAGCCTGAAATAAGAGATGGGCTCAGGACTGCTACAGTTTCCTTCAGTAGAAGCAGCATGATGAGTATATTTTGCTTAAAAAACTAAATAACAAAGTAGTTACTCATAAGAATATACACTGTAGGTTTAGTTTGAGGATACCAAAGAGAATGGCTGCATCCCTGAGTAAAATGAAATATGACCCTTAATGGGTGTGTGGTTTCCTTTGGTATAACTGACCCACAGACATCAGAGACAGACACACTGATGAACAGAGCAAAAAACAGAAACAAAAATCAATATCCAAAAACCAAAACAAACCCTTGGAAAGTAAAACTTCAGGGAAAATAATGTTTTACCCTGGCCTGGCCTTCTGGAGGGCAGTATGCCCCAAGTAGCTTTAACTTTCACACCTTTCTGGGGGTCTGAATTCAAACAATCATCAAATTCTGGGAGGGGTTAAATAATAAGAGAATGTGCTTCAAGGACACAAAACCTCAGTCCCAGTGCAGAAGGCAATTGGAGTGATGCTCTGAAGTGCATGCTGACGCCAGTTAAAAATCAGAGAATCTAAAACAGTGTTAATGGGATTTTCAGTCGTACTCTCTGTGAAAGAAACTGCAGGCTAGGAAGGTAGCAGATAGCTTAAATAGATTGACTCTTTCTGCAAAGTGTCTAAAAACTGAAGCTGAACATTTTATTCCATGAATACACAACATTGCTATCAATTGCCAATGCAGGATAATGTACACCTGTAATCCCAGCACTCTGGGAGGGTGAGGAAGAATGAGGAAAGATTTAAGCCTAGCCTGGGAAACTTGGAAAATTAGTGAGACCATATGTTAAAATTTGTAAATAATTTTACAAATGTATGAAAATATCAATCATTTAGAAATCCCAGTGCAAGGTACATTAACCACTATTAATCTATAATTATTTTTACCATTTTATAGACACAGAAAGTGTATCTTTACATGATTCTTATTATTATTTCAAACAAGATATAATCCCTTGATCCAATTCTCATTCAAAATAAAAATTTAGGACAGAGAAAATAGGAATGACCAAATTCTCTTTATACTGAGCTACTCATATCTTAACAGGGTATATTCAGTAGCATATCTGCAGTGATTTCAGTAAAAACTTTAAAAAATTAAATAAATGCAAATACCAGGCAGAACATCAATGCCTGCATGATGGTAAATCTTATGCTAGTTGTGTTGACTAAAGTACATATTCAAGAAAACCTCACAAAGATTTGCTTTCTCAATTGACAGGTGACTTGACTTTTCATTTTAATATTATTTTTGTCATTCATTCATTCATTCATTCATTCTTTTTTCATTCTATTTTTAGAAAGGGTTTCACTATGCAGTTCAGGCTGGTCTTCATCTTACTTTGTAGCCCAGACTGACCTCAAACTCACTACAATCCCCCTGCCTCAACCTTCTGAGTACTGGAATGACAGGTGTGCACCAACATCCCTGACTGGGTTTTCCTTTTTAAATTTTCTCCAAAGCAAAATTAGTCAGATTATGTTATATTCTTATATTTTCTCAGGTTGGTTATTCAAAGTCAAATCAGAAAGCACTGCAAACATGCTGAAGGAGTTTCAAAATCCTAACCAACACATAACATAGTGGAACATAACATAGCATGGCATAGTATGGCATAATAAAACAAAACAAAACAAAAACCAACCATTTAACTCTGCTTGAATCAACTGCTTCCAAAGATACTTTAAGAATATCTAAGGTACCATACAACAGAAATATGATCCAGTAATTTCACATTCAAGCACTTTTCTTTGAAATAAAAGTGTATATACACACAAGAACATGAATAAAAATGGCTGTGGTACCCTGCTTTCAAGAATCAAGCCATAAACAGAACAAATGCCCATCAGCACATAGATGACACATGCATGAACAAGTTGCAGTTGTTTGGTTCATCCCCATAATAGCAGGTAGTGACAGCATAGGAGGAGCCCAGCATGGAGACACTGCTTGAAGTATACCAAGCAAAGAGCATTGCCACTAAACAGGCTCAGCACCATCACCTACAGGAAAGGCAAACTACCCAGGAGCGACACAAAGCTCATGGACTGTTTGGGATGGGAGGACAGGAGTGATAGCAGCTGCTAGCAGACAAGTTCCCCAGGAGTGACACACATGTGTCCTTCATCCACACGGGGCAATGATGTTCATGGACTTGCAAAGCCTTCCCTTGCTCTCACCACCTGCTGTTTCCCCTCACAGGCTGTCAGAGTATGGAGAACTACAGTGTGTGGCTGAGGTAAACATCCAAGGACTCATAAGTAATCATTCATAGGCATGTGAGAGGAAAACTTGCTAGGAATCCTCCTCCCCCGGACATGCGGAAGTTTTAACATGAAACATTCATGTCCTTCAAGGAAAAATATTATGGGCAGTCTGGGAACATCTCCATGCTCCCTAATGGAATTGAAATGAAACCATATGCCCAGGAAAGGAGGTCACTTGAAAATGTGACATATCTCTAAGTGAAGACACTAAACACCTCATCTTCAGAGACAAGGGACCCTTTGGATGGAATTGTGTGATTGGCACAATGCCTGCCACATCTTAAGCATCTACATGTTTGCTGCATTTAAATTTTCAAAGTGTAGCAAAGTGTAAAACCACACTCAGTTTTCCAGTTTTTCAGCTGCTCTTTCTAAGGAGAATAGATTTGTAAAAATAAATTGGGCATTAGAGGTGGCAGCCCAGCTATTGACCCTAGCGTATGACCTCATTTGCTTGGCAACAGATCTAAACAGAACTCTGAAGGATCTGGTCACCAAGCACCTTGGTCTGGTGACAGTTGGCCTTCACAGACACTTGGCTAGAGAGAGTGATCAGTCAATACGTTATGCTGCTTTCCCAGGCCTCAAAACCCCAGCCTCAGGACTCGCCATGGGAAAACTACCTGGGAACAAGTGAGAGGATGGTTCATTCAGCCAAGATACTTCAGGATGCTCACCGGGAACTGCCCTACTATCAAAGGCAGCATAGAACAGGCTTCACCAGGCCCAGTCCCCAGGCACCCAGACAGAAGAAGGAGCCTAGGCCAGATGTCCCTAGGCTCTGCCACCAGCCACTGAGAGACACAGACTCCAGGACAAGGCTATTTAGGCCTGGCCACCACTGTAAGTCTGCATAAACAATTCCCTCCCTAGGTCATCAGTGTGAGGGGGTCTGAGGACAGGCACTGAGGCAGATGCTCCTGGGCAGGGACAGGGAAACTGAGCCTTGGCCACTGTCATGTTCACATTCCCATCTAGGACAGGGCTGGCAGGAGAAGAAGGACAGGGGCCATGTTTATCCACAGCCTCCAGAGTCATCTCCTGTCCTCCTGGGTAGAAGTCTGGGACAGCACTTTTTGTCTTTGAGGAACATAAGTTTATGTTGTTTAACAAAGTAAATCCTGTGGTTTCTCAGAGCCTCAGGCTTTCTCCAGGCTTCACGGCTCTGGCCCAACATAGCTGTACACAGGACATGGGCATGGAGCTGGCCCCTGGGCCCTGTGTGACATGGTACCCAGACATGGTACAGACATGGTACCCAGAATAACAATAGATATCTGCTCTGGTGCAACGTGTGTCAGCAGAAGGGACTGTATTGTGGCCCATATAGTACTGAGGGGAATTTAGGGTCAGATTAACCGTTTAAGCACATCCATCCAGGACTTGTCAAACACTGCACCTGTGGTCCTGCTCTCAAGGAATCTAGATTCCAAGTGTTCAAATACCATATGCTCTCTACTCGGCGTCTACCTTGTCACAAGCAAGGTCATTGTACACACATTGTTGGAGAAGGGGAAATGGGACACAAACACAAAGTCACTTCATTTTTTGGCATGATTGCATTCTGCCCTTGTATATCATTTTCAGCCCTAGGCCTGGTGTCCATGGACCATTAGCTGGCTGCCTCTCCATCCTATCCCCAGCTCTTACACATCATCAACTCACCAGAGATGTGCTCACCTCAAATGTCAGTACACTCTGTCCATTTCTCTGGTGCTTGTCTTACAGGAATTTTTCAGGCACCGCATTTCCTTTCATAGAAGCCTCAGGGCTAAATGAGCACAAGAAAAGAACAGTTAACACAGCTGCTGACCTTCCATGGCTATGGAAGAGTAGCTTAGTTCCTTCCTGTGGACATTCTCTTAGAAAACTGGGGAACATTCTGTGGGGCCTCATTAATGGATCTGGACATCTAGAATGATCCTCCATTTTCTCATCTCTAAAATTGGAGGCCATCTTAAAACTCATAGGTTTTGTTAATGCATAGACTTCTTTTCTGCCTCTCCTCTATCAAGGTGATGTGAGCATGGTAGTATTCCTTAGTGAGCCCTGTAGCACAAGCCTCTGTGGACAATTTAGAGTGTGGGCTTTGCTTCAGCTCCAACCCTTCTGAGAAGTCATGTGCACGAGACCAATTCTATGTCCGCCCACTGTCTCATCACAGATCGGGAGTCAGCCAGCAGAGAGCCTGGCAGATGTCTGTACAGCAAGCCAGGTGCAGGCAGATGGACCTCACAGCCTGAAGGAGACTCCAGACTTAGCCTTCCTGGACAGCTGCCCCAGGTCTGGCCATTCCACTCTGGCTTCCTCCATGGCTGACATCTCAGACCTACAGGCACCAAAACTGAGAATGTGAGTTCTTACCTTAGCAGCCCAGTGAGACTTGGCCACCTGCAGATTCAGGTCCTGGCCATGTGCAAGTTGATCACTCAACCCCAGTTTACAATGCTGAACGATGAGGTGCTGAGTGCATTGAGAACTCAGGGTCACTGGGGATGAAATGGGGGCTCCATGCAAAGTGGTTAGCTGTGGCCTTGGCCCCATGAAGACCTACAGTAGAGGCTGGGCTGATTCCCATGAATGATCTTCCACCCCCTTTACTGACCAACACTTGGGAGAAGCTTTCTATTCTTTGGAAAGGAGATTGGAGTGTCACTATATAGGCCTCAGGGTTTGTTCAACACAGGAAACCCTGAGCACAGCAAAGAATCCATGACTGTCAGATATCATGGAAGAGCAAATAGGTGTAATCATGCTACAAATACACATGAAGACACACTGTGTGCAGACACATTTCTGGGTATTGGCCGAGACCTTGTAAGCAGAGTAGATGCAATTCCTGCCCTTTTGAGTTACAATGTTCTTTGGAGGCCACAGAGTCACCATTTGCAGCAGAACGGATATTGATCACCTAAAAGCCATTTTTCTAGACCCCAGGCCTTCCTCAGTGTGGGTACAGACCATGCATAAATGGGTAAGCAATGGATCATTGCCTAAGATAGAGACTGCAGAGAGGCAAGACAGATACCAACTGACCTCTCACTTCTCAGATATTCGTGGAGCATCAGCCCTGATCCATTGAGTGCAGTGAAATGGCATATAGCAGTCACTGCCTTCACAAAGCTGACTGCACTGGGCAGGGGCAAGAGACAATGTGTCAGAAAGTACAAGTGTGATAAAACTATGCAAGGTTTGCCTCTCACAGAGACTTCTTCAGCCTCTAATGGCTCCTTGGGCCAAAAGGGCCCCACTGTGGGTGGGAGAGGCTGTGTCTGGATGCTGTACAGACTGGGCAAAAAGCCTACACTCCTCCCACAAATGAGTTCCCCAGGTATATCAGGCCTCTCACTCAGCTGGCTCCCTTCTGCCCCACACCCATATCTTCTGTGCTTGAGTCTTCATTTGAACTGTACTTCCATGTAGATCCCCAGGCTAAGCTTCTTCAGGTACAGCTAGAGCCCCCTGAACCTCCCGGGCCTGAGCTCCAGAGTTTATGGGCTTGTGGGCAGGAGATATGCCTTGGAACTCAGCAAAGTGCCCAAATGCTGTGTGACCCAGGAGCAGTCAATGTGGGGATGTAGTCTGGGAGGCTTTGCTAGGGCTGAGCTGGTGCACACAGCTGCGTCTGACAGGCAGTGGAAGGGTTTGCCCCAAAAAATCCATGGACAGTTGGTGATATTTTCTCTTCCTGAAATTACAGGGCCAGTTTCAGTCCATGCATAAGTTGCACCTCCTGACCTTGTGCCAGCTCCACCTGCAGCTCCCCCACCAGCTCTAGCCCCACAGCAAGAGCCAGCACCTGAATTCCCTTGTCCATCAGCTCCAGAGCTGGACCTCCTGGGTGCTCCACAGCAGGAGTCATCTCTTGAGTTCTACCTGTGGGCAGTTCTTGACCCACACCTGCCATTCCCCTCTCTTCCAGGTTTATTTATCATTGTATTCATCACTACTCTTATTTCTCAGAGATTTGTTAATGACAGAACAAAGTAAATAAAATTTAACATTTTAATGAACTTTAAGTAATCAGCTTGCTGGCATTCAGTGTATTCTCAATGTTGTGAGGATTTCCCAACTGTCCAATTCCAGAATGCTCTTCAAATTTTTACACGATGTTTTTTTTTTTACTTTCCCCTGCTGTTCCACCCCAGCCAACAGTTGTCCTATGTCCTTACAATTAACTTATGTTACATTTCCCACATCAATGCCATCAAGTTTTCTTTGCCCAGAGAATGGTGGTAGTGAATCTTTAGGGTTAGTTAGATTTAGGGTTCAGGTTAGAGTTAGGGTTAGGGCTGGACTAAGCTTCCAAATATTGCATCATACCCACTGCAATGATCATAAAGAAAGAACAATCCATACAAAGCAGTGCTTTGTGCTGGCAATGGCTTGGCCCTGAACTAGGTTCTCAATGTCCGAAACATTGAGAACAGTCACGAATTGATGGACTGCACAACTGGGCACAAGGTAGGGTGTAATTTCCAATTCTTTGCATCACATGTGCCATGGACCTATCAAAGACATAATCAGTACACACTGTAAATAAGTACTAATAAAATATGACAATTTATAAGCAAAACACACAGCAAGAAAATCCACTTCTGATATGTGGGTATAAAAGCACAACTGATGAAAAACCTCATGCAGGAAGGACACACTCTACCTGGCCAGCACTGAGTCCTTCATGCACATGCAAACCTGACAATCAAAGCATCAGCTGTCCTCAAACTAAGACCTCACTAATGGAATTTTTTGGCCAACCTTACTATCATGGCAACTGCACTTTTATACTTTGCTCTATGCAAAACTTAACAGAGATACATAGAGATCTCACTGTATGCTGACTACCCAAGATGCCCAGAAGCAGCTCACTTGGGAAGACAAGTAAACCCATACTGCCAAAAGCTGGTGACGACTAAGTCATGGAACAGAAAGTGAAAACAAAATGCAGGCAAATCTTCGGGAGGAGCCCTCAGTTGGGCTCCCAAGTCCAGCCTTTGTAGCTCTGCTCAGACTGCTGATTTCTAGCAGAGTGAACAAAATAGCTGTCTCCTCTCTGGCCTCAGGATACAGGTTCAGAAGTGGGTGTAAGACTTACAGCTGGATGTGCCCCTTGTCTTTCTATATTTTCTGTCTTGGAAGAGAAATCCCCTTGTCTTCCTCTACTTTCCTGCCCTGCCTGCCCAAAGGAGGTTCAAAGGCTGAGGACTGCTTTCATTGCATTCCATAGGTTACAGTATGTTGTATCTGTGTTTTCATTGTATTCTAATATTGTTTTGTTTGCCCTTTAATTTCATCTGTAACACAATGGTTATTCAGAAAGTTGTTATTTAATTTCCATGTATTTGAAGGCTTTGCACTTTTTTGCCATTGATTTCCAATTTTATTGAGATATGGTCTGATATTATGCATGGGACAATATTGTTCCTTTTGCATTTAGTTAAGCATGCTGTATTGGTTAATATATGATCTATTTTCGAGAAGGTCCCATGTAGAGCTAAGAAGAATGTGTATTCTAATATAACTTATGATGTGGTTTGGTGGAACACTCTGTAAACATCCTTCAAGTCCATTTGCTCACAGGTATTATTCAGTGCTGTTATTTCTTTGCTGACTTTTTGTCTCGTTGGTCTATCTCTAACAGTGGGGTGTTAAAGTCTCCTATTGCAATTATGTACTTGTGTTTGGTTTTTCATGTGCATTAGTATTTGCCTTATATAGTTGGGTGCTCCTGTATTTGGTGCATATATATTTGTAATTCTTCCTTTTGCAGTTTCTCACTTACTCGTATGTAGTTGCCTTCTTTATCTCCTTTAAACATTTTAGGTTTAAAGTTCACCTTTTCCACAAACACAATAGCTACCCTGCTTTTTTCTGGGTTCCTGTTTCATGGAAAATTGTTTTCCCTCCTTTGTCTTTTAATCTATGAATTTTGAGTAGGATATGTTTGTTGTATACAGCATATTGAGGGGTCCTGTTTCTTGATCCATTCTGTCAACCTGTTTCTTTTTATAGGTGAGTTATGCCCATCTACCTTTATGGATATCACTGATATGTACTGGCTTGACTTTGCCATGTTGGCTTCTTGTTGTTGATTTCCTGCTTTTCTCCCTTGTTCAATTTCTCGCCCAGCCTGGTCATTTCTTTCTGTTGTTCTGGAGATTGTGGTCATTTTTATCTCTATCTAGCATGTCTTTCAGTAATCCTTCTAGGGTTGGTTTGGTGGACATGAATTTCTTCAGTTGTTCTTTGTCATCAAAGTATCTTGTTTCTCCATTAAATTTGAAAGTCACTTTTTCTTGGTACATCAGTCTAGGTTGAAAGTTGTTTTCTGTTAGGGTTTGAAATTGTTCACTCCAAGCCCATCTTAACCTGAAGGTTTGTGCTGAAAAGTTTGCCTTAATAGTAATCATAGTCTTTCCTGGACAGGTGAGTTGTGTCTTTTTTCTAACAGTTTTAGTATTCTCTTTTTAAGCTGTATGTCTGGGATCTTAAATATTATATGTTTGACAATAGACTTATTTTTGTTGTGACTGTTTTGCACTTTGTGTGTCTCACTTTTTTGTATATCAGAATTTTCTTCATGTTTGGAAATCTTTCTGTTATTTTTTATGGGAATAGCTTAGTTATGTCATTTGCATTGACTCCTGCATCTTCACTGATGTCTATTAGTCTTACATTGCTTCTCTTCGCATCATGTTGAAGCTGCTGGATTGTCATTTCATGATGCTTTGCTATTTTTATATGCTCTACACTTCCATAATCACTCCCTGCAATACGGTCCTCAAATTATGAAATTCTATCCTCTGCTTCATTTAAATGGTTTTGCCAGCTTTCAATATTTTTTGTTGCTTGAATATCTCTTTGCATATGTTTCATAGATTCTGCTTGTTTTCTAAATTTTTCATTCATAGTTTCAATTTACCATGCTCCTGTATTTTTTGTTTTATCTGTTTCTTCTCTAGCTATGTTGAGAAACAGTTTAGTACAGTTGTTACATCTGTTATTTCTTTACATGAGACATTATTTCTAGTTTGATTTCCTCTATAGCTTCATGGATCTGTTTCTTTATTCATTTGCTATTTTTGAAGTTTCTGATTTATGACTTTTAAAGTCCTCTATTTCAATGTCAGTTGGTCTTGCTCCTGATGGACTAGATGTTTGAGATTGCATTTTGCCTTTTCTTTTTGTCATTTTCCCATAGGTATTACATCCATTGTGGGACTGTTTCACTGACATTTTGCTTTAGCTCTTTTGGCTGCTACCATATTCCAAAGCTGTCTAGATTGTACACATGTATTATGGCTAGAGAGGAACAGTCCCCTGAGTCCCTCTTCTTGGGCTAGGGGCTCCTCTACCTCCATCTTCTGTCAAGTCATAGGCCCGTCATGCAATACCAGGGAACTCTCACAAGAACTGTCCTAGCTTTGGGGCCTTAACTTCAGGAGAAGTCAATATTACCTGGGTCATGCAGTGTGATTTCCAAAGGAGCCAGCTGTGATTCCAAGTCCTCCAGTGGACTCACAATTCTATCACTTCTAATGCCTTCAACATGCCCTTGGCCGTCACATGAACCCTTTCCAGTTTCTACATGCCTCCTATCATTGTCAATTATCAGGTAAGCGAATATTCATCCCACAAGAGAAACCCTGTTGATGTTTTGAAGAACACAAAGGAGACTTTCATTTTTGTTCAAAACACACTCGTATTCGTGAGGAAGTGCACGAAGCAAATTTCTTCTGTCTTGCTTGTGGTACATTCACTTCAGATACCATTTTGGCAGTTAATTTCAGGTTAACTCATCTGACTGTCTTAGGATTCTGTGCGTACAATCCTCTATGTCATGAAGAGAATTTTATAAGATATTAACTTGAACTTTGTTTCCAACAACTGAAAATTGCAATGTGAATATACAATAACATTTGAATGAATAAACAAACCACAGCAAACCATGAAGTGAGAACCTACTAAAGAAAATCCATAGGAAAACACTGTACAGTAATCTCACTGTACATAATCATTAATGATTATGATTGGTGAAAGAAGGCCGAGAGGTCAAATTCTGTCCACTCATTACACACATTTTGAAAATATGACAAGACACGTGTGATAGAAGACAGGTCAGATCATATAAGAGATATACTCTGTTCTCTCAGAGTTGCTGTGTATCAGGAATCCAGGAGGTTTCGCTGGGTCTGCTACCAACATATCTTTGTGAAGACAGGCTCAGGAGAGATGGCACTAGGGCAAAATTTGCTCTCAGGCTCTGTCCCTTGTTACAGGCAGGACCCAAGGCAAAAGCCTGATTCCTTTTGGACTGTTTTCCCTTTTCTCACTCAAAGCTCATCAGCCTCTCCTCTTGCAAGCTTCAAAGACAGCAGTGACTTCCCCACAGCCAGAGATCCAGAGAGGGAGAAAAATAAATACTAAAATATAAGAGAGAACATAAGAGGGAAAGAACAGAAGATGTATAACAGTTATTTTAATGCGTGAACCTTTGTATTCGCATCACATGATGTCTGCCATTGTCAGTTATTTAACAGTGAGTCAGGAGCTGGGGAGAGAGTTCAGCATAGTGTACTTGCTTACCATGCATAAGGCCCTGGGCTCAATTTCAGCACTGCTAATGCAAAATAACAACACTAATAATAGTAATAATAAAAATAATCCACTAAGTGAGGCCAATAATGTAGGGAATGGGCTACTCAGCTTTTTGCATTAGAAGATCAGCTGTCAGCTATTGAGTAGGAGTCAGGTCATAGGAGTGCTAATTTGCAAAGGTGTGAATGTAGAAGCAATGCCAGAAGATTTAAGGTGCAACTCCATCCATAGTGCTTGCATAGCCTGTGTGAGTTCCTGACTCGAGGCCATAGCACCAGTACATAGCAGAGATTGTGATGCTTAGGGAACATAAAGATGATTGAATTGAAGAACGTCTAACCCCTCACAATGCCTCCAGGGAATATGTCCAGGAGGTCAGTGTCATTTCTACCACCAGACAGCACTGTATTCCACGTTCATTGCGCCCATTCCTGGATTTAACCTCTAATTCTGTATACTATGTACACAAGACACCAGCTACCAGGCATTACAATTGTCATTTCAGACTGGTGATAATGTCCCTTGGAAGTAGATGCCAGGATGACCTCTATAGTGCATGGGGACACTCTGTGAAAGACCTGAGGGAGAGTGTCTTGTCTAGGTTTACATAGGAAGACAGGAGGAGGATTTGGGTCTAAACTCAGATCTTTCTCCTCAGAGCTGTGACACTGTCAGCACTGCTGGTTTTTCTTAGCCTTGGAGAAGCCTTGCCTCCTACCATGGATCTGTCACTCGGGTGAAGCTGTTCTCTTCATTGTGAAGGACACCATAGAGTCGTTCCATGGGCTTCCAAGGTATCCACAGAAGGAATCTCTGGGTGATACCATAGGACACAAGTTCACACAGACATCATAAAAGGTGATGGTGAGTGCCTTTAACCAGCAATTTACTAGACTGTGACCATGATGCAATGACCAGACCAAATGTAGCCACTGTTCTCTTGTGATTCCATGTTATCCAGGACACAAGTCCCTCTAAAGAACAGATCAGGTTCTACCCACATTACTGTGAATTTGCCTAACTTCCTGGCCTCTGTATAAGTGAACACATAATAGGGGAAGAGGTGTCCCCATAAGGCACACAGAAGGGAAGGATGCATCCTGATATGAAGTGAAGAGGAAGGAATAGCAGGCAGAACACACTCCCTCTGATCTCTCACTTCACAGATATTTACAGTGCACCAACCCTGTAGAGTAAGCACAAGTAGAGTAACACTGCAGACACTATTCTCTTTCTCACAGAGACAACACCACGAGGGTGGCAAAGAAGAAGGATGTCATGCTTTCCTAAAGAATGGAGGACAGGTGGTCACAGCAATTTTAGGGACTACAATCAGCAGGGGAAGGTTTCTTGGACCAGCACTGTCCCATTCAAGGCAGAGAGAAGGCTGGGCTGGGCTCTCTGCAATTGGAGCACGAGGCTGGTGTGGAATTCTACAACATGTCCCAGCTGAATTGGACCAACCTGAGCTCAATGAATATAAGCACTGTCTTCAGAAGATTTTGGCTTTGGCCTGTGAGCCTTTGGGGAGTGCATGGAACACTTGACAAGGAAAAAGACTGCCAGTATTGGGACCTCCTACAACCCTGAGGCATGCAGAAATGAGTTGGTGAAAGCTGAATGAGAAACTTTGCTGGGGTGGATTTGTGCACAGAGTTGTCTGTGACAGGCATTGGGAAGTTCTGGGGCCTGCAAGGAGCAAGGTCAGTTTGTGATTGTTGTCCTTCTGCTGATGCAGGGCTGGTACTTGAGTAACCTCAAGTCCAAATTGCAGAGCTTTGGTCATCTGCACCTCCAGTGACTTCACTAGCTCTGGGATCAAAGTGAAAACTAAGGTCAGGCACCCTGTTAAGGAATTCCATAACTGGCACATTCACCACACCATGACAGGTGTTTTGAACTCTACTTAGGGGCAAGTCCTACAAAGCACCTGCTTTTCCCTTCCCATCCCCTTAACATCCCTCCCCTTGTATTTCTTTCAGTTTTGATGTTTACTCCTATGTCTATAATTATTCTCAACATCAAATTCTAAGGTACTTTTAATTAAAAGTTAAGATATCATGCATTTCAACATATTCAATTCAGTAACACGTCAACACATCACTAATTTGTACAATTTCCACATCCATTGAGTTCCAGCACTCTGCTCAGTTTGGGAACTTCAATATCCTTGTTCTCTCTTGCTACTCCCCAACCACTCTGACATTTTTGCCCTCTAATTTAGTACTCTGGGTTTTTAATATTCATGCATCAGATTATGTTTGGTCAAATATTCCTAGAGGAGACTGGCTGCTATTGCTCTTCAATAGAAGAGAAAATCCCAGATAGACCAAATGTACAGATAAAATGTGAAGACTATTGTTTATCTACTCATCTTTTCATGTTGGAAAAGTTTTCCCATGATCTCAGTGGTACAAGGGAGAGAGAAAGATCTGATTCTTTACATTTGAAAAACAGAACCAAGAATAATGTAGAATCCACAATAAGAAATCTTTGCTTACAAGCAGCAGGCAGATAAATAGTTTGTATTAGAAGTGACAAAGAGGTGTAATGAGTCCATTCTGTGAGAGATGAAAAATTCTTGTAATTCAAAAGAGAATCACCACATGTAAACAAATGTAGAAAATGCTGAGCTTCCCAAAGTTGATTCATGCAAGCACACATCCCTGACATGTGCTGTGTCCCCATCTGATTGGCAGGTTTTAAGGCAAGTGCTGAACATCACTAGGGAGAACATGGTGTGCAGAGAAGAGCCCTGTCCAGTAGCTCCCATCACAGCTCTACACAGGTGTCCCCAGACCTTGCAATGCTCACAATAGAGATTTATCCCACACAGAGATCCGCATAACTTTTCAAGCTTTCTGTTTAAGACTGTGGTTCACAGCACTGATTGAAGCAGGAGGAAACTGGGAGCCTTGCTACACTCCACATAGAGAGTTCAAGGCATCAGAGTGGGTCACAAGAACCAGGGAAAGCTGCAGGGATGCTGAGCTCAGTCTCTCTCTGCCCACAAGGGAAGAGGAAAAGGAATCTGATCACGAAGTAATACACTGATGAGAGAAGGTTGTGTGCATGGAAGATCTTGGTTTTGAAAATGAAATGTCTCTGACATCAATGTGTGTTCACACACAGACATGTAAGAATCTATGCCCAAGATTGGTGTCTCAGCAGTGTACTTACTTATGCAAACCCTGACTCAAAATAAAAAAGAAATTTGAAAACAGAATTTACTATAGTTCAGTGCAAGGGCCTACATTCAATTCCCAGAATTGAGTTAAGGAAAAAAATTGGGAGCAAGCTGAAGGGCTGCAGAACACCATCACCTGGTCTTTCTGGAGAGCAGTGTGCCCCAAGCAGCTTGAGCCTCCACATCTTTTTTGGGCACTTTGATTTTCAAGAATGATCAGTTCCATGAGGGATGGGGAAAGCAGGATTTTCATCCAAGAATACAAATTGTCACTAACAATGGAGAAGAAATTTTCAACTATAACTAAACTGCATGGTGACCACTGTTAATAAGAAGGATAGCTTTCAAAACTGCTAAACAATGGGATTTGCAGTTGTAGTCACTGTGAAAGTATTTGTAGGTTAGTAACGTGGTAGACACATGGTAGACACATTACCTGGATTGATTCTTTCTACAAAGGAGACATAGATCAAAAGCACATGTTACCCCACAAACATTCATAATTTTTGGGAATTACCAAAGGAAGATATCCTATACCTGTACTCCCAGCACTCAGGGAGAGTAAGGAAGGAGGACCACAAGTTTAAACCCAACTTGGAGTGCTGAGTAAATTATTTAGAGATTATCTCAAAAATTAAAAAAAAACAAAGTTTTAAAATGCATGGGCATATAGCTCATACAGAAATCCCTGTGATCATTGAACACAGTGTATTAACCATTATTCTGTTATGAAAAAAATTAATCTATTTATAAAAGTGTTTTCATACTTTATTAATATCTACCCGTGCTACATTAAAATAAAAAAGAAGAAAAAATTTTTGTTTGTTTGTTTTATTTTCCTTTGAGACAAGGTATTGCTATGTACTGCAGGCTGACCTTGACTCAACAAGTATTTCAGGCTAGCCTTGACCTCCCTGAGATCCTCGAGTCTAACCCTCCCATGTATTGGGATTACAGGCATGCACCACCATGCCTTGCAAGAAAGCGTTTTTTTTTAATTATCAAGAGGATAAAACCAAATGAAATAAAACAGAATAGATTGAATCAAAACAAAAGGATGATCATGGTACATCAGTTAAAAATAAAATTTGTGTGGCCTCTCAGCTGGTACAGAAAATGACTCAACACCTTACTGAACTCCAAATTTCTCCAGATAATTGGGCAAATACCTAAATTTTGCAAGGTGTCTATTTTTAACATGCCTTGTCTAAGAAGCAATTCATATGAAGTACCAGGGAAAGAATACAGAACTTGGATTTACTATTTCCAATGTCTGGAATTTATCCCAAGAAAAAAAGATATATGCTCAATGCAGTTTTTCTATGAGGAACTAGACTTGTGTACATGTTCAATAACAGGATAACTAAGTAAAACTCTACTTATGCATATAATATAAATATTCAACACTATGCAAATACATAAATGATGTGAGCAGAACTGGGGAGTATGGTTAGAGACAGCCGAATAAGGACAAGATGGGTATTCTGTAGCAGGTTCAACAATGTGGGTGAATTGGTTTTTTTGTGGATTTAAATTTTTAAACTGCTGATCACACTTTCTCATCCCTCAAAGCCCCATGCCACATTCAGACTCCTCACAAAGCTTAAACACCCAAGAGACACCAATATTAAAACAAGCAGAAAGCCCTTATCAATGGAATGGACTGGAGACAAAGCATGTGCAGGTAGAATAATAACTGCTGTCTTAGTATAACATCTAGGTCCTGTCTCAGTCTGCAGGGAGGAGCTCCAAGTGGAATAAAATCGTCCTATTGGGGTAAATGTCCGCAGCTCAGGAGGGCCAGGCTCACTGAGAGCAGAGGCCATGTAAGACCCCCAGCCGCCCTGCCACAGGTCCCACACCAGGGCTGGGCTCCCAACAGCACCTGGGGGGGCAAGGATCCCGGGCCCCGTGCCAGGCAGACCCCGACAGAAAGGAGGGCCCTGAAGACCTGAGGCTAGGTCGCCCCAGTGCCGCACCCGCCGCCTCCCCGGACCCCCGACCAAGGGCACCTGCGCAGCTAACATCGGGGCCACTGGCTTGTGCCGCCACTCAACAAGGGCTGCCGCCTGCCTACCTGGCCCAGACCACAGTCCCAGCCCAGCCACAGCCTAGGCCGAGGAAGGAAGAGTGCTCAGGTCTCCAGAAGGGGTCGCTAGCGCCAAAATGGCCACTCCATTGCATCCACTGTGAAGGGAGGCCGGGGCGGGGCGGGACTGAGTGGGATGCGGAGGCCAGTGGCTAGGGACCATCCCTGGGCCCGGGCCACCCAGGTTGGGCTGGGTGGAGTGTAATCTTAGCTCGCGTCCAGGGGTTGGGGCCAAGAGAAGTGAGTGGCGGGGCCAGAAGCTGGGACCCAGGAGGTGCAGAGCTCTCCAGGAGGCAAGAATGAGGCAAGAATGAGGCAAGAATGAGGTAATGGGCGTGGCAGTGGGGGTTAGGGTTTCTCTGACGCTGGGTGTGGCTGCAGGTTGAGCTTCTGGGAGACTGAGCCCCAGGCCTGCTTTGAGAGGAAGCAGAGGAGTGGACTGAGTCTGAGGCTTGGAATTTATAGATGTCTGGACTCAAATCTTCCTGGGCCTGACACCTTAGGTACATTGCTTCTCTTCTGAGAGCCTCAATTTAAACTATTCTTATTCTCGTATTATTTTGCTTTGAAATATTGAGTGGTTTTTTTCTATTAAAAAAAACAAACTGTGATGAATGGCAATACTCATCTCTTGGCACTGTTGTGAAGATCCAACGAAAACCCTGCAGAGTCTTCCCATGGTCCCTACCATATAGCAAGTGCTCAGAAGCCATTGTTATTTGCGTTGTTGCCCTTCTTTTATTAAAGAGAAATGAGTGCTTTCGGTATCTGTCATCTGATGTCTTCATAACTTAAAAATATGTTTACATGTTAATATAGCACACTAACAAGCATATGTAACACTTACAGGTGTAAGGTCAGGGCCTCTCTGAGGTGCTTTACATATGTTAATTCTTACAAGAGTAGGGGTTAGGAATTATTTTTATTTTAATAGCTGACTGAGCCGAGACACCAACATTTAATACCTTTTCCAATGACAAAGGTGTGGACAGAATTTTAACCCAGTGGGCCTCATACCAACACCTACATTAAATAACCCATACTTTGCACAGCAATGCTACAGTTCTTCTTTGGATTTTTCACATGAGTGAGGCATGAAATTGTTCAGGGGAGGTTGCACAGGTAGCAAGAGGCAGGTTGTGTCAGGGTTCACTAGAGGATCAGATTTAATTTGTGAGAGAGAGAGAGAGAGAGAGAGAGAGAGAGAGAGAGAGTGTGTGTGTGTGTGTGTGTGTGTGTGAAACACATAATGGATTTATAAAGTAGGATTAGAATGGCCTTCTGCAGACTCATGGGGAGAACACAAAAGGGCCTTGTTCTCCTCGAAGATGCAGAAGAATTGGCTGAAGGTAAAATGGACTGTTCGTGAGCACTGTGTGAACATTTGTTGGCCTGCTTTGGGAACTCAAGAAAGATTTTCTGGGGTCAGGTCCCAAGGTCAGAGAATGTACATGTTCAAGACATCAGCAACAGTGGTAGTCAGTGTGGAGCAGAGCAGAGAACCACTGTTTTTGTTGTATAATTCTTACAGTTTTCTATCTCATACTTATATTCTTATATAGTGCTCTAAGCAGTCCATGGTGGCCAGGAAGCAGAGTAGAGGGACAGCACCAGGGAAGAAGGAGCCAGAGACCAGATGGAGCACCTAGCGTCATTCCTCCATAACCCCTACAGATGAGCCCAGAAGTATACTTTACTAATCCCTTGGACAGCTCTCAAGCCCATCAATTGACAATGAAATCAATCATCACATAGCAGAAGTTTTGTGAGGTTAAAATTATAGGTGATTTACATATGTGCATATATATATATATATATGTATATATATATATATATATATTGTTTTTTTTTGGTTTTTTCCACCTTTAAAATTCTATCCAAAGTCAAAAAATGCTGAATTTTATATATTAGAAATAACCTTTCCTTAGGTAAATTTTACAAAATGAACTGAAAAAGACTGAAAAATAAATGAACAAGAGTTTAAAAAGAAACAACTACTTGAAAGACAGTTAAACAATTTCTGTGTTAAACAAGCAAGACCTGAAATATTCAACTGCACACTGAGTATCTTCCCCTTGGAAATCAGTGCTACAGCTATACAAACACAAGAATGACTACAGCAACTTTATTTTTGAGCTCAAAACTGGAAACACCAAAAAGGGCCTCAGCTGATGGACACATGAGGATCTGTGGTTCATCCACACAATGGGGTGTGATGGCTCAGCCACTGACAAGGAGCAGCACTTGGAAAACCTAACATGGTTATGAGGATTGAATAAACCCTACCAGCTCCCCCCAAAACAAAAACAAAAACCTTCTGCATCCTGTGTGGTTACAGACCTGTCACCTCTAGAAAATACAAAGTGTTTCCCAGAGAAAAAAAGCAGACACATTGCTTAGGATGGAGGGAAGCAATTTTAAGAAGCCATAAGTAAAATATGAAGGTGACGTATACATCACCACTTCGGTGATGATTTTCAAGGGCCTTATGGATGACAAGATTCCTAGAGGATTTTTTGTTTGTTTTTAGTTTCAGTTTTGTTTAGTTTTGGTACCAGGAACCAAATTCAGGACCCTGTGCTTGCAAGGGAGCACTTTGCCACTGAGATATACCCCCGTCCCATGTCAAGTTTCATCCAATTTTGTATTTAAACCTGTTAGTTCATTGTATGTCAATTATAATGAAATAAAATTGCTTTTAAAACACTTCTCATCTGAGCTATCCACAAAAGCTTTATTTACTTATAGATTTACTGACAAGAAATTTTGTTATTTATAGATTTATTTCTAAGCAGTATTGTTTATTTATAGATTATTTTATACAAAGTCTGTTTATTTATAGATTTATTTAATTTTGCTGTGCTGAAGATTGAGTCCAGTGCCTTGGTCCTTTTATCATAATTTATTCCCAGACAGGGCCTTGCTAAATTGCTAAGTTGTTTACATTGGGCTGGAATTTTATTACACTTATTAGCATTTTTTTGTACTGAAGTATAACAAAGGTAACTAAATTGAGTAGTCTCAAGTAAATCAATAAATACAGATTAACAAACAATAGCTGGGTGTGAAGGTACATGCATGTATTCCTGGCACTTAGGAAGCTGAGGCAGGAGGATCATTGCAAGTTCTAGATAAGACTAATTTACATAGTGAAATTCAAAGCCAGCCGGAACTACACAGTGAGAGTCTTAAAAATTAAATTAATAAAATAAAATAAGATAAACCCTGGACTAAGTCAAGGAATTATCTTCTAGTCCAAAGCATGGGCATCTTCAGAGGATTTACTTTCAAAGGTGATATTGGTTGTATCTGGGTGTCCCCACCAAAGCCTCATGAAGTCACAGAGGCAGCTAAACCTAGCATCTGTGATTGGTTCATTGTTTAGTGCTGTGATTGGTGATGAAAGTGCTTCACCTTCCCGGGGTTTAAATTATCGGAGTAAAAGAAGTCTCACCAGTTCATTTTGTGAGAGAAGTGAGAAAGTCTTGTAATTCAAAAGGAAATCACCACCTGTGGCCAACAGGTACAGAAAACATTGGGCCTCCCAAAGTTGATAAGCACAGGCACAAATTACTGAGATGTGCTGTGTCCCCATCCAATGGCACCTTTTAAGGCAGGGGCTGAACAGCACTGGAGAGAACATGGGTGATAGAGCAGAGTCCTCTACCGTAGCTCCCATCACAGCTACATCAGAGCCATCTTTGGCCTCACAGGACTAAGAAGAGAGGTTTCTCCAACAGAGAATACTACGCAAATTTTCAAGATTTCTTTTCAAGAGTTTGATTCACGGTACTGTTTGAAGCAGGAAGGAACTGGGACCCTCCCTAGCCTTCACTTAGAGCATGCACAGGAGAGCTGTTTGAAGAATGCCATGCATGATTGTTGGAGGGAACTCTGGCCAGGGCCATAGAGGTGCAGGTCTAGGGGTGAAAAACGCATAGCACAGCAAGGTTTTTCATGGGCTAACCAGTGCGCTGGGAGTCTACACTGCAAACCAGTGCTTCCCAACACCAGGGACAACAATGAGCAAGGGCATTTGGATGCCAGAGTGGCCAGTCAGGTGAGGGGCAGCCCTGACTGACACACCTGAGAAGAGTATCCCTCTGGAGCTGAAACCCCAGCAGGTCCACCTCACTTCCTTTTCAGGTCTGTCAGCAAGGACATCACACAGGAGCACGGCAATACAATTGAAGTTTACTCAAACTAAATTATTTAGCTTCCTTTTGAAGAAATGATTGAAAATGCACAAGTCTGAGAAATACAAGGCTGAGAACAGCATTCTGCATGTTGTGTAAATAAACTGACCCTTTACAAGTCATGGAAATAATGCCTGTGGGTGAGTCTGCAATGGCAGAGGTGTGCAAACTCATGCATGCAGGTTTCACAATTGCAAAAGAATAACTCCAAATAAATGCTACATGGACATGACTTCCCCTTGGGATTGCACTGTAGCAAGCTAGATTTACTGAGCCACCTCAGTAAACCCAAGGGAAAACACACCAGATGATACCATCACCCAAATATGAGGGTTCAGGAGCTCTGCTTCATGCTTGATGCTGCTGATGGTTGACAATTTCAAGGTGTTTCTATCTGCACAACCTATCTTCACCCCTCTCAGCTAATGATTGCCTGGATGTGGATCAGACTATGTCTTTACTTAAAACCCCACCATGATTTCAGGATGGATAGCAGTCTCTTGTTTACTGGAAATTCTTTTTGAAGTTTGGGTGTAAGCATCCTTAGACCATGTGCTTAGCAAGTTGAGGGGAAATGAGATTGTTTGAAGTAAATATAGGAAACTCATTTGTCAGTGGAAGATTCAGTTGGTATTGAAGCCCATATGTTATGGGTAAACAGGAATGAGTCAGGGTTTGCTGTACAAAGTGCTGGAAGGCACAGCAGTGTCCCCAAGTTCAGTTTCTGGTTTGCTTCCCTCATTCTACCAAGCTTGAGAGTGGATTCTCAGCATTCAAGCACATAGGGTTTGAACTAGCGTAGAAATCTGTAAAAACTTCTGTTAACTGGGGAGTGAAAAGACAAAGAAATGTTTTTTGGCAAAATGCAGTTCTAAATATATGCTTAAATAAACAAAGAAGCCAGAAAAATAACAACAAAGAGAAATGTAATGAAAATATTGTGTTTTGTTCCAGTGGCACTGCCTCAGTCTCAAAGATAGGAGCAAAATTTGCAGAGTAGAAGGGTCACTGAAGACAGTGGTCTTCATGGTCTTGATCCCCAGAGGTGCGTATTTGGTGCCCTGCCCTCTAAGCCAGATGAATTCAGGATAGCACCTGAATCCTGGTGGAGGCTGAGACCAGGACCCAGGAACTGAGGCCCCCAGGGCTGAGGAATCAGAGTTTTTGCTGCGTCCTGGCTGCTCTGCCTTCCCTTGCCTGCAGGGCTGCAGCATGAATGAGGTGGGGGAAAAGGGTGAAAGGCAGGCAGTGCTAGGCTCCTGTGCAAGCTGCACTCTCCCTGTGCTGCCTGAAAGCAAGAAGATTCAGGTCTTCCTTGCTGGAAAAATAGACACTGAAGCAAATCACTTGTTGTCCTATGGCAGTAGCAGACACAGGTCAGCACGGTGGCTTTTATTGTAGGAAGGGCAGGGACACCCACCACAGCAGGATCCTCATGGCTTTATGTATTGTAATTTTTAGAAGTTAGTTGTGAGCGATGTGTTGGCTTGCTGAATACCAAGCCTCCTTATTTTATATTTACAGTGATATTTGAAGTGTCTGTATTGTGCATAACTTTCAGTATATATAATGAAATTAAATCATCCATGTTCACATACCTATTCAAGAAATTAGCCACAATTAAATATTAACTTATTTGAATAAAAGGAATATTGAATAGAACACCATAAATAATGCATTGGAATGGAAAAATGGAAAAAACACCAAAAAGGCTTCCCCCCAGGTTCAGTGCTCTGCTCTCCAGGAGCTCCTCTCTTCTGTCCTCACCTGCTATTCAGGCCTGGGTCTTTTAATTGCTGGGTGAAGAGAGGGCCAGGCTATGAGCTCTTCTATCATCTCAGGTAGCATCCAGGACATGGCCTAGGACATGGCCTTCTTTCAGCATTTTCTGTGACTATAATTGTATAATTGACTGAGAAGCTCTGCTGTGGTACATTCATGGTTTCTAACTATCCACACTCCTAACTGAATAAGAAGAGATCACGGGTATCTCTCAATCTCATTTTTATAATGAGGCCATAGAATTGGAATTTCCAGGTTAAATGTATATAAATTGAATTTCTTGATCATAAAATTCACACTAAAACTCACCATAGAGTTGGAGCCTTGAAGGGGAAGCCCAGGGCTCCTCAGATCTCTGTGGATATTCGAAGTAGGAGGAAGATGGACCATGCAGATGTGGAGGACACCACAGCATCTAGTAGTGTACCATGGGGAAGAAAGTCTAAGGTCAGGATTCCTCATCCATCAGTCAGCTTCTCAGCAAACAGCCTACACTGCATGCAAGAAAAGAGAGGGCTGTTGTGGCCCTGCTGTCCAAGTTCATTCCTGCAGTCATGAGTCCCCATGTCTCACTCACAGGAACTCTGTACAAGAAGATCAGCATGTTTCAGAGCCTGCCTTGACTGAATGTCTTCCACCCAGGTGAGATCTCAACCACCACATGTGAATTCAACACAGCTGTGGAGCAAGACAGGTGTTTACAGGCAGCAGGTCAGGAAGTGGGAACACTGCAGGCAGGTAAGGGTACATAGCCTGAAATAAGAGACCTGGCCCTACCCTTTCCCAGTGTCCTTCAGGAGTAACTGCACCTGCAACAATGTGCTTTAAAAGACTAAATAACTTAACAGAGTACTCACAAAAATATATACTGTAGGGCAAGTTTGAATATACAAAAGCAAATTGCTACATCTCTAAGTAAAATGTAACGTGATCATTAATCAGTACATGATCTCCTATGGTGTCCCTGACCCACACCCTCAGAAAAAAACACACCATTTCACATATCATTAACAAACACGGGCAATGAGTCAACAATCATAACTGCTTAATAACAACAACAAATGCCAGAATATGATAAATGCCCAGCTGACTGGTATGAAGTGTATAGTAAAGAATAAATACTGAATCTGGCCATGTTGGGACTTAGGCAGCTGAACAAGAAAACAATTCTCCTGCCTTCCTTGAAAGCACCCCTGATGCAAGCCAGGAGGAGAACCAGTCAGCATCTCTGGTGAGCCTACTGGTGCATGGACTGAGAGCCATACATCTCACTTGACCACCCTTGGTTAGCAAGGAGAGGCAGAATTCTGAGCATCTCTTGGGAAGATGACTGTGTGTAATATAGAAAATATGGGGGATTTCCATTTATCTTGTGTTTGAAAACAAATGTTGTCTTTAATTTTTTGCTGCGTTCTGATTAATTGTTTTGCTCTATTTAATATTATCTTTTGACTGGTTTTAAAATGTTCTGTGTTTGTTTGGATTTCACAATAACTAATTGAATGGAAACGAATTGTGAAGATGAGATATACTATGGTACCTATTACTGTTATCACGGACCATGCTGTGAAATTCTGTACCAATTTCTCTGCATTGTCTCGATGTGCTTTGTTCTGTTTGCTCTGTTGTATTTTACTATCTTCAAAATAAAATTTTGAAAAAGAATAAATACTAATCAGTTTTCATGTCTTTCAAGGGAAGGGAACCACCACCAATTCCTTTCAGATGATGAAGTCACCCTGAAAATGAAGCCAGACCATAATGCTCAAAAAAATGGTAATGCTCTAATGGCCAATATTCTTAATGAACATACACAAAAATATTCAACTAAATGCTCATCAGCTAAATTCACCAGCACTTGCAAAATTTAAATACACAATAAACACTGGGTTCACCCTCAGTGGTGCTAGAATGGTTCCACTTGCACAAATCATTCAGTGTCACTTGCCACATTCACAACATGAGGCACAGCTAACCCCTCAAGAGATTTGGAAAAATCACATTGAGAAATTCAAAAGTTCACCATCATTTCATGATAAGAACCATTCACACACCATGTGCAGGAAGAATGAATCTCAGCACAGCAAAGAACAGACATGACAAGCGCATCACTGACATCATGCTCAGAGGCTGACAAGCTGCAAGATTGGCTTCTCAGGTCACGAACAAGACCAGGCTTTGGACTCTTTTCAACACACTACTTGAAGTCCTAGTCCTAGAATTGAGTCAACAATAAGAACCCAAAAGTTTACCAAATCAGAAAGGAAGAATTAAGAGGTGTCTCTGTTTTCTGAGGACACAACATTTCATATAAGAAACTTAAACCTACACCGAAAAACTTTTAGAACAAATGGAAAAATAACTTCAGTTTCAAGGTACAATATCCATATGTCATAATCAATTCATATCTATGTGCTTCAAACAAACTGCAGCCCCAAATACAAGGAACACAATTCATTTCATAATTCATCCAAAAGAATTAATACTTATGTAAAATTTGAACCAAACTCACCTCTTCTTGGAAAATTGTAGAAATTAAAGCAATGAGTTAAGTGGCACTAAGAGAAGAAAAGACAGACTGTGGTGGTGGATGGGAAGAATTCATGTTGTTATAATGTACATGCTACCCAGAGCAACCAGGTGTTTAAATGCCATTCCTGTCAAAATATCAGTGCCATTTTCTTAGAAATAGAAATACAAAGTGAAAATGCACAGGGAAGGACAAAGAATCATCCTATAGCCATGGAAAAAACATTAAAGTTAGAGGCAATAAAAACATAGTTTTCTGGTATATAATAAAGTGACAACAGTCTAAAGGGTCCTATACTGCAAGAATTGGACAGAGATTAAAAAGGCCAGCCCAGTAGAGAAAAACTCATACAGTCACCAGGAATTTTGTTTTGTTTCTCCTTTTTCCTTTCCTTCCCTCCCCTCCCCCTCCCCTTCCACTTTCATTCATTTCCCTTTCCTTTAGATTTCTTTCTTTTTCTTTTTCAGTTTTTGGTCAAGTTTTTCCTCTGGCCTAAGCTGAACTCAGAGTGTGTTGCAGGCTTGTCTGGAACTCCCAGGAATCCTGCTGCCTCAGCCTCCTGAGTGCAGGCATTGCAGGCATTTTCAACATTCCATGCTCAGCCAATGAGTTTTTAACAACACTATGATGAAACCAGGTCTGGTGGAGTGTCTGGTAATGCCAGCATTCTGGAAGGCTGAGGCAGCAATATCACAAATTTAAGGAGAGCCTCAGCAGTATAGCCACTTCTCCAGAACCAGGAAGAAAATAAAAAGAATTTGAAATGTGGAAGGCCATGGAGCTAAGTGCAAATCTCTGTATTCAATCCATAGAAACTGAATGCAAAACAAAAAAACTTGGGAAGTCCAACAGTAGAAAAAACAGTATTTTACACTGTCCTGGCTTTCTGGAGGGCAGTGTACCCCAAGTGGCATTAGCTTTCACACTTTTTGTGTGGTTTGACTTCAAAAAATCATCAAAATCCATGAGGGATAAAAAAATAAACAGAAATTGCTTCAAGGATATCAAGTCTCAGTCCCAGTGCTAAAGGCATTTGCAGTGATATTCTGAAGCACATGATGACCACAGTTACCAAACAGAGAATTTACAAACAGTGTTAATGGGATTTTCAATCTTAGTTACTTTGAAAAAACTGCCATTTAGGAGGTTGATATATAGCTTAACTAGATCCACTCTTTCTGCAAAATGTCTAAAGATCAGAGCAAAATATTTCATTCTATGAATGCACAAAATTACTGCTGATTACCAACTCAAGATAATGTACATTTGCAATCCTAGCACTCTGGGAGAGGGAGGGAGATTGAATAAGGAAAGGTTTAAGCCTCACCTGGGAAACTCACAATCTTAGTGGGATCATGCCTTAAAATTTGTAAAAAGATTAACAAATTTTACAAATGCATGAAAATATGAATCATTAAGAAATCTTTGCGCACAATACAGTAGCCAATGTTATTCTCTCATTATTCTTCTGCATTTTATTCTTTTACAGACTTAACAATACCATCTTTTATGTGGACCTTATTAATATGTACTTGAGTTACATTAAAATAAGACAAGAAAGTCTTTCCAAAAACAGTAATCCTTTGCTTAAATCCTACTTCCATATATAAAGTCACTACTAAAATAAAAAAGTACCATCAATTCTCTTTATACGATGCTCTCCAAAACCTAAGAGTGTATATTCAGTAGCATATCTACATTCATTTCAGTTAAAAGGTCAAAAAAGCTGAAACAGTTCAAATTCTTGGCAGTAGATCAATGTCTACCTCATGGTAAACCTAATGTTCAGTGTGCTGACTAAAGTACATATGTAAGAAAAATTCAAGATTTGAATTGTCGATTTATAGGTGATTTTTGTGTCTTTTAAACCCTTTTTTAATGTATTATTTATTTCAATTTATTTATTTATTTTTTGAGACAGGATTTTTCTATGAAGTTTAGGCTTTCATTGAAATCACATTGTAGCACAGGCTGACGTCAACTCACAGCAATCTTACTGCCTCAGCCTTGTAACTTCTGGCATTAGAGATGTTTACTACCAAACCTGGTTCTCATTTACTTTTTAAATTTTTTCCAAAATTAAATTACCCAAGATTATGTGATATGTCATAGTTTATCAGGTGAGTTATACAAAATGAAATCAGAGAGCACTGAAAATGCACTGAAAGAGACTCAAAATCCTCCCCAACAGTAAACATAGTGTAACATAACATAACATAACATAACATAACATAACATAACATATTATAGCATAAAAAACACAATAAAACAAAGCAAAACAAAATAAGAAAACAGGGTTGGAGATTTAGTTCAGTAGTATAAGTACCCTCTTGGCAAACTTGAGGTCATAAGTTCAATCCTCAGAACCAAAAAGAAAACAACCACCTAACTCTGATTTTAAAAAATGCTTGCAAGTGTACCTTAACAGCTTGTAAGCTAATCATAAAAAAGACATATAATCTGACAATTTCACATCTAAGTACTTTTTCTTTGAAATAAAAGTCTATGTCCACTCAAGACCGTGTATAAGAATGGCTGTGGCAGCTGGCTTTCCAGGGCCAACCCAGAAACAGAACAAATGGGATCAGTAGATGGGTGACAGATGCATGAACAAGTTGTAGTTGGCGGGTTCAGCCCCATGAGACTGTGTGGTGGCTCCACTACCAATAAGCAGCAGTATGTGGAGAGCCTAGCACAAAGACGCTGCTTGAAGGAGACCAACCAAGAGCATTGAAAGTGAACAGGCTCAGCACCATCACCTCTAGGACAGGCAAACTACCCAGCAGGGACACAAAGCCCATGGTCTCTTTGGGATAGGAGAACAGGAAGTGAAAACAGTGACTAGGACACAAATTCCCCAGGAGGGAATCCCACGTGTCCTCATCAGCACGGGGTGAAAATGTCCATGGCCTTGCAAAGTCTCCCCTTGCCCTCACCACCTGCTGTCCCTAATCAAAGGAGGTCAGAGTATGGAGCACTACATTGTATGGCTGAGGTAAACATAAGTAAAACTTGCTATGGATCCTCCTTTCCTAGACACATGGGTGTTATAACATGAAACATTTCATGTCCTTTAAGGAAAATTATTGTGGGCATTATGGGAACATCTCCATGCTCCTTAACGATAATGAAATGAAACTAACATAAGTCCATAAAAGACAGTCAAAATTAAATTTGAGAAATCTCTAAATGAAGAAACTGTGAACCTCATCCTCAAGGGAAAGGATCTTTTGAATGGAAAGGTCTAAAAATACACACATTTCTCTAGTTTTTTAACTTGCTGTTTCTAAGGAGGACACAGATTAGCTCACAATAAAAAGAAAGGAGGCATCAGAGGGGGAGCCTCAACTGTGGACCCCAGCATATGACCTCACTTCCTTGGTGATATGTCCAAACAGAACTCTGAAGACTCTGGTCACCAGGCACTGTGGTCTGGTGATAGTTGGCCTTCATAGATGGCTGGCTCAAGGGAGTGAACAAGGAACATGCTATGCTGCTTTCCCAGGGCTAGTGGCCCAAGCATCCAGACCGCGTGTCAGGGAACCACGTGGGAACATATGGAGAGGATGGTTCACTTGGTCCAGATGCTTCAGGAAGCTCAACTGGAAACACCCAGCTGTCAGCAACCCAGGCCAGGACTCTTGGCACACAGAGGTGCCCAGAGGCACCCAGAGACAAGAGGAAGCCCAGAACACATATCCCTAGGCTCAACCACCAGCCATTCAGAGACACTGAGTCCAGGAGTAGTTCAGATACAGGCAAGTTAAGTTCTCACCTGAGCAGCCCCGTGAGACTTGGTCCCCTGTGTATTCAAGTCCTGGCCATGTGCAAGCACCTCCTTCTCATTTTACAACACTGAACTGTGGGGTGCTGAGTGGATCCAGAGTGCAGGGTCACTGAGGATGAAATGGGGACTCCATGGCAAGGGATTAGCTGTGGCCTTGGCCCCATGAAGACCTGCTAAGGAGGCTGTCCTGATTCCCAGGGATGACCTTCCACCCACCTCACTGACTCACACACATGGGAAAACTGTTCTGTTCTTTGGAAAGGAGATAGGAGAGTCACTCTACGGGTTTCAAGGTATGCTCAGGGCAGGAATTCTTAGTAATGGAAAAGTGTCCATGGGCCCCAGGCATCACTTGGAAGTGGGTGGTTGTCATCAAGCCAAAATACACATGAAGACACCCTGTGTGAAGACACTTTTCTGAGTATTGTCCATGATCTTGTAAGCAGAACAGGTGCAACCACTGCCCTTTTGAGTTTTGACATTCTTTGAAGGCCACAGAGTCAGCATTGGCAGCAGAACAGATATTGTTCACCTCAAGGAAGTCTTTCTATGTCCAAGGCCAAACTTAGAAGTGGTTACAGACCATGTAGGAGGAGTTCTACAGAGACTAAGAGAACTGGGCAGCAGATCTTTTCCTGACCTAAACACTGCAGAAAGGCAGGATAGACATTGATGATTCCTCACTTCTCAGATATTCATGGAGCACCAGCCCTGAGCCCTTGAGTGCAAGGACATGGCAGATATCAGTCTTTGCCTTTGTTGAGCTGACCTGCAGTGGGGAAGGGCAGGCAGAATCTGTGTCATGCTTCCCTAAAGAAGGGAGTGGTATCACACCACTAAGCAAGGACTGCCTCAAATGGAGCATTCTGTCAGCCTCTCAGGGATCCCAAGGCCCACACTGCCACACTGTAGTTGGAAGAGGGTGGGAGTGGACACTGAACTTGCTAGACTAGAGACCCATGTGCCCGTCACTAAGGTAACCTGTGTAGGTAGTGTTTAGAAGAGAGGCCAGAACTCTCCCTTTGCTACTGCCCTGTTTGCTCCAGGTCCGAATCTCCTGTCCTTGACTCCTCACTGGAGCTGAACTCCAAGGTGGCTTCCCAGGCCAAGCTTCTCATGGACCAGCTTGAGCCTCCTAAGTCCCTGGTGCCTAAGTCACAGGGTAAGGAGCCCTGGAATGTGGGTTGTGGCTCTGAGAGGAGGAATGTGCTAGGGAACTCAGCAATGTGCCCAGATGATGGGAGACACAGGAACATGATCACCTCAGCAGTCAGCGTGGGGATGCAGTCTGGGAGGCTTTAATGGGGCTGTTTTCATTCACACAGCTGCCTCTGACAGGCAGTGGGAGGTTTGTTCCTGAGAAGTCCCTGGAAAGTCAGTGATGTTTTCTTCTCCTGCAACTGCAGAGGCAATTCCAGTACATGCTGAATTTGCACCCGTAGAGCTCGTGCCAGCTCCACCTGCTGCTCCATCACCAGCGCTGACCCCACAGTAAAAGCAGGCACATGTTTCCTTTCTCTACCAGCTGCATAGCTGGATCTCCTGGTGGCTCCCCAGCAGGAGTCATCTCTTGACCTCTACCTGCAGGCAGCTCTTGACCCACACCTGCCATTCTCCTCTCTTCCAGATTTACATATCATTCTATTTATTATTATTCTATTCTGGGATGTGAGTGATAGAATTATTGTAAATGAAATTTAAGGGTTTATTCTTGTTTCAGTTGATGAGTTTGGTAGGATTTAGTGCATTCTCCATATTGTGAAACCTTCACCAGTGTCCTCTTCCAGAATATTTTCATCAACTCACTACACAAATATATTTTCTTTTATTTTCCTTCCTACTAGATCCTGGCCAACACTCATCCTATGTCCTTGTAATGCAGGTTTCCTACCTTTTCTGAATCACTGCAGTTGTGTTTCTCCTCTGCCTTACCCTGCTGTAAGTAACTGTTTAATCTTGCCTTGTCTGAGAAGGGAAAATCCAGACAGATTGCATCAATTTTTCATGCATGTATTCATGGACTCTTGGCAGGGCATAGAAAAAGAATACAGGAAATTTTTTGTAATTCTTAGGATTCTGTGTTTTGTTAATTATGTTCCTGTCTTTATAGATATATACACATCAAAACTGCTCCATGTTTAATTACATGTAGGTCATTTCATATCCATTTCATATGAAAGAGGCTAACACACTTTCTTTTGTTACAGAGCAGCACCATGGGAGTGTCACACCCATGTATATTCTTTAGATATTTCCAATGATAAATTATTAATTTTAATTTATGAGTGCTTAGCTTGAAAAAAATCACAAAAGTAAAGTTTTGTAGTTGTAATACAACCATTAAAATGTGAGGCACTGTGTGTTCCAAGGCAAGTCTATAACCCAGTATAGAAAATGCAGTGTCACAGGCAGCATGTCCATTGAATTCCCCTGTGGTTTATCTCCATGCAGTGTCATGAATATGGCTGCCTATGTCCCCTTCTCTGGACAGAGCAAATTTACATAAAATCTGGCTCAGCATGTCACCACCTATAAGTTTTAGTTCTTAACCATTAGTTCAGTCAATGAACAAGACACATGAACACAGCCCAATTAAAAATGGGCTGTGTTCATAAGAAAAGAAACATAATGGTCAAGGAGGCAAACAAGCTGGAGAAATGAGCACTGGGAAACAGCAGAGGAATCAAGTCCCAGGTAGAAAAAACCAGACCAGAACTCGAATCCACCAGGCTCATAGCCAGGCTGGGGTAGATGGTGGGGACCCAAGAGTTCTCCATGACTCCTCAGGGCTGGGGTGTGGCCTTCAATCACAGATCTGCTGTGTCATGGTGTAAACCCCTGCAGCCTTCACAGAGGCCAGCTGATTGGATGCTCCAAGCTATAAATGCTCCAGGCTGAAGTTATTCCCCCAAGTCCTGGCTGCACTGTGCTGGTCTTAGTATGGATGATATCAAATTACAGGCAGGTGTGGATGGGGACAGTGCCCAGGTGAAGAGAACCCCATGTGACCCTCTAGTGCCTCACCCCCAAGCATGATAGAATCTCCACAGTAAAGGACTATGTGTGTTATTCCATTCCCAATGGACATTTCAGAACCAGTGCCCAGAAAGGGACAATGCCAGGCCCAAAGCACAGGACATGGGCAGAGTGAAGAGGATGGGGGAGAAGTCCAAAAGAGAAAAACCTCCTAGCACAGGACCCAGCCGAATCCCAAAGGCATTGGAACAGCAGCCCCCAAGCTCCTGGGACCTGAGCCCAAACATATGGGACTGATTTCAAGCAGCATCCCAAGGGATACACACACATGCACACATACATACACACACACACACACACACACACACAAACACACACACACACATGAACACACAGTGATGCCATGGGCACCCACTGGGTAGCTCAGAGGAAAAGGGATCTGATTCATTCAAACTACATGCCTCAAATTCTCACCTTATTCCTGGGCTGAGCTAGGCTGGCACCAACACAGAACAGGACAATATGTCACTGGCCACCCAGAAGCTGGAAGGCTGAAGGAGAGGGATAAAGCACTGCAGATTGTTGTGGAAGAGAAGACCTAGAGCTATATCCCAATAAAGCAAGGGCACACAGAGGTCAAGGTCACTACATGGGGGCATCTGAACAGCCTCACTGAGATGGAACTGATGCCTGAACCTGAGACATGCAGGCCCTAATGCTGTACAGAGTTGAGTCTGTGTGGCAAAAGATAGAGGACCAACCATTTAGAGATTCAAAGTCTACTTTTTTAGTCAAGAAAGAGATGAGAAGCGAGAACAGAAGGCCTGGTGACGGACAGTGGTGGGGGCAGAACCTCACATCTGCTATAGTGCATCAGTGACCACTGAGGATTGCATTGCTGCAAACTTAGGTACGACAGGTAAACTTCAGTTCTCTCAAGTTCTATGGGTCAGGCATTCAGGAGGTGCTGCTGGGGCATCCACCATAGTTTCTCCTGACCAGGTTGCAGGCTCAGTGGAAACACTGCTGTGGCAGAATCTGTTCTCAGGCTCTCTCTCTTGCTAAGAGGCAGGAACTCAGTTAGGATGGAGGTCTGATGACTTCTCAGTCTGTTAACATTTTTCTCTGCAAAGAGTCAGATTCTCCTCAGGGAAAATGCAGAGATAATCAGAGATTTAGAGAGGAAGACAGAATGAAACAGAGAGGAAGGAAGAACAGAGGAGAGAGAGAGCAGGAGGTTGGTCACAGTCATTTTATGTGTGAACCTTGATAGTCACATCCTATTACATCTGCCATGTTGTGTTATTAAGAACAAGTAAGGAATTGGGGAGAGAGCTCAAGATACAGCACTTGCCTAACATGCCTGAGGACTTGGGCTCAATTTCAGCCTGGCTAATGCAAACCAGTACAAAATTCACTACGTGTGACCCACACTCAAGGAATGAGCTACTCAGGAGGTGGCCATCAGAAGGTGAGCTGTCAGCAGTTGAGCACCCTTGCCATGGGTGTGGTGACTCACACAGGTGTGAATGTAGGCATAGTGCTGGTAGATTTGAGGGTGCATCTACATCCATAGTGCTTGCTTAGCCCGTGTGAAGTCCTGACTTGAGGCCACAACACCAATACATAGAAGAAATTGAGATGCTTAGGGGACATAATGATGACTGATCTGAAGAACTTCTGCCCCCTCATTATGCCACCAGGGAAACATGTATAGGAGGAGAGTGTAATTTCCACCACCATTCAGCAGGAACCAGGCCTGTGTGCACTGTGTTCACCTCCCTTCCACCCCTTCATGGAATTCACCTCTAATTCTGTATACTGTGTACACATGACACCAGCCCATAAGGTTTAAAAGTGTCACCTCTCACTTCAGATGATGTCCCTAGGAAGCAGATGCCATAGTTCAGGGGGACACACTGGAAAGGAACTGAGAGGCATTGTGTCTTGTCTAAGTTGACAAGGGAAGTGGGAAGGAGGAGTTGGGTCTAAAACTAGGTCTGCTCAGACCAGGGATCCTGGCTTTATTGTGGTTTTTCCTTTCCTGTGGGAAAGCTTTGCCTCTTGCCAAGGATCCATCACTTGGGTGGAGCTGTTGTCTTCACTCTGAAGGACAATGGACAGTCATTCCATGTGTTTCCATGGTATCCAGAGCAAGAATCTCTGGGGGATGCCAGATGACTCAGTTCCACACAGACATCATGGAGGAAGCTGGTGAGGGCCTTAAATCATCAATGTACCAGGCATTGACCATGATGCAATGACCAGAGCAGAAGCAAACACTGGTCTCTTGTGCTTCCATATTATGAAGGCCACAAATTCACCCTGCAGAGCTGACCAGGTACTACCCACATTATGGTGAGTGTCCCTAATTCTTGGCCTCTGTACACATGGACATAAAATAGGGGAATGGGAGACTCACAAAGGTACACAGAATGGGGTGATGCATCAGTATATGAACTGAAGGTGGAGGGAAGGCAGGCAGGAAGCACTCCCACTATCCACTCAGTTTTCAGATAGTTATAGAGCAGCACCCTGTTGAGCACCCATGATAAGAGTAACACTGCAGACTCCACTCTCTTTCTCACAGAGGCAATATGCCACAAGGGTGGAAAAGGGAGTTGCATTTCAGGCTTCCTGCAGAGTGGAGGACAGGTGGTCACAGCACTGTCCAGGGAACTTTGTGAGCAAGTGAGGGCTGATTATGTTTAGCACACAGGATAACCTGGGAAGGCCGTTGGGGAGGGAGGCCAGGCCTGTAGTGCTGCTTACACCTGTCCTCCTCGGGATCAGAGTTTCCCTTCTTGGCACCTGGCAGGTGCTGCCGAGGAAGGTAGGACAGCCAGCCAACCTAATCTGAGTTGGCGCAAGCCTAGCTCACTGAAAATGAGAACTACAGTGAGAAGGAATTTGCCTGGGTCTGTTGGTTTCTGAGGAGGACATGGGGCACTTTACAGGGAGAAAGACCGACTTGGGACCTCCAGCAACACAGAGGCATGCAGAAGTGAGTGGGGTGAGGCAAAATAGGAAGCTTTCCTGGGGTGCATTTGTACACAAAGCTGTCCCTGACAGGCCCTGGGAGGCTTTGGGGCTTGCAAGGAGCAAGGACAGTTGGGGATTCTTCTAAGGCAGGGCTGGTACTGGACTGAGCTCAAGGTCTACTTACAGATCTTGTGCCAGCCTCACCTGCAAAGACCTCACCAGCTCTGGGATCAACCTGAAAATCAAGGTCAGAAACCCGGTCTGGTGGAATTCCAAGGCAGGTCTGTCACTGGCTCCATGGCATGTGTCCTGAGCTCCACTTAGGGCTCAAGTCCTGCAAAGCACCCGCCCTTCACATTCCCTTCCCTTTACCTCTTCTATTTCTCTCAGTTTTCATTTCTACTCTTAAATCTATAGTTGTTTGAAACATTAAATTCTAAGATAATTTAATTTTAAGTTAAGATTTCATTAGTTTCCACATGTTCAATTGAGTCACATGTAAGCACATTGTCAACTGGTACAATCTTCACATCTGTCTAGTTCCAGGTTTCTGCTCACTGTTAGACCCAGCCATACCCCTGGTCTCTCCTGCTAGTCCCCACCCACCGCTGACCTTTCTCTCACTATGATTTACTACCCTGGGTTTTCCATATCAGTGCATCAGATTCTGTTTGGCCAAACAATCCTGGAGGAGACTGGATGCTATTGCTGTTTGATAGAAGAGAAAACCACAGATAGACAAAATCTGCAGGGAAAATGTAGAGACCATTGTGTACGTACTCATCTTTTCATGTTGGAAAATGTTATCCATGATTTCAGTGATACAAAGGGAGCTACAAAGGGCTGATTCATTGGATTTGAAAAACAACAATAATGCAAAAATCACAACAGGAAACCTTTCTTTACAACCTTAGTCAGATAGATGGTTTTTATTACAAGTATTAAAGAGGTCTCATGAGTCCATTTTGTGAGGGAATTGACAAATTCTTCTAACTCAAAGTAAATTACCAGACATGGCCAACAAGCACACAAAACACTGAGACTCCTAAGCCTGATTCATGCAGGCACACATCTTTGAAATGTGCTGTTTCCCCATCCAGTGACATATTTTAAGGCAGGTGCTGAACAACAATAGGAAGGACATGAGGGGCAGAGCACAGCCCTATCTTGCAGCTCCCATCAGAGCTCTAAACAGCCTTCCCTGGGACTAAGAATAGAGTTTTCTCCCACACAGAATGCTGCACAAATTTTCAAGAGTTTGATTCACAGTACTCTTTGAAGCAGGAAGGAACTGGGACCCTCCCTAGCCTCTGCGTAGAGTGTGCACAGGAGAGTTGTCTGGATGATGCTGTTCACTGCAGCTGGGGGAACATTGCCCTGGCCCCAGGGCAACAGATCTGCAGGGCTAACGATGACCAACTCATGCCAAAACAAGGTTTTCCCTGGGCCAACCAGCGCACTGGGCATCTCCACTGCAATCCAGTGACTCCCGAAGCCAGTAACAGCACTGGGAAAGGGCATTTGAAAACCTGGGTGGCCAGTCAGGTGAGGGGCAGCACTGCCTGACACAGCTGTGCTAAGTATGTCCCTCTGGAGCTAAACCTCCAGCAGATCCCACTCATTGCCTTCATCAGGTCTGGCAGCAAGGATGTCACACAGAAGCACAGCAACACACTTGGTTTACTCAAACTAAATCGTTTAGCTTCCCTTCAAGAAATGACTGAAAATGCACCAGTCTGCAAAAATCAAGGCTGGGAGCATTGCTCTGCGTTTTGTATAAATAAAGTGATCCTTTACAAGACATTGTGGTAATGCCCGTGGGTGGGTCTGCTATGGCAGAGATGTGGACTCTCATGAATACAGGTTTTGTTCCTGGAATAGAAAAATTGCAAATAAATGATGCATGTGCATGACTTTCTGTTTGTATTGCACTGAAGGAAAGGGGATGGAAGCAGCAACCTAGATGTACTGAGTTGCCTCAGTAAACCCAGGGCACAATCCACCACATGATTCCATCACCCAATTGTGAAAGCTCAGCAACTTGGTTCCTGCTTGCTGCTGCTGTTGGTTGACAATTTTGAGGTGTTTCTATCTGTGCCAGCCATCTCTGCATCTCTTAGCTTCTATCCCCAGGGTGTAGATCAGGCTAAGTGTTTACAAAAAGTTCCATCATGATTTCAGGACCAGTGGCAGCCTCTCATGTACTGGAAATAATTCTTCAAGTTTGGCCATAAGAAACCTGATACAATGTGCTTGAGAGGAAATGAAATTATCTGATATAAATGCAGGAAACTCATTTTGTCTGTGCCAGACTCAGCTGCTCCAGAAGCCCATATTTTTGAGGTAAAAAGATATGAGTCCGAGTGTTGGAAGGCACAGTAACATCCCCAAGTTCACTTTCTGCTTTGCTTCACTCATTCTACTAAGCTGCAGAATGGATTCTGACTGTTCAAACACATAGGGTGTGAATTGCAGTAGAAGTCTGTAAAAACTTCAGTTAACTAGGGTTTAAAAAGAAAAGAAATGTTTTTTTGGCAAAATACACCTCTAAATATGTATTTGAAGCATCAAAGAAACCAAGAAGACAAAGATGAAGAGGAAGAAGAAGGAGGAGGAGGAGGAGTAGGAGGAGGAGGAGGAGGAGTAGGAGGAGGAGGAGGAGGAGGAGAAGAAGAAGAAGAAGAAGAAGAAGAAGAAGAAGAAGAAGAAGAAGAAGAAGAAGAAGAAGAAAGAAAGAAAAGAAAGAAAACCAAAAAGTAATGCCAATGTGTGTTTTGTCTCCAATGCCTCTGCCTCATTTAGAAAGAAAAGGGTCAAAATTTGCAGAAATGGAAGGGTCACTGTGGAAAATGGACTTTGCCCCAAGGCACTGATGGTGTGTCTGGCCCACTATGAATGTCCAATCCATGGCAGAGCCTGGACCCTGTTGGAGGCTGAGGCCAGGACCCATGAGTTGAGGCCCCTGGGGCTGAGGTGGCAGAGTATTTTCTGCATCCTCATGGCTCTGCCTTATTGGGCCTGCAGGGCTGCAGCATGGATGCAGTGGTGGAAAAGGGTGTAAGGCAGGAGGTGCTGGGCTCCTCTGCATGCTGCACACTCCCTGCTTGGCCTGAGCACAGGAAGATTCAAGTCCTCCTTGCTGGAAAAAGAGACTCTGAAAAAGAGGTCTTGTTCTGTACTGTTTTGATCCATTCTATTATAGGCAACTCTTTTTAAAAATAGCAAGAGGAACAATGGTAACCATTTTTGATCATCTGATAATCTATTTTTGCATCATGTCCTATGCCCACCCTTCTGTTCTAACTGACTCTGTTTTATTTAGTCATGTTAGGATTTATTCTCTTCAAAAAAATGTAATAAGAACTGTGGGAATTAAAAAACTCAAAAAGTGTAATTGTTATTGTAAAAAACAGGAAAGGAAGGTGGTCTAAGGGATATAACTGCATGCTTGAGTGTGTAGGATGGAAAACCGTATTACTGAGCTTTTGTTGGATCATTGAACAGAACTTTCTGCAATCTCACTGTATGAATGTCCACTTTATATATTCAATGTGTGTGAAGATGGGAACAACTATTTGGAAGAAAACTAGAGACAGTAACATAGACAGTGAACATCTACAGTGGACTTGCTTGTTTTGTCATGTTTAATCTTACCCTCTTTAATTTTATAATTTGACAACTGCTTCTAAGATGACAAGATGTAACCTATTAACTAGTGATTTCTTATTGAATTTTTTCTTGAAATTCTGTATTACTTGTACCCTTTTACTGCTTTGTTTTTTATTTCCTATCTTTGTTCTCTTTAATTAAAAATAATCAAACCTGGAATGGATATTTTTTATTTATTTATTTATTTATTTATTTGGCACTGGAGATCAAACTCATGACCTCACACTTGCCAGGCAGGTGCTTAAGCCACTGAGCTAAATCCCCAGCCCACCAATGGATATCTTTTACATCTTGTCATCTTTACAGTAGTTGCTTCTTCTCTTGAACTTGATACTAGCAAGCATACCAAAGGTGAATAAAATCAGTCAAGGCCAAATAACATTCAAACAAACCAGCTTCAAAGATCAGTCATAGAAGACAATGTAAGTAATATAGGGTTTCAGTTTTAGTTAATAGAAAATTAAGGATAGTTACCATGGTATAACCTGCGATTTTTGGGTTATCTCTCTGTGCCCTCAAATCTAATGTGTGTAGACAGACCAGAACAAGATATAACCAAACAAAATAGAGCAACAAGACTACTGTATATTTTAAATCCTGATACACTTTTATCAATGTCCTCTGCCTTCTTTTTTTAGAAAATTCCTCACCTTTCTCCTTCTCAGGATACTATTATTCACTGTTCAGTGATATTAGTCTAGTCTCTTATGTTAAATTTCAGCATACATAAAGATAATGACAGCTACTATGAAGAGAATAAGAGACATTATGGTAGTCATTACCGATTTCCCCAAAATCAGTCTTGAAGACTGAAAAAGCCTGCCTTACCCTGTAACTATTTGATTAGTACTATAATGTTTGGTATATATTCAATGTGTGTGAAGATGGGAACAACTATTTGGAAGAAAACTAGAGACAGTAACATAGACAGTGAACATCTACAGTGGACTTGCTTTGAAATCTGTTTGCTTAACTTGTTTCCTTATGAACTGTTCTGTTCTGTTTTGTCATGTTTAATCTTACCCTCTTTAAGAACAAAAATTGTGTAGGACAGATAAGCATATTAACAACTTTTTGTTGGATCATTGAGGTGAACTGTTGACAGTGTCATTATTTGAATATCACTTTGTATGCTTTAATTTTGTTACTTGAACAACTACTTCTAAGATGACAATATTTAACTAATCAACTAGTGATTTCTTATGGTTTATTTTTCTGAAATTCTGTATTATTTCTACACGTTTTCTTTTTTCTCTTTAAATAAACAACATTACAATTCACCAAAAAATATAAAATTTAAGTTTTACAGAAAAATATTAAGTACATAGACACTATCCATACTTGAAAGTGAAAAGCCCATTTCAGTTTAGCATATTTAATTAAAGATGCCATGTTGAAACACAAAGACACTTTAAAAAATCTAGAGAGGTACAAGTGATTAACTGAAAACCATACAACATGTGCACCTAAGGAGAGCTCCACCTCAGGTTTGTCATTTCTGGAATATTTGTGAAGATATATTGACATCTAACTTCTGTATTGATTATTTCTTCAGGTCTCCCTGTGATTTTTAAGGTAAATTTACATCTAAACTGTCTGAACAGTGACACTTTTTCTATGTATTTAACAAGAAACATGGATTGCCATATTTCTCACATTGTTAATCCACATAGGATCTCTGCCCAGTGAGCTCTTTCAGATATGTAACAATGATCAAGTATGCTGAGAGTATTCCCATAACACATAAGATTTATCTCTTGTGTGAGTTTTTTCATGTATTTCACTTATAATCTGACTGCTGAAAGTGTCTCCACTTCCTTACACAGCGAGTGGTTTTTCCCAGTGTGAATTCTTTCATGTGTTTTACAGTGACTGTATGTGGTAAAAGCTTTGCCACATTGTTATATAAATAGGGTTTCTCACCAATGTGAAGTCATGGATGTATTTTACAATATCCATGTTTGGTGAAAGCTTTCCCACATTCTTCATGTACACATGGTTTCTCAACAGTCTAAATTTTATAATGTATTGCACGATGAGCATTTCTGCTGAAACCTACCCCACATTCCTTACATATATAAGTTTTCTGCCCAGTGTGAAGATTTTCTTACATTATGCAATATATACGTGTGCTCAAACCATTCTCATGATTCTTATATACACTGGTTTTATCTTGAGTGTGAACTTTCATGTTGCTTACAATGTCCATGTTGGGTAAAAACTTTCCCACATTGCTTACATACATATGGTTTCTCTCCAGTGTGAATTCTTTCATGTTGCTTACAATGTCCAGAGTTGGTAAAACCTTTCCCATATTGCTTACATACATAGGGTTTCTCTCGATTGTGAATTGTTTCATGTTTCTTACAATCTCACTACATTTTAAAAGCTTTCCCACATTATTTACATACATAAGAGTTTGTCTCCAGTGTGAATTCTTTCATGTTTCTTACAATCTCCCCATGTGCTAAAAGCTTTCCCACATTGCTTACATACATAGGGTTTCTCTCCAGTGTGAATTCTTTCATGAACCTTAAAATATGCACGTGTTTTAAAAGCTTTCCCACATTGCTTACATAGATAGGGTTTCTCTCCAGTGTGAATTCTTTCATGTTTCTTACAATGCCCACGTTGGGTAAAAGCTTTCCCACATTGCTTACATACATATGGTTTCTCTCCAGTGTGAATTCTTTCATGTCTCTTACAACCTTCCCATCTGTTAAAAGCTTTCCCACATTGCTTACATACATATGGTTTCTCTCCAGTGTGAATTCTTTCATGTTTCCTACAATATCCCTGTGTTTTAAAAGCTTTCCCACATTGCTTACATACATAAGGTTTCTTTCCAGTGTGAATTCTTTCATGAACCTTAAAATATGCACGTGTTTTAAAAGCTTTCCCACATTGCTTACACACATATGGTTTCTCTCCTGTGTGAATTCTTTCGTGTTCATTACAATTTGCATGAGTGTTAAAAGCTTTCCCACATTGCTTACATACATATGGTTTCTCTCCAGTGTGAATCCTTTCATGTCTCTTACAACCTTCCCGTCTGTTAAAAGCTTTCCCACATTGCTTACATACATATGGTTTCTCTCCAGTGTGAATTCTTTCATGTTTCTTACAATCTCCCTGTGTTTTAAAAGCTTTCCCACATTGCTTACATACATATGGTTTCTCTCCAGTGTGAATTCTTTCATGTATCTTACAATCTCCCTGTGTTTTAAAAGCTTTCCCACTTTGCTTACATACATAAGGTTTCTCTCCAGTGTGAATTCTTTCATGTTCCTTACAATGTCCAACTTGGGTGAAACCTTTTCCACATTGCTTACACACATAGGGTTTCTCTCCAGTGTGAACATTTTCATGTATTTGAAAATGAATTTTCCTGCTAAAAGCTTTCCCACATTTCTTACATATATGCGATTTCTGCCCAGTGTGAATTTTTTCATGGATTACACAATAAGTACATGTGCTGAAAACTTTCTCACAGTGCTTACATTCATAATGTTTTTCTCCAGAGTGAAGTCTTTCATGTACTTGACAATATGTACGTGCTGTTAAAGCTTTCCCACACTGATAACATATGTAGGGTCTCTTTCCTCTGTGAATTCTTTCATGTTTCTTACAAATTCCATGTGTGGTAAAACCTTTCCCGCATTGCTTGCATACATAGGGTTTCCCTCCACTGCAATATTTTTCATGAATCTGAACATTGTCATGTGTTTCTGTTTCTTTCACATTCACATTACCTTCTTCAGTACCAAGGAAGACTTCTTTACACTGATTCCAAGATGTATGTCCATAGGATTTCCCTAGCTTTCTGTAAAGAAACAAATCACATATAATATTTATAACCATATTACTAAGTTTTTGCAATCTCGCTGTTTGAATCCCCACTTCATATGTTTCACTTTTGTATTTCATAACTATTTCCATGAGCAGCATATGTAATCATCATCTTGCGATTTCTCACTGTTTATTTTCACTTTGAAAGTAGCATTATTTCTACTTATTTTGTTTTGTTTAAACTTTCCTTATATAAATTTAAAAAAGAAACATTCACAGTGAAATGGGTCTCTGTTTAATGACTGCATTAATGTCAAGTTCTGTTTTTAATGCCTGCTAAGAAAGTCTGACTATGAAGCAACAGAATGGCCTTGTAAGATATGTTGAAAACAACCATTCCCAAAAGACTGGCACACATTTAGAAATCTTAAAAGTTGGTACTTTGAAATGCAGAATCTTTAGCTTCACTTTGGGCATGGGCACATATGTGTATCACATATGGATTATTCTGATATGTTTCCCCATTCCAATCTCCCTTCTGTCCTTAACCTGTAGTTCCCTTTTCCATATGTTCAGTCTTGCTTTTATCTACAAACTGTCTTTCATTTCATTCCACAATTTATATTTTGGTGTCTCATCTAAAAGAAACCCTGTGACCTTTTAGGTTTTATAGCTGAGCTATTTCACTGAATTGATGGGTGAAAGACCCATCTATTTCTTATGGCAAATGACATTATATTATTTATTTTTTGACATTATATAACACATTTTTTTCTTTTCTGGGCTGGGAATTAACAACACGTATTAGCATAAAATCTGTAGCTTTTTAAAAATCTATTTTAAGAGATTCTCACTGATCATTAAGCTGTGAAGTTTGAACTTGAATTTGCCATTCTGCAAAATCCGATTCCTAGTGTGTTGGGTTTACAGAAATGCATAATCACAGAGAGTCTATTAACATTTTCCTTCTCCACAAATCCAGTGATAGATAGCTAAGCCTCAAGGCCTGATCTGTTATAACTTGATCTGCTTTGTATATGAGTAAGTATGTATCAGTATTTTATGCAGATTTGAGATTTTAAAAATATCCAGGACAAGTACGAGGGGATCAATTTCTAGAGACAACTGCATATTGATATTCAAAATGAGTGCACTAACATTCCACCAGCCTACTAAGAATATTAATCAGAATGGCTGGTTCTCTAGAGAATGGCTGGGAAACATGAGCACTCAGTTTTATTTCAAATTCTATTGCAAACTTAGCAATTGTTAGATAATGAATATGTTATATTCACACGTAGTCATGGGTAGAAAAACTGAAGGCAGAATGTAATAACTCAAAATGTATTCTTTTCATACTCATCTATATGCAATGTCATACATTTTCATGATTTAATTCCCTCATATATACACCAGCTTATACATCTTCGGAGAATATTACTGACACTAAATTGAATGGTGCCTCATTTCTTTGGCGGTCATTTTTCTGCTGACTCACTAATTACTCATTCCTATACTTGTGTGTATGAATTACCTTAAGTAACTCCAGTAAATTTTGCCTTCTTTTTCAGCTTCCTGGATATCCCCGAGTCCACCTGAATTGTAGACATAGAAATACCAGGACTCTTAAAGTAATACATTCAAATTAATAGGTTTTGTTTAGATTTATGATATAATCTGTCCAGGTGTGAGATATTTTTTAAAATGTTTTCATATTCTTTTTCATGAAACAGCACTAATGAGCAACAAACAATATTCTGACAGCATGAGTGACAAAAAGATTGCATCCTTACCTATCAGAGTCATGTTCCTAAAGGTTTCACCCATCACATCTCTGTAGAGCTTCTTTTGGGATGGACTCAGCAAAGTCCACTCCTCATTGCTGAAGTTCACAGCCACATCCTCAAAGGTCACCAACTCCTAAAGGATCATAAATATATTTCTCAATGTAAGGTTGAGACCCCAGGTTTGGGATATCTTAAATTCTCTCCTAGAAATCTGAATCAAAAGCAAAGTGTGGTGGTGCATATCTATAATCCCAGCACTCAAAAGGCTGAGACAGGATGGCATCAATGAGGTCAGGGCAATTCTAGGCTCCATAGGGTGTTCAAATCCATCTGATATACATACAGAAAGCTTGTCTCAATAAAACAAAACTAAACTAAACAACTAAAACCAAACAAAACAGCTGAATGAAGACTGATTTCTTCAAATTTTAATCCATGTCTTGGTCAGTAATTTTGTGTATATACACATTTTTGAAGACAGCAAATTTGATGCTAGATTGCAACTCTCTGCAAATGTAACAGCCAAATAGGAACACTGATTCTTGTGCTGAATCATGGCAAGATTCCTCGTGCACTGTCTCTAAAGCAGAGCTCACAGTAACAAGCCTACAGGACCAGCAACCACAAAGCACAGAGGCAGATAAATATCCCACCAATTGACTGGAATGCCAAGCAAGCACCTTCCCTCCCAGGTCAGCGGTGGTGGTTTGGCAAATTGAAGCCCTTCCAAGGGGAAAACAAGCAGAAGCTCCTGAGATCCATCCCATGCTGGAATTTAGGACACTGGGAAGCCAGTCAAGCACCACTTCTCCCTGGTAAGCAGTGGCAGTCTGTCAGACTGCAGCCCTTCCAGGGGGAGAACCAACAGCAGCTCCTGAGATCCATGCTATGTTGGAACTTAGGATGCTGTGAAACGAAACAACCAGCCTGTCTCCCTACTAAGCAATAGTGAACCTACTGATGCACCACCTAGAATCAAACATCCCACTTCCCTACCCCTCTTCTTCTGTCACCCCCCATTAGCAAATTGGAACCAGAAATCTAAGTGCCTCCTGGGAAATAAACCATAGCAAATAAGGGGGACTTCCTTCTACTATCTCTTTGAAGGAAAATGGTTTTATTATTGTTTCACTCTATTCTGATTAATAGTATTACTCTATTCAATATTTTGTTTTGATAAGTTCTATAATGTTCTGTATTTCATCTCATTTTGATATATGTGATTAAGGAACAACTATTACAAAGATAACAAAATATACTGTGATACCTATTACTGTTATCCCTGTAACCCGTTGTGAAGTTGTGTACCAACTTCACTGTATGACCTTAGTTGACCTTATACTGCCTTGTTCTGTTGTATTTTACCAATTTCAAAATTAAATTAAAAATCTAATCAATCACTTTGATAGATTACAGATGATGTCTCTTCAAATCTCATTTAGGCCAATGAGTACTTTGTTCTTAATATACTTAAGCAGCATTTTGAAACATTAATTTGGATTCATAGAACAAAACATAAATAACATCAAATATGGTATATAAATAATAACTCAAGTGTTAGGGAAAAACAGCTGTATTTTAAAAATATGTATATAAAATGAAACCAGGCCCAAGCTGTAAATTATACCACACTGTCACCAAGTGATCACTTTCAATTCAAATATAAGAAATATATCTTGGGATGCTGGTGAAGGATTTCTTCCTTGAATTTGGGGCTATCCTAAGTTACAGAGCTGTCTAAAATAGACAAACCCTGATTGAGACACCGAACAGACAAAGTGAAACTTAAAAAGAGACTGCATAAGACACCTTTGGTTTGTTTTTAAAAAATTATAGCCATACAATACAGAAAAATTCCAACAATATTCAAAACTTTGTGAGAAACAATGTGGATCTCTTCCATACTACACAGAAAACACTTTCCTAGTTGGGTATTGAGCTCAGTGGCATGAAGGACTGCCTGGAAAGCATAGGTCATGCATTTGATCCTTGGTACAAAAAAATTGAAAATTTCACCTTCATGACACTGGGGCATAATTAGAGATAATCAAATTAGATCTCAAGTATGGAATACAAAAATCATGTGTTGACAGGGATGTGGAATACTGATTGTTGCCAGAGCTGGTGTTGATCACCTCAATGAAGCAATCAGAACCCAACTTTACTTCATACTTACTCTAAAAACTACCTGACTTTCAGTGAAGACGCTCTCTGTTGTATGTCCTGCTATTTGCTGCCTGCATCCTGTCAGTCACTTCCACATCTTTTCCACACTCCTCTGATCCATCCAAACAGAAAACACTTCATGCCTAACTATTGATATCATTGCAAAATTTCTATTTGGGGCTTCTCATTTACACCAGTTTGATATGTTCATTGTAGAGAATTTCCATATTTAAACTGTCTATTAACACCCAAGCTACTAAACCAGCTCTTAATTCAGAGATGACACCTCTATTCCTTTCCATTCAGAAGGATATCACATGTATATGTCCATGCAAATGCCTAAATTTTGGCATTTTCCGATGAGAATTTAACAGGTAGCCCTTTCTGGAATTTCTCCTTCACAAATTTTTACCCTCTCCTTGATAACACTTTCATATTTGCTTCATTTTTCTCAGACTTCAAAACTCTATGGCTGTTTTCACAAACCTAGTCTGTGAGTATGGGTGACACCTAAATAACTAAGTATGTTCAGAAATTATTTTGCAATGTTCAAGAATACACAGGAGTTCACCAATTGTTTGGGAAGCCTTTCTCCACTGAGGCACACTACTACATATCTCTGAATTCTCAGGACCTTTGTCACTACCTGTCATGAGGATAGAAATAGGAGAACATACTATAAATTTAGGAGATCACTATAAATACAAAAAAGCCCAAGTTTAAGTTGAGCCATTGTGGCTATGAGGCCCTGCATTACATACATTAGTAAACTCTGGACATTCCAGATCAGCTGCTCTGAGGAAAGAGAGCATAGACCTAGCTCATTACTGCTCTACAAGCTACAAAAGCATCATAGTCAGGGTCTTCCCAAGCTCCTCCCAGTGCCTAAGATGGTGGACTTACCAGGCTAGCAGTGAATTTCAAAGATGATACTTGTGTCTGCTGCTATCATAGTGAACCCAGGGTCCTGGTGACCCCAAATTACCCTTGCCAACGGCAAGAGGCAAAAGGGATAGTGAATGACCCATGGCCAAAGCTGGAGGACCTCAGGAGCTGAAGATAACTAAATACCCGAGGCTACCAACACCGGAACTACTCCTAAACACTTGGAACTGGTTCCGCCCAATCCATCCTATTTCTGGGCTACTATCCACAACCTCACTATTCCATGGATCCAGGATCTCTCAGGTTCTTTGCTAATCAGGCCACAGGACATCAAAAGTATTATATGAGATCCAGCAAGCATTTTGCTACCAGTGTTGTACTCAGAACAGGTAAATCATGCTGAGACACCAGAACAGACAGAAGTCACAGCCAGCAATGGCCCACCTCATTGGACAGTTCATATAGCCTGCCCCTTCATCACTGATTGACTCCTGCTCTGTTGACCTCCTTCTGAGTCAAGAATAAACAGAGAAAGGAACCACTCCCTGCAAGAGAGGATCCCAAAAGATAGACTGTAGTGCAGAGACTTCTGGAGCTGCCATTCTTCTACAGTGGTGAACTCAGCTCGACAGAGGAGTGTTTGTATTGAAGAGCTTTACCTCAGACTTTTAACTTTTAAATCCATTTTATTTCAAGGAAAAAAGAACACATCAACTAAAATTAAATTTCAAAACATATCAATCAGGGGGCAACAATGGTATATACATTGCACATTGTCATCCCCAGATCATTCACCCAGAGCACAAGACATCCGTACTCAATTTTCCAAACAGTACTGTTACAGGGACGTGAGTTATTTAAATACTATTGGCATGAGACATGGCTAGGTCCCCCAAGCAGCACATGCAGGAGACCAGATACCTTGCAACTATGGGGAAGACTGACACCTCATGCTATGGGCCAAGGCTCAAGACAAATGATAAGCAAATTCATCCATATCCTAAGGATTGATATTCTAAATACTTCCCTAGCACTCTGAGGAAGTCAGGAGTCACCATTTAAAGAAATGTATCCTTATCCTAAAGACTGACATTCTAAATAGTTCCTATCATCCTAAGGAACTCAGGAGTCACCCTCCCAAACCTCTAAGGGAAGAGATACAGCTGCCTAAGAAAGCCTGCTTTCTATGTGACTCCCTTCCCCCTTTGTTCCCAATTTAATCAACTTTACCTGAACTTATAATCTTATTGGCTACCATAACTCTGTCCCATCTTATGCCCATCTGCATTGTGAGTTCTTAGTTTCCCCCACCTTAAACTCACTTCACCACATGATTTTACTCTATAAAGGTCCCTAGAATGCACAGTGTTTGGCAACCTGCTCAGGATACCTTCTCTCTCTCAGGCAACATTTTTTCTCTCAATAAGTATATTCTTCTCTTAATTTCTGTTGCTCCTAAAATTCATTCTTGGACTTTACAGGACAAAAACCTAATATCAGACATAGTAGACAGGGAGATTCATTCCAGTATATCAATATCAGTATAAACTTTTCTCTTTCCTGAAGTCAGAGAAATCCAGTAGTGTGTATCACACATTGTTGATCTCACCATGCCATGGATATTTGCATTGAAGGCTTTTATCCCTGCCTTTAAGTGCTGCTTCTTTTTCTGAAACTGAAGTGATCTGTAATTTTGGTTATGGTATTGAAAATGCATTAAGGAACTGACTCAAAATATTTCTTATGAATGGTTTACCAACAGCCATGGAGGAAGACAGATAGCAAAAATTCTTTGTTTTGATTTCTTCATTCAAACCAAAGGATGTACTTGAAAGAGCTTTGCCCTTCAAACAATTACAGGACCTCATGGTTGTAGTTCAAGGTGGAAGAATATGAAATCAGGGATGCTTACTCATAAGGCCACTTCCTCTTTTCTCCTTGAATACAACTTCCTCTTTCTTTCCCAGGGGCCGAAAGAAAATTCCCATCATCTCCTTGCATGACATCAATGTCCCCTCCAAGCACCACATCCAGTCAAAAGTCACATATACCCCATAAACCCATAGTCAGTGGGGGGGGGGGGCAACCCTTGGTGGCTGTGGGCTCCTCTCCACATTCTTTAAATAAAAGGCCACTTTTACATTTCTTATATTCTGCTTCTCTATTGTGCTAATTTACCTCCTCAGTAATCTCAGTAATCTAACCCACTTTAAACCTATCTCATCACGTGATTTTATTCTGTAAGGTCTCTAGAAAAGACACAGTCTTTTGCTATAGGCTCAGAATCTCTCCTGTTTTTGTCAGATAGAAGCTTTCTGATAGGATATTTGGTGTAGTAAAGAAAAGAATACAAAGTCAAAATGGCCTTTATTCTAAGAATATGGGGAGAACCCCATGACCACTGGGGGCTCTTGCTTTTTCTTCTGGAAGTATGTGTGTGGCATACATATAGTTTTTGACTTGGGTGGTGCTTAATTAAAGATGGCATTGCTGATATGCAAGTAACTGATTGAGATTCTTTTCTGGCCACAGGTAGGTTGAATAGGGGAGAGGAAAGTGACTTCAAGGTAAAAGTCCCCTGGTTCCACCTCCCAATTCCAAAATATCCTATTTAGAGCAAAATACATTCACTTTCTATCTCTCAATAAATATATTCTGCTCTTCAACTCTGTTGTTCCTAAAATTCATTTTTGCACTTTAGAGAACACAAACTCATACCAGACATAGAAGTTCAGAAATTTCATTCCACTTTATCACGGTATGGTTGCCTGTACTTCTAACTCAGCTGCCTGTAACTTTAAGAATTGTTTATCAATTTGACTTGGGGTAATTGTAGCAAATAAAATGTTCTTAATGGATATAGGGAAATATATCACTAAATTGAAAAAAAATGATTATCACAGTTTTTCTAGCTAGCAACAACCAACATTTTCAACTTTCAAGTATGTGGGAAAACAAAAAATAAAAACAACTCAGAAAATACCAATCCTATAGGGGACAGTACATCATTTACTGTAATTGCCATGTTATGTGCAGGTATTGCATAGACTACAAAGGAAACATTAAGCCTATTAATTAACAAGTATCAGTTTCAATAAATGTGCTCATAGCACTGCATCACTGAAAACTGTGATTTTTTTTTTGTATGAGAGATTGAACTCATGTCCTTGTGTGCTCCAGGCAGCTTCTTGTATCACTGAATTCCATCCCCAGAATCAACAACTTTAGATATTAAATATGACTATTAACAATGTTTAATTTGCCATTGACATATTTAGTTATAAATTTTGTAATCCTACATTTTTGCAAATGAAATGATTTTATTTCCTTGCACTTCAAATTACTTTTGTTTATAGGTACTGATGATCAATGTTACAACCTAGCACTTACAGGCAGACATTTCTGCCTGCTGAGTTTAAATCCCTGGCCTGTATTAATGAATATTTTTAAATGTATAAACATCACTTTATTCATTCAAATACTATTGTGATTTTAGCAAAGGATGTCAATGTAGACAGAAATTGATATACAATCAGAGAAGAACTGGAACCTCAAAGAGTCAATGCAAAAAACTAAACACAACAATCACTGCTACAGGCACAACTGAAGAAAACCAGACCTGAAGGTGAAGATGCAGTGACAATGTCTACATGCTCCTGAAGAGAAAAACAATAGTTTGAAATGTACTGCAGTTTCCACCACCTGCTCCAGGAAGTCCTGATAGGCCTCAATTACCATACTCAATGAGCAGAACAACTGGACTATTGTTCCCACAAAATGCCTTGGCTCTTTCCACATACCTTTTCTGGCTGACTTGTTCCCCTGCTGAATAATATTAGTTAAGCAGCTATAACTTTATAGGTTGATTGTAGTCTGAGACCCACACTGTACCCACATTGGGACTTTCCTGTATAACTCCCCTGACAATAGGTCTGTGGCCAAACCCTGAAGACCACTCCAGAAAATTCAGGGCTATTCTTCTCTCTTTTTTTCTAAGAAAATTTTTGAACTTCATTTTGAGACTTCATTTGTCAATGTTGCTCATTTGACAGTAAACAGAGCAGGGCTGTATTTCTCTTATTTCAATTTAAATATGAAATGTCTGCTAAAGGCCATGTTCCAAAGCCTGAATTTTAAGCTGCTTGTTTGCCATGAGTTTCACATTTCCATGAGCTTTTAGAAGTCCTCAGTCTAGTGAACTGCAAATGTTTTGGAGGAAGGAGGTCACTGTTGTCCTGTAGCACAATAGGTGCCATTCCTAAGTCTGTGTTTGTCACTGTCTCCTGGATACCTGTACATGGCCTTCTTTCCTCTGCAGCATCATTCAATAATTCTCATTTTACATGAGTCAACTTTCACTCAGCTCTATTATTGTTTTTTTAAAATACTTTTTCTGTCTCCTTGGTTGTTTAAATTTTTCATGAGCATGGAAACACGAGAACATAATATAAATTTAGGCGATCACAAAATACATAAATGCATAAGTTTAACGAGAGCAGTTGTGGCTATGAGGTCCTGCATCACAGACACTTAGAAAATTTTGGCTTTCAGATCTGTTACTAACAGGAATGAGAGCAGAGACCTAGCTTATTACAGCTGCACCCAGCTTGAAACCACATCAGAATCAGGGTCTCCTCATGCCCTTTCCTGGGCCCAGACTGTTGGAGGAGCAAGGGCAGCAGGCAATTTCAAAAATGGCATTGTGGCCTGGTGGTATCACAGTAGCAACAGAGTTCTACGGACCCAGAACTGTCCTTGCCCCAGCGAGAGGTAAAAGGGACAGAGAATGACTTTCTGCTAGCACTAGAGGATCTCAGGGTCTGAGGCTAAGCACACAGGCTCTAGACAGCACAGCTGCTTCTCACCACTTGTTGTTTTTTTTAATTTTTATTTTATTTTTAGTCTTTTTCCTTTTTATCAGTACCGGGGATTGAACTCATGACTGCCTGCTTTCAAAGCAGGCGCTTATGCCGCTGAGCTAATCCCCTGGACGCTTCTCACCATTTCTAACTGGTCTCAACCAGATTCCACCCCATTTCACTGCTCCCATCCCATAACATCACCATTGCGTAGTTTGGAGGTCTCCCAGGTTCTTTCTAAGCAGTTCACAGTGAATAGAAGCAAAAAATAGTGGTCTAGCAAACATCTAATACTCCCTTTTTCGCCCTGGCCTTACAATTGAGGCCATGACACCGGAAGAGACCGCCTACCTAGGCCCACCTGATTGGACAGTTCTTACAGCCGGCCTCTTCATCACTGATTGGCTCCTGCTCTCCTGCCTGCCTTCCCCACCAAGAATAATTACAGAAAAAAAAAAAACCCACCCTGTAACTGTGGATCCCCAGTGAAAGATGGTGGAGGCTTCTGGAGCCTGCTATCTTCTGGAATGTTGACCTCAGCTCATCTGATGGGTATTTGCACTGAAAGTCTTTACCTCAGTCCTTGTTTTTTCTCCCAAACCCATTTTATTTGAAAGTTAAAAAGTAAAAAAGTGGTCCAGGGATTTAGCTTAACCGCCTGCCTGGCAAGCTAGAGGTCATGCATTCCATCCAAGATCTGGTTACCACAAACTGTGCTGCTATAAATGTGGGTGCACTTTGGTATGATGATTTTTATTCTTTTGGGTAGATACGCAGAAGAAGAATAGCTGAGTTGAGTGGGACATGTAGACCTAGTTTGTGTGGAATCTCCACACTGATTTCCACCGTGGTTTCTTTACCACCAACAATGGAGAAGGGTTCCTTTTTCCCCCACAACCCCTCCAGCATTCGTTATTGCTTTATTTCTTGACAGTAGGCATTTTTTCTGGGGCACGGTGACATATCAGTGTTATTTAATTTGCAATTGTAAAATGACGAGTGATGCAGAACATTTTGTCACATATTTATTTACTGTTTCTATTTCTTCATCTGAGTACTGTGTATTTCACCTCAGATGCACCTTTCTGCACTGGGTCTTTAAATCTGGGAAGACTGAATTTTTTTAGTTTTCCGTGCTCTCAATAGTAATACTTTGTCTGAGGAACGGTGGGCAAACATTTTCTCCCACGTTGTAGGTTGTCTCTTCACTCTGTTAGTGATTTCTCTTGCTGTTAAAACGTTTTTCAGTAGGGTGAGATTCTCACTTAATTCTCTTTGATTTTTGCTGTTCAATCCATGTTTTCCTCATAAAGTCTTTGCTTACATCAATGTCTTCAAGAGTTTTACTTACTCTATCTTGCAGCAGATTTAATGTTTCTGTTTTAATATAAGATCTTTCATCTATTCTGATCTTAGCTTAATATACGTTGAAAGATAATATTCAGAACGTATAGAGCCAGTTTTTCCAGCACCATTTATTAAAGAGATTGCTTTTTTTCCAATGACACTGTTTGGCACCTTTGTCAAAGATAAGATGGTTTAGTGATCTGGGGTTGTTTCTCCCATCTTCTAATTTGTTCCTTTGATCTTTGGGTCTGGTTTTGTTTGTTTTGTTTTTTGTCAGTACCACACCTTTTTTTTTGAATCACAATACCTTTATAGCATAATTTCAAGTCAGGGATTTTGATGAACCCTATCTTTTCTTTGTTGCCCAGCATCATCTTTGCTACCCTAGGTCTCTTCTGCTTCCAGATGAATTTTAGGATTTATTTTGTGTAATTCTTTGAGATATGCTATGGTGTTTTGATTGGGATTGCACTAAATCTGTACAATAGCTTTGGAAGTATGATTATTTTCACTATATTGAATTTCCCTACCCAAGACTATGAGATTGCTCTTCATTTTAGAATATCTTCTTCAATCTCCTTGTTGAGAGTACCGTAGTTTACAGTGTAGAGGTCATTTACATCCTTTGTTAGACTGATTCCTAAGTATTTCATTTTGTTGGATGCTATTGTAAAAGTTATTGTTTCCTTGATTTCTCTTTCCATGAGTTTTTTATGCTTGTTTATGAAGTCTATTGATTGTTGAGTGTTGCCTTTGTAACCAGCTATATTACTGAATTTGCTTCTTAAACTAGAAGTCTTTTGGTGGAATTTTTGGGGTCTTCTAAGTAGAGTATAATGTCTTCTGCAAATAATGATAGTTTAAGATTTTCCTTTTCTATCTTTATTCCTTTTATTTCTTTCTCTCGTCTAATTGCTCCAGCTAGTTTCCAGGACTATATTGAATAAGAGTGGAGACAGTAGCATGCTTGTTTTGTTCCTGCTTTTAGAGTGAAAGCTTTCAGTTTTTGTCCACAGTGTATGGGGTTGACTGTTGGTTTGTAATAAAAGGCTTTTATCAGATTGAGATAAAGTTCATCTCTCCCAATTTTTGTAGGTTTTTTATTATGAATAGGTGATGGACTTTGGCAAAATCTTTTTCTGCATCTATTGAAATGATCAAATGATTTTTGCTTTTGGATTTGTCAATACAGTGTATGATATGTATGGATTTATGTATGTTGAACCACCGCTGCATCCCAGGGAATAATTCCACTTAATCATGGTGCAAAATCTTCTCGATGATATTCTGCAGTCTGTTTGCCAGTATCTTATTGAGGATTTTTGCTTCAATGTTCACTAGGCAGAATGGTCTGTAATTCTCTTTCTTATTTGGATTGTTCTCTGGTTTTGGTATCAGGGTAATGCTTGCTTCCAGGAATGAATTGAGAATGACCATTTCCCATTCGATTTCATTGAATTTTGAGAAGTGGTGGTGTTAGGTCTTCTCTAAATTTCTTATTTATCCTTGCCATTTCATGGCTACCCCTGCTTTCTTTCAAGGGTCAGTGGATTCTTTCCATAATGGGCTGCAAATGTTTTCAGGATTCAGGTTCAATCTTCCAGGAATAAAAAATCCACTGATGTCAGAAAATATTCTGAGAACAGGCCAGGGCGGGACACAACAGAGCAGAGAGTCGGAAGTCTGTGTTAGAGGCAGCAGACTTCACTTTCATGATTTTCACTCATTTCTATTAGTTTTCCACCTAGAAACCCAGTACATGCACACAAAAGGAGAATAGTTACTGTGTAAAGTGAAGACATTACATTTAAATGATAGTAATGGTGTTCAACAGAGTAAAGATGAAATAAAAGCAAGCATCAATTCTCCAAGACAAGCTTGCTACTCATTCCAACTCATAAAAATGCTGAATTTTGAAAGTGATCATATTGCCCAGCATGGGGGTGACAATTATTGCTGAAATGGAACCAAATTCCCAATTCAATTAAGCATTTCCTTCTGAGGAGGCAGGAATACCCGAGGACTTCACACTCTAAGTTCCCCTTGCACTATAGTTCCTTTGTCACTAATCAGCACTCAGCTCTTCAGGATTTTAATATTCCTAGAAGTCATATATTCCCTAAAGACTGGTGATCCATTTTTAACACCTTTTTGGCTTCAGAAATGTGTAGGATATTACTATGATCACTTCTATATGTATGCACTGCATCCATGTGTGTTGGAACCCATGAACCAAGTCTGGTCCCTGGATCCTACCTCTCAGTTTCTGAAACTGTTCTCTGGCTCCTTGGCCTCATAAAAAAGTTTCCTTTTCCTTTTCACTTTTTTCCAAGATATTTATGCTTTGGAAACAGTCAAAACCAAATTTCCCTCATGGAAACAATGAGATAAAGAATATATTTATATTAAATTCTGTAAGTCAGGTGTTTTGTACCTGTATAAAAGTAAAGAAATAAATATCTAATATAATTCAGCTAGCTATATGTTCTGAATAATCTTTCAAATGCATCAACTCATTCATCAACTAATTATGTAAATGAGTTTTTAATCTATGAAAACCCTAACAGTTTTTTAGCTTTTACCTGTTTCAATTTGACTCCATCAATTCTTTGGCGATCAAAACCACATAATTTCCTGTGCAATCCATTCTCGGCCAAGCAGGCATAACTGGCATCTGTTGAGGAATTCATGGCTAAAACAAATGAAGTGCTAGAAACACTGAGACTCATGTTACATAGTAGTTAGCAAGTTGATGGAGGCCTCCTTTATTATGTACCAATTTCACTTATAAGTACTGACTTAGAAAAGTTATACAGAATACTCACAATGATGTAAAGAGGTGTATAATCATGGTTTCTGAGAAATCACTATAATACCCCTCAATATGTTAATGAGGTAGCATATGTTGATAAATTAGCAATATATTTGTTGATAATAACATTTCCATCTGCAGGTAAAGAAAATTTACATGCAACAAAATTTTCAGGAAACTTACAATTATTCTATCTGGAAGTTAAATTTTCTGTTGGGGCCTATGCCTAAATATCTAGCCCCAAAAAAGTGCACAGCAAAGGACCAAAATTCAGAAAAGTGGCAGTGCACTGAGGGCAACAGGAAGAGTGAAATCTTCTTTAGAACACATAACTCTGCTAACCAGCCAGCCACCTGTCACTAGGCAGCCCATATTTAATCAGAACAAGTAAAGAAGTGAGTGGACAGTGGTAAAAACCTGAGCAGGCCCCTGGGAGAGGTTCAAGGAACCCACAGAGCAACAGATGATTCTAATTAAGAAACCTATCCAGGAAGTCTCCAGGTGGCCTCAGCCGTGGCCTATCTTGTTCCTTATGGTGTCTCCTCATTCTCAATTCAATCATGCCCAGGCCACACCACAGCCCTGCACATGTATTCATATTCAGCCCTTTCCAACATCTCTCACTTTTTTTGTTTTGTCGACTCCCAGGATGGGTAGCCAGCTTAAGGTGGGGAAGCATTAAAGAGAACTGCAATTTAAACTCATCATAGTCCAGTGGTTCATAACAGTAGTCATTTACCAGTATAGCCAGCAATTGTCAGAGAATGTTAGTGATCCTAGCTTCCCCTACAGCCAAGCTTTTACATTGCACCATATCTTCAGAGGCCAGGCTTTTCTGAAGGACATCCAAGGCCAAGCTAACATGAGACCTGCATTAACTACTGTTTTAGTTATTGTTTCTGAGACAAAATACTTGAAGCTGAAGTTGCGAAAGAAAAGGTTCATTTTTTCAGTTTTTGGAGGTTTCAGTCCACACTCAGTTGGCTCCAAGGCAGGTGGGCATGGCTGGGCTGCAGTTCATGGCAGCTGCAAACAGGAAGCAGGAACCAGCAAAAAGCAAGACATACTTTCTTCCTGCCATTATATTACATCCTGGCTCCACCCCTATGTGGGTGTAGCCCTAACATCATCAATCCACGTACTGCACAATGAACCATCACAAATGATCAATGCAAACTTATGAAGCCTGGGGGACACAGGCATAAACAATGACATTCCATCCCTGGCCCCCAGGACTCATGTACATCCATTATACAAAAGACATTTAGTCCACCTTCCAAGAGTTGCCAACGTCCTATGTTTCAGCATTGCTGAACAGTCCAATTCCCAAGTCTCCTCCAAGATCTAAGGCAAACTCTTAACTGTAACCCCTGTACAAATGAAACAGGGTTAAACACTTCACAAATGCAAAGGCACAAGGTAAACATTACCATTCCAAAAGTTACAAGAAGGGAAATATAAAGCATTGGAAACAAAAGAAATCCAGCAGGGTGAACATTATGTCCTAGAATTCCATGTTCAGCATCAGAAGCAATCTGGTTGCAAACTCCAAAAGGCTTGGGTAATTCCACCCCCATAGCACTCCAGCGATTTTAACTCCCACAGGTTTCCTCTTAAATCTTCTCCACTCTATTTTTGCGGTTTCCCTTGAATCATCCACATTCCTGCCTTTTCCAAACTTCTGCAGTCTCCACCGCACTTTTGGCTTCACCCTTACATCTTCACAAATTGCCCTCTCAGGGGCAGACTTTTTGGCCTCCCATGCACTTTGCAATTGAGGTGGATGCCATCTTGCTTCAGAATTTCTGCATTTTCTTGGACCTAAAATCAGCACCTTGTGGATGCCACCAAGGTTTGCTGTTGACTGGAGCAGTACCTATGCTTTTCTGTCTTTTGGCTACAGGGGTCAGTTGCCTGGATTGCAGGGCTCTGTTTACCTGATTGTGAAGAAAAACTTCTCTAAGTTGCCAACATTCTGGGACCTCAAGTGGCCTCTGTCACTGTTCTGGAACATGTCACTCTGCAGCTTTTTCCTCTGAGCAAATTCTTTCACTTTTGCAGTGAGGCTGCACAGGGTGGGGACCCCCTTCCTATGATGCCCTGGGGCCATCTTTCTTATCTCATTTCTCCTCGGGAATCAAAATCTCAACTCTGTCTTGGCAACCCATATTCTTCCTCTAATTTTCCTTCTGGCAAAACTCACAGCATTGTACACTATCCTGCTGATCTCTTTGCTTTTGATATGCAACATAAATCTGGCTAAAAGCCCCCAACAATATCCATGCCACAGCCTCAAGGTTTGATTGCTTTTTAATTTCTTTTTCAAGATTAATCAGTCCATTACCCTTTGTCTCAGTCTCAGCAAAGTCCATGGGCAGGAGCAAACCTTGAGGTTTGCAGACAAAGCTTCTGCCAAGCCATAACACACATCATGTGGAGTCCAACAAGCAATGCAGTCCTTCTTCCCAACAAAAACCTCCCAAGCCTGGTCTTTACCATCAGGCCCTCTATCAGCCTTCTGGTCTCCAGAGTTCTGACCAGATTGCCCTCTGCAGAACAGCCTAAGCTGCTCCATCTCTACGCATCCAGACGACATGTCCAAACGTTTCCAAACTCTGCCCACAAGCCATTTCCAAAGCCTCTCGAAAAACATGGTCAAGTATAGTCACAGCAAATGACCCCACTCCTAGGTACCAAATTCTGTCTTAATTACTTTTTACTTGTTGCTGAGACAAAATACTTGAAACCCAAGTTGAGAAAGGAAAGGTTTATTTCTTACAGTTTTTGCAGGTTTCAGTTCACACTCAGTTGGCTCCAAGGCAGACAGGTATGGCTGAGCTACAGTTCATGGAGGCTGCAAAGAGCAAGGAGGAACCAGCAAAAAGCAAGACACACCTTCTTCCTGCCATTGAATTACATCCTGGCTCCAACCCAATGTGGGTTTAGCACTGACACCATCAATCCTTGTACTAGAAAATGAACCATCACAAATGCACAATGCAAATGTATGAGGCCTGGGGGACACATGCATAAAACATGACAACTACAGTCAGTTACTTACTTCCTATCAAGGTCACTTAGGTCTTCTCAGGAGTTATCTTAGAACCATGCATAACACCTAATGTCTCTTCTGTCAGTGTCAGCCTCTTAGAAGAGTCACAATCATTGCTTGACCACATTGCTTTCTGTGAAAGCTTGGGAGATTTTTCTCTTGGTGACTCTTCTTAGGCACATCTTGCATTGAAGGTGACTTTTCTCTGTGGTCTCAACATCTTCTTGATGAGAAAACCAGGGACTCACTGAATATCTTAGAATGATGCAATCAGAGGTTATTTTATATCCTGGGTCTCCACCACCCTTGTAGGACTGGGGCCAAAATATTGGCTATCCATTTAGCTCATCTGTTTCTCTAAGTTTTGGCTTCCAAACCTTAGCTGTCAAACGTCCAAAAGAAGTTTTTGGTAACAATACAGTATATTAGAGGCAGTAAGTTTAACATTACTATTTTATCTAAACATGAAACAACTTAGAACATTAAATGAATCCTATTTTCTTCTATCCATGGACATTTTAGCATTTGAATATCTACAGTATTAACAGTTTCATATTTTACATAATATATCAGGAATCAGAACCATACATAGTATTGCATCATGACAATCATGAGATTCTTGTAATAATCTAAATTCCTGTTTTGACATAAAATATTCCTTTTAGTCAATCACCCTTATCTAATACACAAGAAGTTTTTTGTGTATTATTGAACATCTTAATGATCTTTAGTTGAATGTGAATCTCACAAGTCTTTGTTATCAGCAAAGGTGTGCACATGAGACAAAAATCTGTTACAATAAGTAATCCCCACTTTACAATCATGGAGTCTTATGCATCCAGAATTATGAATGTATGAACTACATCATATACTTGATTACAATCAACTGTCATAACCATGTGAAACCTTTATACAGGCCTCATCAAACCAAAAATATGTATTACTTCATTAGATAATGACCAATGTGAACATTTAGGAATAAATTTCATAAATTTATTTGAGGTGTCTTCTATAATGCTCTGGAGATCATTGAGGTCTCTAATCAATGGACAAAAGCTGGTTAAAAATATTACCAGACAGCTGCTTTCTTATTTATCAATCAGAGCTTGGTCCACCAGTCTCACTGCTAAGGGACTTTGTTTATTTATTTATCTTTTAAAATTTATTTTTATTTAAAGAAAGACAAAACAAAACAGAAAGCAGCCATAAATAGTATATACATTTAAAGAAAAGTATAAACAGTAATAAATCACTAGTTTTTGTTTACATATTGTCCTCTTACAAATAATTGTTCAAGATACAAAAGTGGAACATATAAATGGGAATTCAAACAGGGAGACTGCAAATAGTTCTGTTCAACTATCTAATAAAAAAACTAAGTAATATGGCAATCAATTCTATACACTTAAACATGTGTGTATTTATCCATATCTTTAGTTATGTTGAGTTTAAACAAACCAAAGCAGATTAAAATCACTCTAATTGAAGATTAATAGTATTGCTTGATTTCACATCATGACACTACGGAATCAGCACTGGATAATGTAGTCCCTTTTTTTCTCCTTTAAAGTATTTGCTCATTTCATCATGTGTCATAAGTTCTTGTAAATTGTTGCTAGGTTTTATGGAAGGATGCATCTTAACATGTGTTACTATCCTTTCTATATTAGAGGGAGAAACAGAACAAAGCAGGACAGAGCAAAACATAATCCTAGAGGTACATAAAACTAAAATGACATTTAAAACTGCTGTACAAGGAGTTCTACCTTGGTTACTGTGTTGTCTCTTGTTATCAACAATAAAAATGGCTATATCATCAGATAAAGTATAATTGAATATATCAGTGCATAACAGTATTAACAAAAATAGAACTTTGTAGATAGTGTAGAGCTACAAAAACAGATATTAATCAAGTCAGAATGGGTACTATAGTGAATCATTGCTATTTTCAATATAGTTGTCTACACTCTGACAATATCATCCCTGACTGTTTTGAATACAATAGGCAATAACAAGAAGCAATCAAATAAATCAGATTTAACTAAAATCAGTAGTGATATAACAGTATAAGTTATAGAGTGATCTGGTTTAAGTTAACAGGAAATTAAATATGATTACTGTGCTATATCCTGATATTTTTGGTATAGCTGTCTGTGCCCTCAGATCTAGTGCTTGTCTAAAAACTGGGATGGAATAAGTTGTATCTAAGCAGAGTGGTACAAGTAATCCGGGTTTTAATTCTTGATATACTTATAGCAATATCTCCTTCTGTGTTTTTAAAGTCTATCCTTCCCCTTCACTCCCCCAGGGTGTACTGTGTATTTTTGGGTCTCCACAACACCCTTGACTTTATATTGTGGGGGGCAACCTGCAATTTATCTAAGTGTTTCTGAACATTCTCACTCCTGGACTTGATCTCTAGTTGTATTTCTTTACTTATTAAAGCCTGTCTTTCCAACCTACCCATAAATACTGGTCCAGTTGCCTCTATTACTCTCTCATTCCCTATCACATCGAGTTCTATTTTCTCATATTCAATTTTATTCCAGATACACTTCTTCAGGTCAAATATAGTTCCTATAAAGAGCATCTCAGTTGGCCTTATTTCTTGATCCACTCTGCCTGTGATTCTCTCATTTTTCCTCAACTTAGTATATATAGGACATCTGCATTAGAAATTATATCCAGCCTTCTCTGTCTCATTTCTGTTGTTCTATTTTTCTGTCATCAGTTGTCTATTTGTCTTCTTCACTTTGCTTTTTGCTCCATTCATTGTGGCCTCTCTACCACTGTTCCTGAAATCTTGGTGATTTTCTCTCTCTTTAGAACGTCCTATAGTATTCTCTGTAGGGTTGGATTGGTGGTTGTGAATTCTCCCAGTTCCTCTTTATCTTGGAAGCATCTTATTTCTCCATTAATTTCTAAGAAAACTTTTCAGGATACATCAATCTGGGCCATAGGTTATTTTCTCTCAGGACTTGGAATGATTCACTCCATTTTCTTCTCAATTTGATGGTTTGTGCCAAGAAGTCTGATGTAATTCTGATGGACTTTCCCTTAGAGATGATCTGTTTCTTGTCTCTGACAGCTTTTAATATTCTGTTCTTATATTGAATTTCTTGGATCTTGATTATTATATGCCTATGTGTAGTTCTGTTTTGGTTTAGGTGGCTGGAGTTCTGTATGCCTCATACACGAGTATCTTTTCCTTTTCCAATGCTTGGGATGTTTTCCTTATTTTTGTGAATAGCCTTTTGTTGGGAGCCGCGTCTGTGATAGTTCGCCTTACTCGGCGGACGTGCGGCCTGTGGTAAAGAGCAAAGCCTGAGGTAGATTACCCCTCCCATCGAATATGTTAGTTTCCTGCTTACCGCGTAAGCAACCCGCTCAACAATATAGTCTGCCTGGCAACTGATGATGTTAGCCAATCAGCTTGCCTTGCTTACTTTAACATGATTGGACACTGTACCCGTATATATACCGGTGCCACCCCTGGGAGGAAGTAGAAGCCAGGTAGAAGCCCAGAAGTGGAAGCCCAAAAGGAGCCGCGGAGAGCGGACCGATAGAGGCTTTGGGGCAGACTGAAGCACAAAAGGAGCCGCGGGGAGCGGACCAAAGGAGGCTTCAGCTGGGAGAACCCAGGGCAGGCTGTACGGAGAAGGAAAATAAAAAGAAAAGGTTGTCCACTACCAGACTTTGTCGTGTGTCCTTCCGCCGGCCAGAAGCGACCTCGACAGCCTTTGTAGTTCCTTTGTTTGTACTCCTGCTGCTTCATTCACATTCGTTATTCTTAAGTTATACATGCTGTTGTCATCATCTAGCCTTTGTACTTTTACTACTTGTTTTCTTGTTATATTTAAGAAAATTTTCCTTTCATTATACTACAGTGCAAACCTGTCCTCTAGTTTGGATAATCTACCCTAGTTACTTGCAATTAATTTTGCCAGCTTGCAAAGGAATTTTTAAATTCATGGTTCTCTCTTTGAACCAGCTTCCTTTCTTCTATCTTTTCTCTATTTTCCTCATGAAACAATTCTCCCCTTTTTTTGTTTTCTTCCCTTTTTCCATGTTTTTTCTTGAGAGGTGCTTAGCATTTCTTAAATTATTCTATTTATATCTTGCTTTACTCGGTTAAATACTTCACCTTTCAAATTATCTATGCATTCCTGAAGATACTGCTTTATGTCTACTGGGGCCATGTCTGATATTGCATGATTGCTGTCCTCATTCTGCTTTGCATTTACAGTTCCTGGATCCATGCTCTCATGATTGGGGAATGGGAACCCTTTCTTGTTGCTTCTCTTATTATTTTTTGTTCCTTCCATACAGGTGTCCAGATTCTTTGTTTGTAGGTTACAGTTTGTCTGAAGTGCTGATTGTATGTCCCCCCACCAAGTGCAGTGTACTATGTGGATACAGACCAGGGAAGCCTATGCTGCACACACCCCCTCTGGATTAATCAGCTTGCTGAAGGCTTACTGCATTAGTTCATTGGGACTGGTATGGGCTAGCCTATTGGTTTCAGCCTGAGGCATGACACAGGTCAGGTGCTCCCCATCAAACCCACTTGAGAAGGATGAAGCTGACCGAAGTCACTGCAGCCCCTTGTTCTGGCCAATTTGCCCCGTCCCAGAATGTCATCTCTTGGAGGCTCTATGGAAGGCGTTTATTCCCATCATTCACCACAGGTTGATGCAGGGTTCCCTGCCAGCTCAGCTTGTCAGTTAAGATCACCGACTCCCATCCTCAGTGCAATTGCATCTCCAGTGAGATGAAACTGATGGGATTTTGTGTAGTTCCATAAATCTTGGCTGCATGAGATCAAGTGTAGGAGTGGCAGCAAGTTCAAGTGGCAGCACCGAGACTTTAGCTGTTTCAGTAGAAGCACTGGGACTGTATTTTTAAATGGTTTCTCTCAGCTTAATTTCTTCCAGGCTTGGGAGGGTTTATCTCCCTCTGCCTGGGTCTCACTATGCTATATTATTTTTGGAATCTAAGGTGACATCTCAGAGAATCTCTGTAGCCTGCTGTTACCTATCCACCATCTTTTCTTCTCCAGGACTTTGTTTATTCATCCTAATAATATAATTTCTAAATAATGAGACTATAAATCAGTGATGAAGAACAACATATTGCATTCATATACCCAGTCTTTGTGACATTTTGAGCATCTGGCAACCAATGTGAAACCATGCTTCATAAATTCACAACCCAAACATATCTTTGATCAAAAATGCAAACTTGGAAAAAGAGAAAATTTACTGAGCTTAAAATGAAAGGAACAGCTGTTCACAGAGTAGACAAATGGACAAACAGACAGATGATCAGTGTGGATTCAAACAAACACAGAAATCAGCACACAACTTGTTGGGGTCTGTGAGAATATTTAAGTTCCCTAAAGGCCATTTATGTACTTGTACCATGCCTCTTTGTTAAACTAGCTGCCCTCTTAAACCCCATGCTTTTTGTCTCATTGATCTATCTCTAACAGTGGGGTGTTAAGGTCTCCTATTTCAATTATATACTTGTGTTTGGTTTTTCATGTCCGTTAGTATTTGTCTCATATACCGGGGGTGGGGCGGGACTGAGTGGGATGTGGAGGCCAGTGGCTAGGGACCATTCCTGGGCGCTGACCGCCCAGGTTGGGCTGGGTGGAGTGTAACCTTCGCTGGTGGCCAGGGGGTGGGGCCAAGCAATGTGAGTGGCAGGACCAGAAGCTGGGACCCAGGAAGTGCAGAGCCCTCCAGGAGGCAAGAATGAGGCGGTGGGCGTGGCAGTGGGGGTTAGGGTTTCTCTGATGCTGGGTGTGGCTGCAGGTTGAGCTTCTGGGAGACTGAGCCGCAGGCCTGCTGTGAGAGGAAGCAGAGGAGTGGACTGAGTCTGAGGCTTGGAATTTATAGATGTCTGGACTCAAATCTTCCTGGGCCTGACACCTTAGGTACACTGCTACTCTTCTGGGAGCTTCAATTTCTGCTACTGTTATTCTCCTATTATTTTGCTTTGAAATATTGTGGGTTTTTTTCCATTAAAAAAACAAACTGTGATGAATGGCAATACTCATCTCTTGGCACTGTTGTGAAGATCCAATGAAAACCCTGCAGAGCTCTTCCCATGGTTCCTAACATACATCAAGTGCTCAGATGCCATTGTTATTTGTGTTGTTGCCCTTCTTTTATTACAGAGAAATGAGTGCTTTTGGTATCTGTCGTCTGATGTCTTCATAACTTAAATATATGTTTACATGTTAATATAACAAACTAACAATAATATGTAACCCTTACAGATGTGAGGCCAGAGCCTCTCTGAGGTGCTTTACATATGTTAATTCTTACAAGAGTAGGACTTAGGAATTATCTTCATTTTCATAGCTGTGTGAGACAAGACACCAACATTTAATACATTTTCCAATGACAAACAAGTGGACAGAATTTTAACCCAGTGGGCCTCATACCAACACCTCCATTAACTAACCCATACTTGGCACAGCACTGCTACAGTTCTGCTTTCGATTTTTCACATGAGTGAGGCATGAAATTGTTCATGGGAGGTTGCACAGGTAGCTAGAGGCAGTTTGTGTCAGGGTTCACCAGAGGGTCAGATTTAATTTGTGTGTGTGCCTCTGTGTGTGTGTGTGTGTGTGTGTGTGTGTGTGTGTGTGTGTATGTATGTGTGTATGTGTCACACATAAAGTATATACAAAGTAGGATTAGAATGGCCAACTGCTGAGTCACGGAGAGAACACAAAAGGGCCATGTTCTCCTTGGAGATGCTGAAGAATTGGCTGAAGGTTACATGGACTGTTCATGGGCACTGTGTGAACACTTGTTGGCCTGTTTTGGGAACTCAAGGAAGATTTTCTTGGGTGAGCTCCCAAGGTCAGAGAATGTACATGTTCAAGACATCAGCAACAGTGGCAGGCAGTGTGAAGCAGAGCAGAGAACCACTGTTTTTGTTGTATAATTCCTACAATTTGTTATCTCATATTTACATTTTTGTATAATGCTCTAAGTAGTCCATGGTGGCCAGGAAAAAGAGTAGAGGGACAGCACCAGGGAGGAAGGAAAAAGAGACCAGGTGGAGTACCTATTGTCATTTCTCCATGACCCATACAGATGAGCTGAGAAGTACACTTTACTAATCTCTTGGACAGCTCTCAAGCCCATCAAGTTGACAATGAAGATAATAATCACATAGCAGAAGTTTTGTGATGTGAAAATTATAGGAGATTTACATATGTGCATATATACAGTATTTTGGGTTTTTTCCACCTTTAAAATTCTATCCAAAGTCAAAAAATTCTGAATTTTAGGTAATAGAAATAAACTTTCCTTAGGTAAAGTTTATAAAATGAACTGAAAAAGATTGAAAAATAGATGAACAAGAGTTAAAAAAGAACAGGGTTTAAAAATAGTCACAGGAAGAGCCAGAAATCTTTACTCTACTTTGAACAACTACTTGAAAGACACTTAAATAATTTCTGAGTTAAACAAGCAAGACCTGAAATATTCAACTGCACACTGAGTATCTTCCCCTTGGAAATCAGTGCTACAGCTATACAAACACAAGAATGACTACAGCAACTTTATTTTTGAGCTCCAAACTGGAAACACCAAAACGGGCCTCAGCTGATGGACACATGAGGATCTTTGGTTCATCCACACAATTGGATGTGATGGCTCAGCCACTGACAAGGAGCAGCCCTTGGGAAACCTAACATGGTAATGAGGATTGAATAAACTCTACCAGTTCCCCCAAAACAAAAACAAAAACCTTCTGCATCCTGAGTGGTTACAGACCTGTCACCTTTAGAAAATACAAAGTGTTTCCCAGAGACAAAAAGCAGACACATTGCTTAGGATAGAAGGAAGCAATTATAAGGAGCCATAAGGAAAATATGAAGGTCACATATCCATGACCACTTCGGTGATGGTTTTCAAGGGGCTCATGTATGACAAGATTCCTAGAGGATTTTTTGTTTGTTTTTAGTCTCCGTATTGTTTATTTTTGGTACCAGAAACCAAATTCAGGACCCTGTGCTTGCCAGGGAGCACTTTGCCAGTGAGCTATATCCCTGGCCCATGTCAAGCTTCATCCAATTTTGTATTTAAACCTGTTAGTTCATTGTATGTCAATTATAATGAAATAAAATTGCTTTTAAAACATTTCTCATCTGAGCTACACACAAAAGCTTTGTTTACTTATAGATTTACTGACTAGCAATTTTGTTTTTTTATAGATTTATTTCTAAGCAGTATTGTTTATGGATTATTTTATACGAAGTCTGTTTATAAATTTATTTAATTTTGCTGTGCTGAAGATTGAATCCACTGCCTTGGTCCTTTTATCATAATTTATTCCCAGACAGGGCCTTGCAAAGTTGCTAAGTTGTTTACATTTGGCTGGAATTTTATTACACTTATTAGCATTTTTTTGTACTGAAGTATAACAAAGGTACCTAAATTGAGTAGTCTCAAGTAAATCAATAAATACAGCTTAACAAACAATAGCTGGGTGTGATGGTACATGGGTGTAATTCTGGCACTTAGGAAGCTGAGGCAGGAGGAGTGTTACAAGTTCTAGGTCAGCCTAATTTACATAGTGAATTGAAGGCCAGCCTGAACTACACAGTGAGAGTCTTAAAAAATAAATTAATAAAATAAAATAAGATAAACCCTGGACTAAGGCAAGGAATCATCTTCTAGTCCAGAGCATGGGCATCGTCAGAAGATTTACTTTAGAAGGTGTTATGGTTTGTATCTGGGTGTCCCCATCAAAGCCTCATGAAGTCACAGAGCCAGCTAAACCTAGCATCTGTGATTGGTTCTCTGTTTAGTGCTGTGACTGGTGATTAAAGTGCTTCACAATCCCGGGGTTTGAATTAGCGGAGTAAAAGAGGTCTCACCAGTCCATTTTGTGAGAGAAGTGAGAAAGTCTTGTAATTCGAAAGGAAATCACCTCCTGTGGCCAACAGGTGCAGAAAACATTGAGCCTCCCAAAGTTGATTCACGCAGGCACAAGTCACTGTGATGTGCTGTGTCCCATTCAATGGCACATTTTAAGGCAGGATCTGAACAGAACTGGAGAGAACATGGGGGACAGAGCAGAGTCCTGTCCCACAGCTCCCATCACAGCTATATATGGAGCCATCCTTAGACCTCACAGGACTAAGAAGAGAGGTTTCTCAAATACAGAATGATACACAAATTTTCAAGATTTCTTTTCAAGAGTTTGATTCACAGTATGGTTTAAAGCAGAAAGGAACTGGGACCCTCACTAGCCTTTACATAGAGCATGCACAAGAGACCTGTTTGGAGAATGCCATGCATGATTGTTGGAGGGAACTCTGGCCAGGGCCATAGAGGTGCAGGTCTAGGGGTGAAAAACTCATAGCACAGCAAGGCTTTTCATGGGTTAACCAGTGCATTGGGAGTCTACACTTCAAACCGGTGCTTCCTGACAACAGGGACAACACTGAGCAAGGGCATTTGGAGTGGTCAGTCAGGTGAGGGGCAGCCCTGACTGACACAGCTGAGCAGAGTATCCCTCTGGAGCTGAATCCCCACCTGGTCCACCTCACTTCCTTCTTCAGGTCTTTCAGCAAGGACATCACACAGAAGCATGGCAACACAATTGAATTTTGCTCAGACTAAATCGTTTAGCCTCCTTTGAAGAAATGATTGAAAATGCACTAGTCTGAGAAAAACAAGGCTGAGAACAGCACTCTGCATGTTGTGTAAATAAACTGACCCTTTACAAGTCATGGAAATAATGCCTGTGGGTGAGTCTGCAATGGCAGAGTTGTGGAACGTCATGCATGCAGGTTTCACAATTGCAAAAGAATAACTCCAGGGGCTGGGGATTTAGCTCAGCAGCATAAACACCTGCCTTGCAGGCAGGCAGTCGTGAGTTCGGTCCCTGGTACAGATTTTAAAAACAAATAATAAATAAATAAATAAAATAACTCCAAATAAATGCTACATGGCCATGACTTCACTTTGGCACTGCACTGTAGCAAGCTAGATTTACTGAGCCACCTCAGTAAACCCAAGTGAAACCCACCAGACAATTCCATCAACCAAATGTGAGGGTTCAGCAGCTCTGCTCCCTGCTTGATGCTGCTGCTGGTTGACAATTTCAAGGTGTTTCCTTCTGCACAAGGCATCTCTGCCCCTCTCAGCTCATGATTGTTTCTGTGTGGATCAGACTACATCTTTCCATAAAATCCCATCATGATTTCAGGATGGGTAGCAGTCTCTTGTTTACAGGAAATTATTTTTGAAGTTTGGGTGTAAGAATCCTTAGACCATGTGCTTAGCAATTTGAGGGGAAATGAGACTGTTTGAAGTAAATGTAGGAAACTCATTTGTCAGTAGCAGATTTAGTTGGTATTGAAGCCCATATGTTATGGGTAAACAGGCATGAGTCAGGGTTTGCTGTACAAAATGCTGGAAGGCACAGCAGTGTCCCCAAGTTCAGTTTCTGCTTTGCTTCCCTCATTCTACCAAGCTTGAGAGTAGATTCTCAGCATTCAAGCACATAGGGTTTGAACTACACTAGAAATCTGTAAAAACTTCTGTTAACTGGGTAATGAAAAGACAAGGAAATGGTTTTTGGCAAAACACAGTTCTAAATATATGCTTAAATAAACAAAGCAGCCCGAAAAAAATAACAACAACAAGAAATGTAATGACAATATTGTGTTTTGTTCCAATGCCACTACCTCAGTCTCAAAGATAGGAGCAAAATTTGCAGAGTAGAAGCATCACTGAAGACAGTGGTCTTCGTGGTCTTCATCCCCAGAGGTGCAGATTGGGTGCCCTGCCCACTAAGCCAGATGAATTCAGGATTGCACATGAATCCTGGTGGAGGCTGAGACCAGGACCCAGGAAGTGAGGCCCCCAGGGCTGAGGAATCAGAGTTTTTGCTGTGTCCTGGCTGCTCTGCCTTCCCTTGCCTGCCGGGCTGCAGCACAGAATGAGGTGGGGGGAAAAGGTGTAAGGCAGGCAGTGCTAGGCTCCTGTGCAAGCTGCACACTCCCTGTGCTGCCTGAAAGCAGCAAGATTCAGGACTTCCTTGCTGGAAAAATAGACACTTGCTGAATACCAAGCCTGCTTATTTTATATTTACAGTGATGTTTGAAGTGTCTGTATTGTGCATAACTTTCAGTATATATAATGAAATTAAATCACCCATTTTCACATACCTATTCAAGAAATTAGCCACAATTAAATATTGACTGATTTGAATAAAAGGAATATTGAATAGAACACTATAAATAATGCAATGGAATGGAAAAATGGGAAAAACACCAAAAAGACTTCCCCCCAGGTTCAGTGGTCTGCCCTCCAGGAGCTCCTCTCTTCTGTCCTCACCTGCTATTCAGGCCTGAGTCTCTTCGTGCCTGGCTGGAGAGAGGGCCAGGATTTGAGCTCTTCTATCATCTCAGGTAGGATCCAGGACATGGCCTAGGACATGGTCTTCTTTCAGCATTTTCTGTGACTATAATTTTAGAATTGGCTCAGCAGCTCTGTTGTAGTACATTTATGGTTTCTATCTATCCACACTCATAACTGAATAAGAAGAGATCATGCATGTCTCTCAATCTTATTTTTTATAATGAGGCCATAGAAGTGGAATTTCTAGGTTAAATGTATATACATTGAATTTACTGATCATAAAATTCACCCTAAAACTCACCATAGAGTTGGAGCCTGGAAGGGGAAGCCTGGGGCTGCTCAGATCTCTGTGGAGATCTGAAGTCAGGGGAAGATGGACCATGCAGATGTGGAGGACAACACAGCACCTAGTAGTGTACCATGTACAAGAAAGGCTCAGTTCCAGGACTCCTGATCCATCAGTCAGCTTCTCAGCATACAGCATACACTGCATGCTGGATAAGAGAGGGCTGTTGTGGCCCTGCTGCCAGAGCTCCTCCCTGCAGTCCTGAGGCCCCATGGCTCACTCAGGGGAACTATGTACAAGAAGATCAGCATGTTTCAGAGCCTACCTTGACTGAATGTCTTCCACCAAGGTGAGATCTCAACTGCCACATGTGGATTCACCACAGCTGTGGAGCAGGACAGGTGTTTACAGGAAGCAGGTCAGGAGGTGGGAACACTGCAGGCAGGTAAGGGTACAAAGCCTGAAATAACCGACCTGGGACTAACCTGCCCCGGTGTCCTCCAGGAGTAACTGTACCTGCAACAATGTGCTTTAAAAGACTAAATAACTTAACAGATTACTCACAAAAATATATACTGTAGGGGAAGTTTGAAGATACAAAAGTAAATTGCTACATACCTAAGTAAAATGTGATGTGACCCTTAAATCAGGACATGATCTCCTATGGCGTCCCTGACCCACATCCTCAGAAGAATACACACCATTTGACATAACATTAACAAAAAAGGGCAAAGAGTCAACAACCATAACTGCTTAATAATAACAACACATGCCAGAATATGATAAATGCCCTGCTGACTTGTGTGAAATGTATAGTAAAGAATAAATACTGGATTTGGCCATGTTGGAACTTAGGGAGCTGAACAAGAAAACAAATCTCCTGCCTTCCTGGCAAGCACCCCTGGTGCAAGCCAGGAGGAGAACCAGTCAGCATCTCCCATGAGCCTACTGGTGCATGGACTGAGAGCCATACATCTCATTTAGCCACCATTGGTTAGCAAGGAGAGGCAGAATTCTGAGCATCTCTTAGGAAGATGACTGTGTGCAATATAGAATATATGGGGGATTTCTTTCTATCTTGTGTTTGAAAACCAGTGTTGTCTTTAGTCTTTTGCTGTGTTCTGATTAATTGTTTTGCTCTATTCAATATTATCTTTTGACTGGTTTTAAAATGTTCTGTGTTTGTTTGGATTTCACTATAACTAATTGAATGGAAACCAATTGTGAAGATAATGAGATATACTATGGTACATATTACTGTTATCACGGACCCTGCCGTGAATTTCTGTACCAATTTCAGTGCATTGTATCAATTTGCTTTGTTCTGTTTGCTCTGTTGTATTTTCCTACCTTCAAAATAAAATTTTGAAAAAGAATAAATACTAATAATTTTTCATGTTTTTCAAGGGAAGGGAACCACCACCAATTCCTTTTAAATAACGAAATCACCCTGATGACAAAGCCGGAATATAATGCATTCAAAAATGATAATACTCTAATGGCCAATGTTCTTAATGAACATACACAAAAATATTTAAGTAAATGCTCATCAGCTAAATTCACCAGCACATACAAAATTTAAACACCACAATAAACATTGGGTTCACCCTCAGTGGTGCTAGAATGGTTCCACTTGCACAAATCATTCAGTGTCACTTGCCACATTCACAGCATGAGGCACAGCTAACCCCTCAAGGGATTTAGAAAAATCACTTTGAGAAATTCAAAAGTTCACCATTCTTTCATGATAAGAACCATTCACACACCATGGGTAGGAGGAATGAATCTCAGCACAGCAAAGAATAGGCATGACAAGCCCATCACTGACATCATGCTCAGAGGCTGACAAGCTGCAAGATTGGCTTCTCAGGTCAGGAGCAAGACCAGGCTTTGGACTCTTTCAACACACTACTTGAAGTCCTAGTCCTAGAATTAGTCAACAATAAGAATCCAAAAGTTTACCAAATCAGAAAGGAAGAATTAAGAGGTGCCTCTGTTTCCTGAGGATACATTTCATATAAGAAACTTAAAACTCCACTGAACAACTTTTAGAACAAATTGGAAAATAACTTCATTTTCAAGGTGCAAAATCCATATGTCATAATCAATTCATATCTATGTGTCTCAAACAAACTGCAGACTCAAATACAAAGAACACAATTCATTTCATAATTCATCCAAAAGAAGTAATAGTTATGTAAAATTTAAACCAAACACATCTTTTCTCAGAAAATTGTAGAAACTGAAGCAATGAGTGAAGTGGAACTAAGAGAAAAAAGGCAAATTATGATGGTGGATGGGAAAAATTCATGTTGTTATAATGTACATGCTACCCAGAGCAACCAGGAGTTTAAATGCCATTCCTGTCAAAATATCAGAGCCATTTTTTTAGAAATAGAAAAAACAAAATGAAAATGCACAGGGAAAGACAAGGAGTCATCCTATAGCCATGGAAAAAACATTAAAGTTAGAGGCAAGAAAATACATAGTTTTCTGGTATATAATAAAGTGACAACAGTCAAAAGGTTCCTATACTGCAAGAACTGGACCACAGATTAAAAGGGCCAGCCCAGTAGCGAAAAACTCATACAGTAACCAGGAATTTTGTTTTGTTTCACCTTTTTCCTTACCTTCCCTCCCCCGCTTCACCTCTGCTTTCCTTCATTTCTGTTTCCTTTAGTTTTCTTTATTTTTCTTTTTCAGTTTTTGGTCAAGTTATTCCCGTGTAGCTCTGGCCTAAGCTGAACTCAGAGTGTGTTGCAGGCTTGTCTGAAACTCCCAGGAATCCTGCTGCCTCAGCCTCCTGAGTGCAGGCATTACAGGCATATTAAACATTCCATGCTCAGCCAATGAATTTTTAACAGCACTATGATGAAACCAGGTCTGTTGGAGTGTCTTGTAATGCCAGCAGTCTGGAAGGCTTAGGCAACAACATCATAAATTTAAGGACAGCCTAAGCAGTATAGCCACTTATCCAGAACCTGGATGAAAATATAAAGAATTTTAAATGTGGAAGGCCATGGAGCTAAGTGCAAATCTCAGTATTCAATCCGTAGAAACTGAATGCAAAACAAAAAACTTGGAAAGTCCAATGGTATAAAAAATAGTATTTAACACTGTCCTATCCTTCTGGAGGGCAGTGTGTCCCAATTGGCATTAGATTTCATATTTTTCTTGTGGTTTGACTTCAAACAATCATCAAAATCCATGAGGGATTAAAAAAAAAAAACAGAATGTGCTTCAAGGACACCAAGTCTCAGACCCAGTGCAGAAGGCATTTGCAGTGATATTCTGAAGGGCATGATGAGCACAGTTACAAAGCAGAGAATCTACCAACAGTGTTAATGGGATTTTCAATCCTACTCACTGTGAAAAAAACTGCCAGTTAGGAAGTTGGTAGATGGCTTAACTAGATCCACTCTTTCTGAAAGTGTCTAAAGATCAAAGCCAATTATTTCCTTCTATGAATGCACAAAATTACTGCTGATTACCAACTCAAGATAATACCTGCAATCGTAGCACTTTGGGAGAGGGAGGGAGATTGAGTAAAGAAAGGTTTAAGCCTGGCCTGGGAAACTCACAATCTTAGTGAGATCATGTTTTAGAATTTGTAAAAAACTTTAACAAATTTTACAAATGTATGAAAATATAGATCATTAAGGAATCACTGTGCACAATGCAGTAGCCAATGTTATTCTCTCATTATTCTTCTGTATTTTATTCTTTTATAGACTTAACAGTAGTATCTTCTTTGTGGTCCTTATTAATATGTAACTGAGTTACATTAAAATAAGACAAGAAAGTCTTTCCAAAAAACAGTAATCCTTTGCTCAAATCCTACTTCCATATATAAAGTTAGTACAAAAATAAAAAGAACCATCAAATTCTGTTTATACTGTGCTATCCAAATCCTAAGATTGTGTATTCAGTAGCATATATACATTAATTTCAGTAAAAAGGTCAAAAAAATTGAAACAGTTCAACTTCTTGGCAGTAGATCAATGTCTACCTCATGGTAAACCTAATGCTCAGTGTGCTGACTAAAGTACATATGTAAGAAAATTTCACGAAGAGTTGATTTGTTGATTTATAGATGATTTTTGTGTCTTTTTAAACCTTTTTAAATGTATCTTTTATTTTGATTTGTTTATTTATTTTTGAGACAGGATTTTTCTAGGAAATTTAGGCTTTTATTGAACTCATATTGTAGCCCAGGCTCACCTCAACTCACAGCAATCTTGCTGCCTTAGACTTGTAACTTCTGGCATTAGAGATGTTTACTACCAAACCTGGCTCTTGTTTACTTTTTAAATTTTTTCCAAAATTAAATTACCCAGGATTATATGATATGTCATAGTTTATCAGGTGAGTTTTACAAAATGAACTCAGAAAGCACTGAAAATGCACTGAAGGAAGCTCAAAATCCTCACCAACACTAAACATAGTGTAACATAACATAACCTAACCTAACATAACATAACATATTATAGCATTAAAAACACAACAAAACAAAGCAAAACAAAATAAGAAAATAGGGTTGGAGGTTTAGTTCAGCAGTATAAGTGCCCCCTTGGCAAACCTGAGGTCATAAGTGCAATCCTCAGTTCCAAAAAGATAAGAACCACCTGTGATTTTAAAATTGTTTCCAAGTGTATCTTAACAGTTTGTAAGCTAATCACACACAGGACATATAATCTGGCAATTTCACATCTAAGTACTTTTTCTTTGAAATAAAAATCTATGTCCACTCAAGACCGTGTTTAAGAATGGCTGTGGCAGCTGGCTTTCCAGGGCCAACCCAGAAACAGAACAAATGGGATCAGTAGATGGGTGACAGATGCATGAACAAGTTGTAGTTGGCGGGTTCAGCCCCATGAGACTGTGTGGTGGCTCCACTACCAATAGGCAGCAGTATGTGGAGAGGCCAGCACAAAGACGCTGCTTGAAGGAGACCAACCAAGAGCATTGAAAGTGAACAGGCTCAGCACCATCACCTCTAGGACAGGCAAACTACCCAGCAGGGACAAAAAGCCCATGGTCTGTTTGGGATGGGAGAACAGGAAGTGAAAACAGTGACTAGGAGACAAATTCCCCAGGAGGGATGCCCATGTGTCCTCATCAGCACAGGGTGATGATGTCCATGGTCTTGCAAAGCCTCCCCTTGCCCTCACCACCTGCTGTCCTTCCTCAAAGGAGGTCATAGTATTGAGCACTACAGTGAGTGGCTGAGGTAAACATGAGTAAAACTTGCTATGAATCCTTCTTTCTGGACACATGGGTGTTATAACATGAAACATTTCATATCCTTCAAGGAAAATTATTATGGGCATTATGGGAACACCTCCATGCTCCTTAATGATAATGAAATGAAACTACCTTAAGTCCAGAAAAGGACAGTCAAAATAAAATTTGAGAAATCTCTAAATGAAGAAACTGTGTACCTCATCCTCAAGGGAAAGGATTTTTGGAAGGAAAAGTCTAAAAACACACAAATTTTGCTAGTTTTTTAACTTGTTATTTCTAAGTAGAGCACAGATTGGCTCACAATTAAAAAAAGGAGGGGGAGTCTCAACTGTGGACCCCAGCACATGATCTCACTTCCTTGGTGACAAGTCCAAACAGAACTCTGAAGGCTCTGGTCACCAGGCACTGAGGTCTGGTGATAGTTGGCCTTCATGGCTGGCTGGCTCGAGATAGTGGACAAGGAACATGCTATGCTGCTTTCCCAGGGCTAGTGGCCCCATCATCAGGACCCTGTGTCAGGGAACCACGTGGGAACATATGGAGAGGATGGTTCACTTGGTCCAGGTGCTTCAGGAAGTTCAACTGGAAACACCCAGCTGTCAGCAGCTCAGGCCAGAACTCATTGGCACACAGAGGCACCCAGAGGTGCCCAGAGACAAGAGGAAGCCCAGAACACACATCCCTAGGCTCAACCACCAGCCACTCAGAGACACTGAGTCCAGGACAAGTTCAGATACAGGGAAGTTAATTTCTCACCTGAGCAGCCCTGTGCGACTTAGCCACCTGTGTATTCAAGTCCTGGCTATGTAAAAGCACCTCAGTCTCGGTTTACAACACTGAACTGTGGGGTCCTGAGTGGATCCAGAGTGCAGGGTCACTGAGGATGAAATGGGGGATCCATGGCAAGGGATGAGCTGTGGCCTGGGCCCCATGAAGACCTATGACAGAGGCTGTTCTGATTCCCAGGGGTGAACTTCCACTGCCCTCACTGACACACACATGGGGAAAACATTTTCACCAACTCACTACCCAAATATATTTTCTTTTCTTTTCCTTCCTACTAGACCCTGGCCACCACTCATCCTATGTCCTTGTAATTTACCTGTCCTACCTTTTACCTGCAGTTATGTTTCTCCTCTGCCTTAACCTGCTGTTTAATCTCGCCTTGTCTGAGAAGGGAAAATCCAGACAGACTGCATCAATTTCTCATTCAGGTATTCATGGACTTTTGGCAGGGCATAGAAAAAGAATTCAAGAATTTTTGTAAATCTTAGGATTCTTTATTTTCTTAATTATGTTCCTGGCTTTATAGACATATACACATCAAAACTGCTCCACATTTAATTACATGTAGGTTATTTCATGTCTATATCATATGAAGGAGACTAACACACTTCCCTTGGTTACAGAGCAGCACCATGGTAGTGTCACACCCATGTGTATACTTTAGATATTTCCAATGATATATTATTAATATAGAAAGTGCAGTGTCACAGGCAGCATGTCCATTGAATTCCCATGTGGTTTATTTCCATGCAATGTTATAAATATGTCTGCCTATGTCCTCTTCTCTGGACAGAGTAAATTTGCATAAAGTCTGGCTCAGCATGTCACCACCTATAAGTTTCAGTTCTTAACCAGTAGTTCAATCAAAGAACCAGACACCTGAACACAGGCCAATTAAGAATAACGAGGCTTTGTGTACATAAGAAAAGAAACATAATGGTCAAGGAGGCAAACAAGCTGTAGAAATGAGCACTGGGAAACAGCAGTGGCATCAGGTCCCAGGTAGTAAAAACCAGCCCAGAACTTGAATCCACCAGGCTCCTGGCCAGGCTGGGGTAGATGGTGGGGGCCCAAGAGCTCTCCATGACTCCTAAGAAGCTGGGGTGAAGTCTTCAATCACAGATCTGCTGTGTCATGGTGTAAACCCCTGCAGCCTTCACAGAGGCCAGCCTATTGGATGCTCCATGCTATAAATGTTCCAGGCTGAAGTTATTCCACAAAGTGCTGGCTGTACTGTGCTGCTACTGGGGGTTGGCAACAGGAAAGGTTAGGTCACTGATTCAGCAGCCACTGGGTTTCCCACAAAGAAATAGCTGACCACGTGGGTGCCCCAGTGTGAGCTAAGGTGTAGCTCCTGAATTCGATGGATGATAGAAAGTTTTCCCATGGTCTATGAACCAAATGGGCCTGTAAAGTGTCACAGGCTTGGGGCAAGGCATCAGTGACAGTGAGTGGTGAGTTCTAAGTCCAGGCTTTGCCCTGCCCAATGGACTGCATGTGACAATGGCAATGTGAGGTAACGTGAGGATGAAGACCTTAGTAGGGATGGTATCAAATTGCAGGCAGGTGTGGATGGGGATAGTGCCCAGGTGAAGAGAACCCCATGTGGCCCTCTAGTGCCTCACCCTCCAGCATGCTAGAATCTCCACAGTAAAGGACTATGTGTGTTATCCCACTCCCGATGGACATTTGAGAACCAGTGCCAAGAGAGGGACAATGCCAGGTCCTAGGCACAGGACATGGGCAGAGTGAAGAGGATAGGGGAGAAGTCCAAAGGAGAAAGACCTCCTAGCACAGGACCCAGCCAACTCACAAAGGCATTGGAACAGCAGCCCCCAAGCTCCTGGGACCTGAGCCTAAACATATGGGACTGATTTCAAGCAGCATCCCAAGGGATACACACACATGTGCACACACACACAGGAACAAACAGTGATGCCATGGGCACACACTGGGTTGCTCAGAGGAAAAGTGATCTGATTCATTCAGTCTACATGCCTCAAATTCTCACCTTATTCCTGGGCTGAACTAGGCTGGCACCAACACAGAACAGGACAATATGTCACTGGCCACCCAGAAGCTGGAAGGCTGGAGGAAAGGGACAAACCAATGCAGAATATAGTGGAAGAGAAGACCCAGGGCTATATCCCAATAAAGCAAGGGAACACAGAGGTCAAGGTCACTACATGGGGGATCTGAACAGCCTCACTGAGATGGAACTGATGCCTGAACCTGGGACATGTAGGCCCTAATGCTGTACAGAGTTGAGTCTGTGTGGCAGAAGACAGAGGACCAACCATTTAGAGATTCAAAGTCAAAAATTTTTTTAGTCAAGAAAGAGATGAGAAGAGAAAACAGAGGGCCTGGCGAGAATAAGAGAGGGGAGGAGTGGGGGAGTGAAAGGGGTGAGGGCAGAATCTCACATCTGCTATAGCGCATCAGTGACCACTGATGGTTGCATGGCTGCAAACTTAGGTACAGCAGGTAAACTTCAGTTCTCTCAGGTTCTATGGGTTAGGAATTCAGGAGGTGCTGCTGCAGGATCCACCATAGTTTCTCCTGACTAGGCTGCAGGCTCAGTGGAAACACTGCTGTGGCAGAATCTGTTCTCAGGCTCTCTCTCTTGCTAACAGACAGGAACTCAGTTAGGATGGAGGTCTGACGTCTCCTCTGTCTGTTAACCTTTTTCTCTGCAAAGAGCCAACCTCTCCTCAGGGAAAATGCAGAGATAGTCAGAGATTTAGAGAGGAAGACAGAATGAAACAGAGAGGAAGGAAGGAAGAACAGAGGAGGGAGAGAGCAGGAGGTTGGTCACAGTCATTTTATGTGTGAACCTTGGTAGTCACATCCAATTACATCTGCCATGTTCTGTTATTAAGAATAAGTAATTAATTGGGGAGAGAGCTCAAGATAGAGCACTTGCCTACCATGCATGAGGACCTGGGCTCAACTTCAGCCTGGCTAATACAAACCAGAACAAAATTCACTATGTGTTACTGACGCTCAAGGAATGGGCTACTCAGGAGGTGGCCATCAGAAGGTGAGCTGTCAGCAGTTGAGCACCCTTGCCAAGGGTGTAGTGATTCACACAGGTGTGAATGTAGGCACAGTGCTGGTAGATTTGGGGGTGCATCTGCATCCATAGTGCTTGCTTATCCTGTGTGAGGTCTTGACTTGAGGCCATAGCACCAACACACAGAAGAAATTGAGATGCTTAGGGAACATAATGATGGCTGATCTGATGAATTTGTGCCCCCTTATGATGCCACCAGGGAAATATGTCCAGGAGGAGAGCGTTATTTCCACCACCATACAGCAGGAACCAGGCTTGTGTGCACTGTGTTCACCTCCCTTTCACCCCTTCATGGAATTTACCTCTAATTCTGTACACTGTGTACACATGACACCAGTCCACAAGGTTTAAAAGTGTCATCTCTCACTTCTGATGATTTCCCTAGGAAGCAGATGCCATAGTTCAGCGGGACACATTGGAAAGGAACTGAAAGGCATTGTGTCTTGTCTAAGTTGACAAGGGAAGTGGGAAGGAGGAATTGGGTCTAAAACTAGGTCTGCTCAGACCAGGGACCCTGGCTTTATTGTGGTTTTTCCTTTCCCACGGGAAAGCTTTGCCTCTTTCCAAGGATCCATCACTTGGGTGGAGCTGTTGTCTTCACTCTGAATGACACTGGGCAGTCATTCCATGTGTTTCCATGGTATCCAGAGCAAGAATCTCTGGGGATGCCAGATAACCCAGTTCCACACAGACATCATGGAGGGAGCTGGTAAGGGCCTTAAATCATCAATGTACCAGGCATTGACCATGATGCAATGACCAGAGCAGATGCAAACACTGGTCTCTTGTGCTTCCATGTTTTGAAGGCCACACAGTCACCCTGGAGAGCAGACCAGGTACTACCCACATTACTGTGAGTTTCCCTAATTCTTGGCCTCTGTACACATGGCCATATAATAGGGGAAGGGGAAACCCATGAAGGCACAGAGAATGGGGTGATGCATCCATATATGAACTGAAGGTTGAGGAAAGGCAGGCAGGAAGCACTCCCACTATCCACTCACTTTTCAGATAGTTACAGAGCAGCACCCTGTTGAGCACCCATGATTAAATAACACTGCAGACTCCTCTCTCTTTCTCACAGAGGCAATATGCCACAAGGGTGGTAAAGGGAATTGCATTTCAGGCTTCCTGAGGAGTGGAGGACAGGTGGTTACAGCACTGTCTAGAGACCTCTGTGACCAAGGGCTGATTATGGTTAGCACACAGGATACCCTGGGAGGGCAGTTTGGGAGGGAAGCCAGACCTGTAGTGCTGCTTTCAACTGTCCTCCTCAGGATCAGAGTTTCCCTTCTTGGCTCCTGGCAGGTCTTGGAAGGTGGGACAACCAGCCCTATCAAATCTGATTGAGTTGGGCCAAGCCTAGCTCACTGAAAATGAGAACTACAGTGAGAAGGAATTGGCCTGGGTCTGTTGGTTTTTGAGGAGGACATAGGGCACTTTAGATGGAGAAAGCCTCTCAGACTTGGGGCCTCCTGCAACACAGAGGCATGCAGAAGTGAGTGGGGTGAGGCAAAATAGGAAGTTTTCCTGGGCTGCATTTGTGCACAGAGCTGTTCCTGACAGGCCCTGGAAGGCTTTGGGGCTTTCAAGTTGGGGATTTTTCTAAGGCAGGGCTGGTACCAGACTGAGCTCAAGGTCTACTTACAGATCTTGTGCCAGCCTCACCTCCAATGACCTCACCAGATCAATCTGAAAATCAAGGTCAGACACTCGGTCAGGTGGAATTCAAGGGCAGGTCTGTCGCTGGCTCCTTGGCAGGTGCCCTCAGCTCCACTTAGGGCTAAAGTCTTGCAAAGTACCCGCCCTTCGTTTCCCCTTCACTTTACCTCTTCCCTTTCTCTCAGTTTTCATTTCTACTCTTAAATCTATAGTTATTTAAAACATTAAATTCTAAGATAATATAATTTTAAGTTAAGATTTCATTAGTTTCCACATGTTCAGTTGAGTCACACATAAGCTCATTGTCAATTGGTACAATCTTCACATCTGTCTAGTTCCACCTTTCTGCTCAGTGTTGGACCCATCCATACCCCTGTCTTTCCTGCTAGTCCCCACCCACCGCTGACCTTTCTCTCACTGTGATTTACTAACCTGGGTTTTTCATATCAGTTTATCAGATTCTGTTTGCCCAAACATTCTGGAGGAGACTGGATGTTACTGCTGTTTGACAGAAGAGAAAACAACAGATAGACAAAATCTATAGGGAAAATGTAGAGACCATTGTGTATGTACTCATCTTTTCATGTCAGAAAATGTTTTCCATGATTTCAGTGATACAAAGGTACCTATTAATGACTGATTCATTGCATTTGAAAAACAACAATAATGAAAAATCACAACAGGAAACCTTTCTTTACAACGAATAATCAGATAGATGTTTTTTAATTACAAGTATGAAACAGGTCTCATGAGTTCATATTGTGAGGTAAATGACAAATTCTTCTAACTCAAAGGGAATCACCAAGGCAAACAAGCACACAAAACACTGAGCCTCCTAAACCTGATACATGCAGGCACACATCCCTGAAATGTACTATTTCTCAATCCACTGACACATTTTAAGGAAGGTGCTGAACAACAATGTGAAGGACATGGGGGGCAGAGCACAGCCCTATCTCGCAGCTCTCATCAGAGCTCTAAACAGCCTTCCCTAGAACTCCTAGGAGTAAGAATAGAGTTTTCTCCCACACAGAATGCTGCACAAATATTCAAGAGTTTGATTCACACTACTCTTTGAAGCAGGAAGTAACTGGGACCCTCCCTACCCTCAACGTAGTGTACGCACAGGAGAGTTGTCTGGATGATGCTGTTTACTGTAGCTGGGGGGAACATTGCCCTGGCCCCAGGGCCACAGAGCTTCAGGGCTAAGGATGACAAACTCATGGCATGACAAGGTTTTCCCTGGGCCAACCAGTGCACTGGGCATCTCCACTGCAATCCAGTGCCTCCCAAAGCCAGGGACAGCACTGGGAAAGGACATTTGTATGCCTGGGTAGCCAGTCAGGTGAGGAGCAGCCCTGCCTGACACAGCTGCACAAAGTGTGTCTCTCTGGAGCTAAACCTCCAGCAGATCCCACCCATTGCCTTCATCAGGTCTGCAGCAAGGATGTCACACAGAAGCACAGCAACACACTTGAAGTTTACTCAAACTAAATCGATTAGCTTCCCTTCAAGAAAAGACTGAAAATGCACAAGTCTGGAAAATCAAGTCTGAGAACACTGCTCTGCATTTTGTATAAATAAACTGATCCTTTACAAGACATGGTGGTAATGCCCGTGGGTGGGTCTGCTATGGCAGAGATATAGACTCATGAACACAGGTTTTGTAACTGCAATAGAAAAATTGCAAATAAATGATGCATGTGCATGACTTTCTGTTTATATTGCACTTAAGGAAGGGGGATCGAGGCAGCAACCTAGATTTACTGAGCTGCCTCAGTAAACCCAGGGAACAATGCACCACATGATTCCATCACCCAATTGTGAAAGCTCAGCAACTTGGTTCCTGCTTCTTGCTGCTGTTGCTTAACAATTTTGAGGTGTTTGTATCTGTGCCAGCCATCTCTGCCTCTCTTAGCTTCTGTCCCCAAGGTGTAGATCAGACTATGTGTTTACAAAAGGTTCCTTCTTGATTTCGGACCAGTGGCAGCCTCTCATGTACTGGAAATAATTCTTCAAGTTTGGCCATAAGAAACCTGATACAATGTGCTTGAGAGGAAATGAGATAGTCTGATATACATGCAGGAAACTCATTTTGTCTGTGCCAGACTCAGCTGCTACTGAAGCCCATATTTTTGAGGTAAAAAGATATGAGTTGGAGTGTTGGAAGGCACAGTAACATCCCCAAGTTCAGTTTCTTTTTTGCTTCCCTCATTTCACTAAGCTGCAGAATGGATTCTGAGTGTTCAAACACATAGGGTGTGAAGTGCAGCAGAAATCTGTAAAAACTTCAGTTAACTGGGGTGTGAAAAGACAAGGAAAGCTTTTTGGCAAAATACACCTCTAAATACATAGTTAAAGCATCAAAGAAACCAAGAAGAAGACAAAGATGAAGATGAAGAGGAAGAGGAAGAAGAAGAAGAAGAAGAAGAAGAAGAAGAAGAAGAAGAAGAAGAAGAAGAAGAAGAAGAAGAAAAGAGAAGGAAAAAGAAGGAAAAGAAAGAAAAACAAAAAGTAATGCCAATGTGTGTGGTTTTGTCTCCAATGCCTCAGCCTCATTTAGAAAGCAAAGGATCAAAATTTGCAGAATGGAAGGCTCACTGTGGAAAATGGACTTTGCCCCAAGGCACTGATGGTGTGTCTGGCCCAGTATGTAAGTCCAACCCAGGGCAAAGCCTGGAGCCTGGTGGAGGCTGAGGCCAGGACTCAGGAGTTGAGGCCCCTGGGGCTGAGGTGGCAGAGACTTTGCTGCACCCTCATGGCTCTGCCTTATTGGGCCTGCAGGGCTGCAGCATGGATGCAGTGGTGGAAATGGGTGTAAGGCAGGAGGTGCTGGCTCCTCTGCATGCTGCACACTCCCTGCTTGACCTCAGCACAGGAAGATTCAAGTCCTCCTTGCTGGAAAAAGAGACTCTGAAGAAGATTCTGGGTGTCCTCTACCAGACACAGAAGAACACAGTGACTTCTCAGGTAGGGAGGGCAGGACACCCACCACAGAGGGATCTGCATGGCTTCATGTGTTGGGGGTTTAAAAGTTATCAGGAATGATGTGTTGCCTTCTTGAATAAAAGACTCTTTATTTTATATATCTATAAAGTTAAGTGTGAATTTTCTTCTATATGCATATCCTAATTAAATACAAAAGAATATTAAGTCATCCATTTCCACTCACCTATTCAAGAAAATACCAACTATTTATTCTTAAGTGAATTGAACAGAAGAGAAGTAATACTGAATGGAGCACTATAAATAATGCAGTGGAAAAACAAAATGGAAAAAACCACAAGGCATCCCTCCCAGGATGAGAGGTCTGCCATCCCTCCCAGGAAGAGAGGTCTGCCATCTCTCTCATGTCCTCACCTGCTGTGCAGGCCTGTGTCTCTTCACTGCTGGGTGGAGAGAGAGCCAGGACACAAACTCTCTTCCATCTCAGGAAAGATCAGGGACATGGCCTAGGACATGGCCTTCTTTCAGCATTTTCAGGAGCTGTAATTTATAATTAACTCAGCTGCTGTGCTGTGGAACATTCAGGGTTTCTAACAGTCCACACCTTAACTGATGAAGAAGAGAAAATGGTGTCTTTCAATCTCATTTCTTATAATGACCCTTAGAAGTGGAATTTCCAGGTTAAATGTATATAAGGTGAACTTCACACATTTTTCACCTGAAGCCTCAGCATAGAGTTAGAGCCTGGTAGAGGAAGACTGAATCTGCTCAGATCTATGTGGAGATCTAAAGTCAGAGAGATGGTCCAGGCAGAGGTGCAGGACACCATGGCTAAAAAAGGCCTGGTCCAGGTCATCTCATCCTTGAGTAAGTTCTCAGGAAAGCATCACACACTGCACGCTGGACAGGAGAGAGCTCGAATGGTTCCAGAGCTCCTGCCTACATGCCTGAGGCCCCCTCTCTCACTCAGGGAAGCTCTGTATGACAAGGTCAGTCTGTTACAGAGCCCAACTTGTCTGAATGTTTTCCACCCAGGTGCAGATCTGAACTGCCACATGTGGACTCACCGTAGCTATGGAGCAGGACAGGTGTTTACAGGGAGCAGGTCAGGAGATTGGGACACTGCAGGCAGGTCAGGGTATGAAGCCTTACATAAGAGACCAGGCCCTCACCAGCCCCAGTTTCCTCCAGCAGTAACCACACCATGCAAGAGTGTGCATTAAATCTGAGTAACTGAAAGGAATTACTCACAAAATGATATATCATAGAGATAGTTTGAAGATACAAAAGTAAATGGTAGCATCCTTAAGTAAAATGAGATGTGACCCTTAATGGATATGTGGTGTCCATTGATGTCCCCAAACCACATGCATCAGAAGGAAACAGTCTGATGAACAGAGCAATAAGGAGCACAGACAATGTGTAAAAATCACAGCTGCTTAATAACAACAACAAAGCTGGGATACAATAAGTGCACTGGTGAATTTTAGCCAGTATATAATAAAGAATAAATACTGATTGTTTTTCAATTCTTCAATCAAGTTGAAGGAAAAACCAAAACCAACTTCTTTTACGTGAGAAAATGATACTGAAAATGAAGCCAGACAATAATGTGTTAAAAATAATATAAATGAAAAAACTCTGTTGGCTAATATTCCTACCAAACATACACAAAACTGTTCGGCTAAATGTTTGCCATCGTAACTCACCAGCATATTCAAAATTAACCAACATGATCAACACTGGGCTCAATCTCAGTGGTGCAAGAATGGTCCCTCTCACACAAACTAACTGTTTCCACCTGTTTTAACATGTTGTATCTTGGGGCTGGGGGTTTAGCTCAACGGCATAAGCGCCTGCCTTGAAAGCAGGCAGTCGTGAGTTCGATCCCTGGTACCGATAAAAAGGAAAAAGACAAAAAAAAAAAAAGACATGTTGTATCTTACTATACTTTATGATATATAGTAGTATAAACAAAATTTTATAGACAAAGAGATAATATAGAAACCATTTTTCATTTTCTGTTAACTGATTCTAAATACCCTGTAATTCTTTCATTCTCTTGAATGGCTTCACACTGTCTTGATATGCTTGATGCTATAGTATACAAATCTATACTCAAATAATTCAAGGAATGAAGCACTATGGTTACTACTATTATGTTAAATTATCTGGGAGTGAAACACAATTATGCTTAAATTGTTCCATTATGAGCAGTGTTGTTCTATTACAATGTCCTCTTTTATCTTGATCTCCACCCTTTTTAAAAAATTAAACTATTTTTTATTTTTTATCAATTAAGGGAAAACTAAATTAAAAAATAACGGGATATATTATTGTAACTATTTGTTTTCCTATTAACCTGATTTGAACCCCAATATTTGTTCTCCCCATCTTGTTCTGTCTGATTTTACTATATTCTATTTTGTTTGATAGTATCAAGTTTGAGGGCATAAGCAACCACTTTGAGGGCAATAAGATTTACTATGATGCCCATTATAGTTTGACTATTATCTTCTTTTGAAATCTTGTAAGGTCTCCAGTTTAAGTTTTATTGCTCTTGGTCTGTACTGTTTTGATCAATTCTATTATACCTGATGATATAGGCAACTCTTTTTAAAAATAGCAAGAGACACAATGGTAACCATTTTTGATCATCTGATATTCTATTTTTGAATCATGTACTATGCCCATCCTTCTGTTCTAACCAACTCTGTTTTGTTTAGTCATCTTAAGATTTATTCTTTTCAAAAAATGTAATAAGAATTGTGGGAGTAAAAAAACTCAAAATGTGTAATTGTTATTGTGAAAAAGAGGAAAGGAAGGTGGTGTAAGGGATATAACTTCATGCTTGAGTGTGTAGGATGGAAAAACATATTACTGAGCTTTTGTTGGATCACTGAACATAACTTTCTGCAATCTCACTATATGAATGTCCACTTTCTATGCTTTAATTTTATAATTTGGACAACTGTTTCTAAGATGACAATATGTAACCTATTAACTAGTGAGTTCTTACTGTATATTTCTTTAAATTCTGCATTACTTGTACCCTTTTACTCCTTTGTTTTTATTTCTTTTTTCTCTTTAATTAAAAAATAATCAAACCTGGAGTGGATATCTTTTATTTATTTATTTTTTTGGCACTTGAGATCAAACTCATGACCTCACACTTGCCAGGCAGGTGCTTAAGCCACTGAGCTAAGTCCACAGCCCACCAATTGATATGTTTTACATCTTGTCCTCTTCAGAGTAGTTGTCTCTACTCTTACACTTGATACCAGCAAGCATACCAAATGTGAATAAAATCAGTCACGGCCAAATAACATTCAAACAAACCAGCTTCAAAGAAGATCAGTCATAGAAGACAATGTTAGTAATATAGGGATTCAGTTTTAGTTAATAGGAAATTAAGGATAGTTACCATGGTATAACCTGCTATTTTTTATCTCTCTGTGCCCTCAAATCTAATATGACTAGACAGACCAGAACAAAATATAACCAAACTAAACAGAGCAACAAGACTACTGTAGCTTTTAAATCCAGAAACACTTTTAACAATGTCCACTGCCTTCCTTTTTTAGGCAATTCCTCACCTTTCTCCTTCTCAGGATACTATTATTCACTGTTCAGAGTGATATTAGTCTAGCCTCTTATGTTCAATTTCAGCATACATAAAGACAAAGACAGATACTACAAAGAGAATGAGAGACATTATGGTAGTCATTATCGACTTCCCCAAAATCAGTCTTGAAGACCGAAAAAGCCTGCATCATCCTGTAATTATTTGATTAGTTTTATAATGTTTGGTGCATATTCAATGAGTGTGAAGATGGGAACAACTATTTGGAAGAAAACTAAACACAGTAAGATAGACAGTGAACATCTTCAGTGGACTTGCTTTGAAATCTGTGTTTCCTTATCTTGTTTCCTAATGAACTGTTCTGTTCTGTTTTGTCATGTTTAATCTTACCCTTTTTATTAAAAAAGTGTGTAGGACAGATAGGCATATTAATAACTTTTTGTTGGATCATTGAGGTGAACTGTCGACAGTGTCATTAATTGAATATCACTTTGTATGCTTTAAATTTGTAACTTGAACAACTACTTCTAAGATGACAATACGAAACTAATCAACTAGTGATTTCTTATTGTTTATTTTTCTGAAATTCTGTATTATTTCTATACTTTTATCTTTAAATAAACATTGCAATTCACCAAAAAATATGAAATTTAAGTTTTAAAGACAAAATATTAAGTACACAGGCACTATCCATTTTTAAAAGTGAAAAGCCCATTTCAGTTTGGCATGTTTAATTACAAGATGCCATGTTGAAGCACAAAAACACTTTAAAAAATCTAGAGAGTTACAAGGAATTAACTGAAAATCATACAACATATGCAATTGAGTAGAGCTCCACCTCAGATTTGTCTTTTGTGGAATATTTGTGAAGAAATATTGACATCTAACTTCTGTATTGATTATTTCTTCAGGTCTCCTTGGGATTTTTAAAGTAAACTTAGATCTAAACTGTCTGAACAGTGATTCTTTTTCTATGTATTTAACAAGAAACATGGATTGCCATATTTCTCTCATTGTTAACCCGAATAGGATCTTTGCCCAGTGAGCTCTTTCAGATATGTAACAATGATCATGTGTGCTGAGAGTATTCCCATAACACATAGGATTTATCAATTTTGTGAGTTTTTTCACGTATTTCCCTTACAATCTGGCTGATGAAAGTGTCTCCACTTGCTTACATAGCCAGTGGTTCTTCCCAGTGTGAATTCTTTCATGTGTTTTGCAATGACTGTATGGGGTAAAAGTCTTGCCACATTGTTATATACATAGGGTTTCTTTACCAGTGTGAAGTCATGGATGTATTTTACAATATCAATGTGTGGTGAAAGCTTTCCCACATTCTTCACATACACAGGGTTTCTCAACACTGCAAATTTTTCATGTATTGGACAATGAGCATTTCTGCTGAAACCTTTCCCTCATTCCTTACATATGTAAGTTTTCTGCCCAGTGTGAAGATTTTCATGCATCATGCAATATGTACGTGTGCTGAAACCATTCTCGTGATGCCTATATACACTGGTTTTATCTTGAGTGTGAACATTCATGTTGCTTACAATGTCCATGTAGGGTAAAAACTTTCCCACATTGCTTACATACATAGGGTTTCTCTCCAATGTAAATTCTTTCATGCTTCCAACAATCTCCCTGTGTTTTAAAAGCTTTCCCACATTGCTTACATATAGAGTGTCTCTCCAGTGTGAATACTTTCATGTTCCTTACAATTTGCATGTGTGATAAAAGCTTTCCACATTGCTTACATACGTATGGTTTCTATCCAGTGTGAATTCTTTCATGTATCTTCCAATCTCCCCATGTGATAAAAGCTTTCCCACATTGCTTACAAATATATGGTTTCTTTCCAGTGTGAATTCTTTCATGTTTCTTAGAATCTCCCTGTGTTTTAAAAGTTTTACCACATTGCTTACATACATAGGGTTTCTCTACAGTGTGAATTCTTTCATGAACCTTACAATTTGCATGTCTGTTAAAAGCTTTCCTACATTGCTTACATACATATGGTTTATTCCCAGTGTGAACGTTTCATGTTGCTTACAATGTCCAGATCTGGTGAATCCTTTTCCACACTGCTGATATACATAGGGTTTCTATCCATTGTGAATTCTTTCATGTTTCTAACAATCTCCCTGTGTTTTAAAAGCTTTCCGACATTGCTTACATACATAAGGTTTCTCTCCAGTGTGAATTCTTTCATGTTCCTTACTAATTTCCAGGTTGGATGAAACCTTTTCCACATTGCTTACACACATAGGGTTTCTCTCCAGTGTGAACATTTTCATGTGTTTGAAAATGAATTTTACTGCTAAAAGCTGTCCCACATTTCTTACATATATGCAATTTCTGCCCAGTGTGAAGTATTTCATGGATTACACAATAAGTACATATGCTGAAAGCTTTCTCACAGTGCTTACATTCATAACATTTTTCTCTGGAGTGAAGACTTTCATGTACTTGACAATATGCATGTGTTGCAAATGCTTTCCCATGCTGATTACATATGTAGGGTCTCTCTCCTCTGTGAATTCTTTCATGTTTCTTACAAATTCCATGTATAGTAAAACCTTTCCTGCATTGATTGCATACATAGGGTTTCCCTCCACTGCAAAATTTTTCATGGATCTGAACATTATGGTGTGTTTCTGTTTCTTTCACATTCACATTACCTTCTGCAGTACAAAGGAATACTTCTTTACACTGATTCCAAGATGTATGTCCATAGGATTACCCTAGCTTGCCATTTCTGTAAAGAAAAATACAGGATTCATATATAGGATTTATAACCATATTACTAAGTTTTTGTTGGAGAGTTGAACAAAACTGCTTGCAGTCTCGCTGTTTGAATCCCCACTTTGTATGTTTCACTTTTGTATTTCATAACTATTTCTATGAGCAGCATATGTAATCATCATCTTGCGATTTCTTACTGTTTATTTTCACTTTGAAAGTAGTATTATTTCTACTTATTTTGTTTTGTTTAATCTTTCCTTATATTAAATTTAAAAAAGAAAAATTCACAGTGAAATGGGTCTCCGTTTAATGACTGCATTAATGTCAAGTTCTGCTTTTAATGCCCGCTAAGAAATTCTGACCATGAAGCTACAGAATGGCCTTGTAAGATATGTTGAAAACAACCATTCCCAAAAGACTGGTACACATTTGGAAATCTTAAATTTGGTACTTTAAAATTCAGAATCTTTAGCTTCACTTTGGGCATGGGTACATATGTGTATCGTATACAGATTATTCTGATATGTTTCCCCATCACAATCTCCCTTCTGTCCTTAACCTGTAGTTCCCTTTTCCATATGGTCAGTCTTACTTTTCCCTATCAACTCTCTTTCATTTCATTCCACAATTTATATTTTGGTTTCTCATCTAAAAGAAACCCTGTGACCTTTTAGGTTTTATAGCTGAGCTATTTCACTGAATTGATGGGTGAAAGACCCATCTATTTCTTATGTCAAATGACATTGTATTTTTATGTTTTGACATTATATAACACATATTTTTCTTTTCTGGGCTGGAAATGAACAACAGGTATTAGCATAAAATCTATAGATTTTTAAAAATCTATTTTAAGAGATTTTCACTGATCATTAAGCTGTGAAGTTTGAACTTCAATTTGCCATTCTGCAAAATCTGATTCCTAGTATGCTTGGTTTAGAAAAATGCACAATCACAGTGAGTCTATTAACATTTTCCTTCGCCACACGTCCAGTGATAGATAGCTAAGCTTCAAGGCCTGATCTGTTATAACTTGATCTGCTTTGTACATAAGTAAGCATGCATCAGTATTTTATGCAGATTTGAGATTTTAAAAATATCCAGGAAAAGTATCAGGGAATCAATTTTTAGAGACAACTGCATACTGATATTCAAAATGAGTGCACTAACATTCCACCAGCCTACTAAGAATATTAATCAGAATCGCTGATTGTCTAGAGCGTGGCTTGGAAACATGAGCACTCAGTTTTATTTCAAATTCTATTGCAATCTTAGCAATTGTTAGACAATGAATGTGCATAGAAGAAAACACATTCCACATAACGGAAGTACCTGAAATAATAGTAACTGAAATAAAGAAACAACATTGGGAAGCATCAAAGAAATTCAAACTAGAAATAATCTTGTAGGTAAAAAAAAAAAGAAATGAAGGAGATTCTGAACATATCTATAGAAGACATAGTTAAAAAACTGGAGGAACTAAACAAAAAGATAGAATCCCTGGATGAACTCTATAAGAAACAAACAGAATACATAAAGCAGATGCAGAGTGATATACAGGAAATCAAAAACTCCATTGAACGTTGTAAAAACTGCCTCAATGAATGTGAAGATACAATCTCAGACCTCGAAGACAAGATTGCAGCTAGTGAACAGGAAAGGAAAGATGTTTTTAAAATAACAAGAAATCAGGAAATAACTATTCAACACCTGCAAGATGACGCAAAGCAGAACAACATTAGGTTGATAGGGATAAATGAAAAAGAAGGGGGACAACATAAAGGATATCAAGAGGATATTTAGAGAAGTAATAGTTGAAAATTTCCCAAACACAAGATTGGAAACTGATATCAAGATCAATGAAGCATTTAGAAATCCAAATAGCCATAACCAAAATAAATCTACACCCAGACATATAATAATGACCATCCCAGAAATTGAGCAAAAGAATAGAATATTAAAAGCTGCCAAAGAGAAGAGACAGATCACCTATAAAGGAAAATGTATCAGAATCACAGCAGACTTCTCAGCAAAAACAATAAAGTCAAGAAGAGCATGCAATGAAGTATTTCATATCCTAAAGGAAAATGATTTCCAACCTAGACTGATGTACCCTGCAAAACTGTCCTTCAAAATCAATGGAGAAATAAGATTATTCTATGACAAAGAAAAGCTGAAAAACTTCATGATCACCAAGCCAACCCTGCAAAGAATACTAAAAGACAGCCTAGATACATTTAGGAAAAAACCTCTAAACAAAAAAGACAGTTAAAAAGAGCAGAAAGATAAAGATGCAACAGCAGAAAGATAACATGTCAACAATAAACCAATATATAACAGTTCTAACCATTAATGTAAATGGTCTCAATGGACCAATAAAAGAAACCAACTGGCAGAATGGATTAAGAAACAAAATCCAACCATATGCTGTCTACAAGAAACCCATCTAAATCCAAAATGATACTCACAGACTGAAAGTCAAAGATGGAAAACAATATTTCATGCAACAGGAACCAAAGCAAAACAAAACAAAACAAACAAATAAACAAAAAAACAGAGGTAGCTATTCTGTTTGCAGACAATGTGAACTTCAAGCCAATAATGATCAGAAGGGATAAAGAAGGTCACTAAACACTGCTTAGGGGAAAACTCCAAGAGGAAGAGAAAACTATCTTGAATTTATATGCACCAAACTCCAGAGCACCCAATTATATAAAACAAGTACTAACAAAAATGAAAAATCAAATTAGCACTAACACAATTCAAACAGGAGATATTAACATATCAGTGACACCAATGGACAGATAAACCAGACAGAAAATGAGCAAATAAATAAAAGAACTGAATCGCACCTGTGAATAAATGGACTTAATAGACATATACAGAGTACTCTACCCAACAACAACAGAATACACATTCTTCTCAGTATTACATGGGTCATTTTCTGAAATAGACCACATATTAATTCACAGAGCATATTTAAATAAATACAAAATGGTTGAAATTATCCCTTGCATGCTACCAGACCATACCACTATGAAATTAGAAATTAATAATAAAAGATACTGCAAAAATCCCACAAACACATGGAAACTGAATAACACTCTTGAGTAATCAATGAGTCACAGAGGAAATTAAATCAGAAATTAAACAATACCTACAAAGAAATGAAAAAACAAATACAACATACCAGAATCAATGTGATGTATGAAAGCTGTCCTCTGAGGAAAATTTATGGCACAAGTTCCCACATTAGGAAAATAGAATGAATAGAAATATATAACCTGATGTTATACCTCAAATATCTAGAAAAAGAAGAGCAAGTCAAGCCCAAAGCCAAAAGAAAAGAAGAAATTATCGAAATCAATGCAATAGAGACCAAAAAAAAAAAAAATCCAAAAAATCAATGAATCAAAGACTTGGTTCTTTGAAAGAATAAATAAAATCGAAGAGCCCCTAGCCAACCTTATTTTAAAAATGGAAGAAAATGTTCAAATGCATGCAATAAGGAATAAAAGAGGTGAAATTACTACAGACCCTATTGAAATACAGAAGATCAACAACACCTATTTCGAAAACCTCTACTTTCAAAGATTTTATAACACAGAGGAAATAGACAGATATCTAAAGCATATGAAGTACCAAAGCTAGGTCATGAAGATGTAAATCTACAGAATAACCCAAATTCTATTAATGAAATTGAAAACATAATAAAATTGTTACCTACAAAGAAGAGCCGAGGCCCAGACGGATTCACTGAAGAATTCTACAAGAAATATAAAGAAGACCTAATGCCAACACTCTGTAAACTCTTCAATGAAATGGAAAGGGAAGCAATCCTTCATAAATTGTTCCTAGAAGCAAATATTACTGTAGTACAAAAATCAGAGGAGGACCCAACTGAAAAAAAGAACTACAGAACAATCTCCCTAATGAACAAGGATGCAAAAATCCTCAATAAAATACTGGCAAATAGGATGCAGCAAATCAACAAGAAGATCATATATCATGACCAAGGGGGATTCATCCAAAGCATACTGAGATTGTTTAATATATGTAAATCAATAAATCTAATGCACCATATCAATAGAGCCAGAAGTTATAATCACATGATCATTAATATAGATGCAGAAAAAGCTTTTGATAAGGTCCAACATTCATTTATGATAAGAACCTTGCAGAAAATTGGAATAGATAGTCCTTACCTCAATATAATTAAGGCCAGCAATGACAAAACAAAAGCCAGTACCATACTAAATGGTCAAAAATTGAAGGCCTTTACTTTAAATCAGGCACAAGACAAGGATGTCCCTTATCACAGCTCCTATTTAATATAGTACTGGAAATAATGGGCAGAGCAATTAGACAAGACAGAAGCATAAAAGGCATAAAGATAGGAAAAGAAGAAGTTAAATGATCAGTATTTGCAGATGACATGATACTTTGTATAGAAGATCCCTCAAGCTCCATTGAAAGACTCCTAGATATATTAATTCAGTAATGTAGCTGGATACAGAATCAATGCTCAAAAATCAATAGTATTTCTATACACTAACAACAAAGTCACACAGACAGAAATAAGAGAGGCCACACCCTTCACACTAGCAAACAAAAAAAAATGAAATATTTAGGAATTACTCTCACGAAAGAAGTGAAAGACCTATACAGGGAAAATTATAACACACTGAAAAATGAAATTGAAGATGATCTCAGAAAATGGAAAGACATCCCTTGCTCATGAATAGAAAGAGTAAATATTGTGAAAATGGGCATTCTCCCAAAACATTTATTCAGATGCAATGCAATCCCGATAAAAATACCATCAACATACCTCATAGAACTTGAGAAATCACCCCTAAAATCATCTGGAATAAGAAGAAACCTAGAATAGCAAGGACAATTAGAAGCAGCAAAAGCAAGGCAGGAGGTACCACAATCCCTGACTTGAAGTTATACTACAAAGCAACTGTAGTACAATCAACATGGTACTGGAATTGAAACAGAGCCGAAGATCAGTGGAATAGATGAGAAGATACAACCACCACTACAAACACACTGAACTCCCTTATCTTTGATAAATGGGCCAAACATGTTCACTGGAAGAATGACATTCTGTTTAATAAATGGTGGTGAAAAACTGGCTCTCCATATGCCTAAAACTAAAACTAGACCCATGCCTATCACCATGTACTAAAATAAAATCTAAATGGATCAAAGATCTAAATATTAAAACAGAAACACTCAATCTATTGGAATACAAATTGGGAAAAAACTTGAAAACTAGGAGTAGGTAGAGAATTGATGAACAGGACTCAAACCGCATGGGAAATGCTTCCCAGAATCAATCATTGGGATCACCTCTTATTAAAAAGTTTCTGCACATCAATAGAAATCTCCAGTATAGTGAAATGAAAACCCACAAACTGGGAAAATGTCTTAGTGAACTGCCCCTCAGACAGAGGACTTCTATCTAAAACAGATGAAGCATTTTAAAAAATGAGACCACCAAAATTCAAAGACCCAATCCAAAAATGAGCATCTGAGATGAATAAACAATTTTGAGATGAAGAAATACAAATGACAAATAAATACATGAAAAAATGTTCACCATCAATGGTCATTAGAGAAATGCAAATTAAAACCACATTGAAATTTCATCTCACTCCTGAAAGAATAGCCAAGACCAAGAAAACCACAAACAACAAATGTTGGAGACGCTGTTGGGAAAAAGGAACTCTTCTGCACTGTTTGTGGGAGTGTAGACTGGTGCAACCATTGTGGACATCAATCTGGAGATTTCTCAGAAAGCTGGGACTGGCAGCACCTTTTGACCCAGCTCTTCTACTTCTAGGCATATTCACCGAGGAACTGAAAGCATCATTCCACAGTGATATATGTGCACCCATTTTTATAGCAGCACAATTTATAACAGCCAGATCTTGGAAACAACCTAAGTGTCCATCAACTGAGGAATGGATAAAAAAGTTATGGTGTTTTTATACAATGGAGTACTACTCAGCTATAAAGAATGATCACATTGACATATAAATAAATGGATGCAGATTGAGACCATACTCATAAGTGAAATAAATCAAACTCACATGTATAAATACCAAATATATTCCCTAGTATAAGAAATGATAATACATAGAAGTATGTGGTAATCATGATACCAAATCATATTGGTTTGAATCCATATAATGTTTTCACTCATTAAGTGCAAAGGTTTTACCCTGGGTTTTTTGATTTTATATTGGTGATAGTACGAATAGCTATTCTGAAGAAAATAACACATCATAAAAGCTAGTGCTGATTTAATATCCTCTTCTTTGGAACTCCCATCAAGCTGTTGTACATGTTTCCACTGGTTTTAACATGTTGTATCTTAATATATTTTACTGTATGTGATAGTATAAATAAAATTTTTCACAGGCAAAGAGATAATATAGAAATCATTGTTCATTTTCTGTTAATTGGCTCTAAATACCCTGTAATTTTTCATTCTCTTGAATGGCTTCTCACTGTCTTGATATGATTGATTGTATAGTATATGAAGTTATACTCAAACAATTCAAGGAAAGAGGCACTATGGTGACTACTATTATGTTAGATTATCTGGTGATGAAACAAAATGATGCTTTAATTGTTCAGTTCTGACCTGTGTTGTTCTATTACAATGTCTCTTCTATCTCGATCTCCAACCTTTTTAAAAAAAATTCTATTTTTTTAAAGGAAAACTAAATTAAAAAATAGAGGGATATATTATAGTAACTTTTTTGTTTTCCTATTAACCTGATTTTTAACCCCAGTATTGCTCTCCCCATCTTGTTCTGCCTGATTTTACTATATTCTATTTTGTTTGATAGTATCAAGTTTGAGGGTATAGGCAACCACGATGTAGGCAATAAGATTTACTATGATGCCCATTATGGTTTGACTATTATCCTCTTTTGAAATCCAATAAGGTCTTCAGTGTAGATTTTATTGGTCTTGTTCTGTACTGTGTTGATCAATTCTATTATACCTGATGATATAGCAATTCTTTTTAAAAATAGCAAAAGGCACAATGGTAAACATTTTTGATCAGCTGATATTCTATTTTTGCGTCAAGTACTATGCCCATCATTATGTTCTAACCAACTCTGGTTTGTTAACTCACTTGAGGTTTTATTCTCTTCAAAAAAAGTAATAAGAAATACGGGAGTAAAAAAACCTCAAAAGTGTAATTGTTATTGTGAAGAAGAGAGGAAAGGAAGGTGGTCTAAGAGATATAAGTGCCTGTTTAAGTGTGTAGGGAGAAAAACATATTACTGAGCTTTGTTGGATCATTGAACGGAACTCTCTGCAATCACACTGTAGGAATGTTCACTTTATATGCTTTAATTTTATAATTTGAACAACTGTTTCTAAGAAGACAATATGTAACCTATTAACTAGGGATTTCTTACTGTATTTTTTCTTGAAATTCTGCATGATTTGTACCCTTTACTGCTTTGTTTTTTTATATTCTTTTTTTCTCTTTAAAAAAATTAAACTGGAATTTATATCTTTTATTTATTTTTTGGTACTGGGGATCAAACTGATTACTTTACACTTGTCAGGCAGGAACTTAAGCCACTGAGCTATATCCCCAGCCACCCAATATATATCTTTCACATCTTATCATCTTCAGAGAAGTGGCCTCTACTCTTGGACTTGATGCCAGCAAGCATAAAAAATGTGAATAAAATCAGTCAAGGCCAAATAACATTCAAACAAACCAGCTTCCAATAAGATCAGTCATAGTAAGACAATGTAAGTAATACAGGGTTTCAGTTTTAGTTAATAGGAAATTAAGGACAGTTACCATCATGGTATATCCTGCTATTTTTGGGTTACATCTCTGTGCCCTCAAATCTATTATGAGTAGACAGACCAGAACAAAATATAATCAAAATAAACAAAGCAACAGAACTACTATAGCTTTTAAATCCTGATACACTTTTAACAATGTCCTCTGCCCTCTTTTTTTAGGCAATTCCTCACCTTTCTCCTTCTCAGGATACTATTATTCACTGTTCAGAGTATATTAGTTTAGTCTCTTATGTTCAGTTTCAGCATACATAAAAATAAAGACATCTACTACGAAGAGAATGAGACACATTATGGTAATCATCAACTTCCCCAAAATCAGTCTTGAAGATCAAAAAAGCCTGCATCATCCTGTAATTATTTGATTAGTTCAATAATGTTAAGTATATATTCAATGCTTGTGAAGATGGGAACAACTATTTGGAAAAAAACTAGAGACAGTAAGATAGACAATGAACATCTCAGTGGACTTGCTTTGAAACCTGTGTTTCCTTAACTTGGTTCCTTATGAACTGTTCTGTTTTGTTTTGTCATGTTTAATCTGAGGATCTTTAAGATAAAAAACAAGTTTGTAGAACATATAAGCATATTAATAACTTTTTGTTGGATCACTGAGGTAAAATGTTCGCAGTGTCATTATTTGAGTATCACATTCTATGCTTAATTTTGTAACTTGAACAATTACTTCTAAGATGACAATATGTAACTAATCAACTAGTGATTTCTTATTGTTTATTTTTCAGAAATTCTGTATTATTTCTACACTTTTTGTTTTTTTTAAATAAAAATAATTCACCAAAAATATAAAATTAAGTTTTAAAGACAAAATATTAAGTACATAGACACTATCCATACTTGAAAGTGAAAAGCCCATTTCATTTACCATGTTTAATTACAAGATGCCATGTTGAAGCACAAAGACACATTAAAAAATCTAAAGAGGTATAAGTGATTAACTGAAAACCATACAAAATGTGTACCTGAGTAGAGCTCCACTTCAGATTTGTTGTTTCTGGAAAATTTGTGAAGACATATTGACATCAAACTTCTGTATTGATTATTTCTTCAGGTCTTCTTAGAACTTTTAAAGTAAACTTAGATCTAAACTGTCTGAAGAGTGCTGCTTTTTCTATGTATTTAACAATAAACATGGATTGCCATATTTCTCACACTGTTAATACACATAGGATCTAGTGAGCTCTTTCAGATATGTAACAGTGATCAGGTGTGCTGAGAGTATTCCCATAACATATAGGATTTATCTCTTGTGTGATTTTCTTCGTGTATTTCACTTACAATCTGGCTGCTGAAAATGTCTCCACTTGCTTACGTAGCCATCCCAGTGTGAATTGTTTCATGTGTTTTGCAATGACTGTATGTGTTAAAAGCTTTGCCACATTGTTATGTGCATAGGGTTTCTAACCAGTGTGGAGTCATTGATGTCTTTTACAAAATCCATGTGTGGTGAAAGCTTTCCCACATTCTTCACATAAACAGGGTTTCTCAACAGTGTAAATTTTTTTCATTTATTGGACAATGAGCATTTCTGCTGAAACCTTTCCCAAATTCATTACATATATAAGATTTATGCCCAGTGTGAAGTTTTTCATGCATTATGCAATATGTACTTGTGCTCAAAAAATTCTCATGATGTTTATATACACTGGTTTTAACTTGAGTGTGAACTTTCATGTTACTTACAATGTCCATGTTGGGTAAAAGCTTTCATATATAGGCTTTACATATATAGCGTTTCTCTCCAGTGTGAATTCTTTCATGTTGCTTACAATGTCTATGTTGGGTAAAAGTTTTCCCACATTTCTTACATACATATGGTTTCTGGTCAGTGTGAATTCTTTCATGTTCCTTACACTGTCGATGTGTGTTAAAAGCTTTCCCACATTGCTTACATACATAGGGTTTCTCTCCAGTGTGAATTCTTTCATGTTCCTTACAATATCTATGTGTGGTAAAAGCTTTCCCACATTGCTTACATACATAGGGTTTCTCTCCAGTGTGAAGTCTTTCATGTCTTTTACAATCTGCCTGTGTGTTAAAAGCTTTCCCACATTCCTTACATACATAGGGTTTCTCTCCAGTGTGAATTCTTTCATGTCGCTTACAATGTCTATGTTGGGTAAAAGCTTTCCCACATTGCTTACATACATATGGTTTCTCACCAGTGTGAATTCTTTCATGTTCCTTACACTGTCTGTATCTGTTAAAACCTTTCCCACATTGCTTACATACATAGGGTTTCTCTCCAGTGTGAATTCTTTCATGCTTCTTAAAATATCCCTGTGTGTTAAAAGCTTTCCCACATTGCTTACATACATATGGTTTCTCTCCAGTGTGAATTATTTCATGTTGCTTACAATTTCCATAATGGGTAAAACCTTTCCCACATTGCTTACATACATATGGTCTCTCTCCAGTGTGAATTCTTACATGAACCTTGCAACATGCACGTGTTTTAAAAGCTTTCCCACATTGCTCACATACATATGGTTTCTCTCCAGTGTGAATTCTTTCATGTTGCTCACAAGCTCCATGATGGGTAAAACCTTTCCCACATTGCTTACATACATAGGGTTTCTCTCCAGTGTGAATTCTTTCATGTTTCTTAAAAGCTCCCCATGTGTTAAAAGCTTTCCCACATTGCTTATATATATAGGGTTTCTCTCCAGTGTGAATTCTTTCATGCTTCTTAAAATATCCCTGTGTGTTAAAAGCTTTCCCACATTGCTTACATACATAGGGTTTCTCGCCAGTGTGAATTCTTTCATGTTCCTTACAATGTCCAGAGATGGTAAAACCTTTCCCACATTGCTTACATACATAGGGTTTCTCTCCAGTGTGAATTCTTTCACGTATTTTACATTTTGCCCGTGTGTTAAAAGCTTTCCCACATTTCTTACATACATATGGTTTCACTCCAGTGTGAATTGTTTCATGTTGCTTACAATGTCCAGATTTGCTGAACCCTTTTCCACATTGCTGACGTACATAGGATTCCTGTCCACTGCAATATTTTTCATGGATCTGAACATTGTGGTGTGTTTCTGCCTCTTTCACATTCACATTACCTTCTTCAGTACAAAGGAATACTTCTTTACACTGATTCCAAGATGTATGTCCATAGGATTGCCCTAGCTTGTCATTTCTGTAAAAAAAAAAAAAATCACATATCAGATTGATAACCATATTACTAAGTTTTTATTGGAGATTTGAACAAAATTTTTTTGCAGTCTCACTGTTTGAATCCCCACTTCATATGTTTCACTTTTGTATTTCATTATTTCTATGAGCAGCATATGTAATAATTGTCTTTAGATTTCTTACTGTTTATTTTCACTTTGAAAGTGGTATCATTTCTACTTATTTTGTTCTTTTTTTTAGTTTTTCCTCACATTAAATAAAAAAATAAGAAACATTCACAGTGAAATGGGTCTCAGTTTAATGACTGCATTAATGTCAACTTCTGTTTTTAATGGCTGCTAAGAAATTCTGACCATGAAATAACAGAATGGCCTTGTAAGACATGTTGAAAACAACCATTCCCAAAAGAATGCTACACATTTGGAAATCTTAAAATTTGATACCTTTTGAAATGCAGAATCCTTATCTTGACTTTGGGCATGGGTACATATGTGTATCACATACAGATCATTATGATATGTTTGCCCATCACAATCTCCCTTCTGTCCTTAACCTGTAGTTCCCTTTTCCATATGGTCAGTCTTACTTTTCTCTATTAACTCTTTCATTTCATTCCACAATTTATATTTTGGTTTCTCATCTAAAAGAAACCCTGTGAACTTTTAGGTTTTATAGCTGAACTATTTCACCAAATTGATGGGACAAAAAACCACCTATTTCTTATGGCAAATGACATTATATTATTTATTTTTTGACATTATATAACACATTTTTTTCTTTTCCATGCTGGGAATGAACGACAACTATTAGCATAAAATCTATAGCTTTTTAAATCTGTTTTAAGACATTTTCGCTGATCATTAAGCTGTGAAGTTTGAACTTGAATTTGCCATTCTGCAAAATCTGATTCCTTGTGTGCTGGATTTACAGGTATGCACAATCACAGAGAGTCTATTAACATTTTCCTTCTCCACAAATCCAGTGATAGATAGCTAAGCTTCTTCAAGGCCTGATCTAGTATAACTTGATTTGCTTTGTATATGAGCAAGCATGTATTGGTATTTTAAGTGCATTTTGAATTTTTAAAATATATCCAGAACAAGTATGAGGGGATCAATTTCTAGAGACAACTGCACACTGATATTCAGAATGAGTGCACTTAACATTCCACCAGCCTTCTAAGAATTTTAGTCAAAATGGCTGATTCTTTAGAGGATGGCTTGGAAACACAAGAACTCCATTTTATTTCAAATTCTATTGCAATCTTAGCAATTTTTAGATGATGAATGTGTTGTATTCACATGTATATATGGGTAGAAAAACTGAAGGGAGAATGTTATAACTCAAAGTGTATGCCTTTCATACACATCTATATGCAATGTCATACATTTTCTTGATTTAATCCACTCATTATACATACCCTAGCTTATACATCTTCAGAGAATATTACTGACATTAAATTGAATATTGCCTCATTTCTTTGGCGGCATTTTTCTGCTGACTCACTAATTACTCAGGAACATTCCTTCTTCTTATGAGTGCAAATTACCTTAAGTATCTCCAGTAAATTTTGCATTCTTTTTCAGCTTCCTGGATATCCCCAAGTCCTCCTGAATTGTAGACATAGAAATACCAGTGCTCATTAGAATAATACATACAAATTAATAGATTTTGTTTAGAGTTATGATATAATGTGTCCAGGTCTGAGCTATTTTTAAAAATAGTTTCACATTGTTTTTAATGAAACAGCACTGATGCGTGACATACAACATTCTGAAAGCATGAGTAACAAAAGTATTTTGTCCTTACCTATTACAGTCATGTTCCTAAAGGTTTCGCCCATCACATCTCTGTAGAGGTTCTTTTGGGATGGACTCAGCAAAGTCCACTCCTCATTGCTGAAGTTCACGACCACATCCTCAAAGGTCACTACCTCCTAAAGGATCGAGCATACATATATTTCTCACATGAATATTGAGACACCAGGTTTGGGATATCTTAAATTCTCTCCTACAAATCTGAATCAAAAGCAAAGTGTGGTGATATGTGTCTATAATTCCAGCACTCAAAATGTTGAGGCAGGATTGTTTCAGTGAGTTCAGGGCAATTCTAGCCTCCATAGGGTGTTCAAATCCAGCTGATATACATATAGAAAGCTTGTCTCAATAAAACAAAACAAAACTAAACAAATACAACCAAACAAAACAGCTGAATGAAGACTGATTTCTTCAAATTTAAATCATGTCTTGGTCATTAATTTTGTGTATATACACATTTTTGAAGACAGCAAATTTGATGATAGATTGCAACTCACTGCTAATGTAAGAGTGAAATAGGAGCACTGATTCTTGTGTTGAGTCACTGCAATAGTCCTTGTGTTCTGTCTCTAATGCAGAGCTCACAGTGAAAAGCCTGTAGGACCAGCATCCACAAAGCACAGAAGCAGATAAATATCCCATCAATCAACTGTGAAGCCAAGCAAGCACCACTTCTCCCTGGTAAGCAGTGGCAGTCTGGCAGAATGTGGCCCTTCCAGGGGGAGAAACAGCTGCAGCTCCTGAGACCCACACCATGTGGGATCTTAGGATGCTGTGAAACCAAACAACTGGCCTGTCTCCCTACTAAGCAATAGTGAACCTACAGATGCACGGCCTAGAATCAAACATCCCACTTCCCTACCCCTCTTCTCCTGTCATCCCCCCCCCGCCCGTTAGCAAATGGGAAACAGAAATCTGAGAGTCTCCTGGGAAGCAGACCATAACAAATAAGGGGGATTTCCTTCTAGTATCTCTTTGAAGGCAAATATATTTGTTGCTGTTTTGCTCTATTCTGAGTAATGGTATTGCTCTATTCAATATTCTGTTTTGATAAGTACTATAATGTTCTGTATTTCATCTCATTTTGAGATACGTGTTTGAAAGAACAACTATTGGGACTGGGGATTTAGCTCAGCGGCATAAGCACCTGCCTTGCAAGCAGACAGTCGTGGGTTCGATCCCCGGTACCGATAAAAAGGAAAAAGACAAAAAAAAAAAAAAGAACAACTATTATAAAGATAATAAAGTATACTGTGATACCTATTACTGTTATCGCAGTAACCAGTTGTGAAGTTGTGTACCATTTTCACTGTATGATCTTAGTTGGCCTTATTCTGCCTTGTTCTGTTGTATTTTACCACTTTCAAAATTTAAAAAAAGAAAAAAAATCTCATCAATCACTTTGATAGGCTGCAGATAATGTCTCTTCAAATCTCATTTAGGCCAGTGAAAACTTTGTTCTTAATATACTTCAGCAGCATTTTGAAACATGACTTTGGTTTCATAGAACAAAACATAAATAACATCCAATACGGTACACAAATAATAACTCAAATGTTAGTGAAAAATGCTGTTTTTAAAAAATAAGTATATATAATGGAACGAGGCCCAAGCTGTAATTTATAGCTCACTGTCACCAAGCGTTGACTTTCAATTCACATATAAGAAATATGTCCTGTGAGGCTGGTGAAGGACTTCTTCCTTGAATTTGGGGATATCCTAAGTTACAGAGCTCTCTAACATAGAGAAACCCTGACTGTGACACCCCACAGACAAAGTGAAACTTAAAAAGAGACTGCATAAGACACCTTTGGTTTGCTTTTAAAAATTATAGCCATACAATATGGAAAAATTCCAACAGTATTCACACTTTCTGAGAAACAATGTGGATATCTGCCATACAGCAAAGAAAACACTTGCATAGTTCCATTGCAGAGCATTTCCATATTTAAACTGTCTATGAACAACCAAGCCACTAAATCAGCTCTTAATTCAGAGATCACACACCTATTCCTTTCCACTCAGAAGGATATCACATGTATATGTACATGCAAATGCCTAAATTTCAGCATTTTTTAATGAGAATTTAACAGGTAGCCCTTTCAGGAATTTGTCCTTCACAAATTTTTACCCCGTCCTTGATAACACTTTCACATTTGCTTCATTTTTCTCAGACTTCAAAACTCTATGGCTGATCTCACAAACCTAGTCTGTGAGCAAGGGCGCCACCTAAATAATTAAGTATGTTCAGAAATTATTTTGCACTGATCTGTATAATACACAGGAGTTCATGAGTTGTTTGGGAAGCCTTTTTCCACTGAGGCACACTACTACACATCTCTGAATTCTCAGGACCTTTGCCACTACCTGTCATGAGGATGGAAATATGAGAACATACTATAAATTGAGGAGATCGCTACAAATACAAAAAAGCCCAAGTTTAAGTTGAGCCATTGTGGCTATGAGGCCCTGCATTACAGACATTAATAAACTTTGGACATTCCAGATCTGCTACTATGAGGAAAGAGAACAGAGACCTAGCTCATTACTGCTCTACAAGCTACAAAAACATCATAGTCAGGGTCTTCTCAAGCTCCTTCCAATGCCTAAGATTGTGGAGTTACCAGGCCAGCAGTGAATTTCAAAGATGATACTTGAGTCTGCTGCTGTCATAGTGAAGCCAGGGTTCTGGGGACCCCAAATCACCCTTGCCAACAGCAAGAGGCAAAAGGGACAGTGAATGACCCATGGACAATGCTGGAGGACCTCAGGAGCTGAAGCTAACTAAATACCTGAGGCTCCAGACACCGGAATTACTTCTAAATACTTGTAACTGGTTTCACCGCATCCACCCTATCTCTGGGCTTCCACCCACAACCTTACCATTCCATGGCTCCAGGACCTCTCAGGTTCTTTGCTAATCAGGCCACAGGACATCAAAAGTACTAAATGAGATGCAGCAAGCGTTTTCCTACCAGTATCCTACTCAGAAAAGGTAAATCATGCTGAGACACTGGAAGAGACAAAAGTCACAGCCAGCAATGGCCTGAAAATTGGACACTTCATATAGCCTGCCCCTTCATCACTGATTGACTCCTGCTCTACTGCTCTCCTTCTGAGTCAAGAACCAACAGGGAAAGGAACCCCTCCCCACAAGAGAGGATCTCAAATGATAGACTGTAGTGCAGAGACTTCTGGAGCTGCCGTTCTTCTACAGTGGTGAGCTCAGCTCGACCAGAGGAGTGTTTGTACTGAAGAGCTTTACCTCAATCTTTTAATTTTCAAATCCATTTTATTTCAATGAAAAAAGAACACATCAACTAAAATTAAATTTCAAAACATGTCAATCGGGGGTAACACTTGAATATACATTGCACACTGTAATCCCCAGATCATTCACCCAGAGCACAAGACATCTGTAATCAATTATCCAAACAGTACTGTTACAGGCACCTGAGTTATTTAAATAGTATTGGCATAAGGCAGGGCTAGGTCCTCCAAGGAGTCCATGCAGGAGACGAAATACCGTGCAAATATGGGGAAGACTGACACCTCATGCTACGGGCCAAGTCTCAAGACAAATGATAAGCAAATGTATCCATATCCTAAAGACTGATATTCTAAATAGTGCCTTAGCACTCTGAGGAGGTCAGGAGTCACCATTCAAAGAAAAGTATGCTTATTCTAAGGACTGACATTTTAAATATCTCCTATCATCCTGATGAACTCAGGTGTCACCCTCCCAAAACCCTAAGGGAAAAGTCACTGCTGCCTAAGAATGCCTGCTTCCTATGTGACTCCCTTCCCCTTTGTTCCCAATTTAATCAACTTTTACATGAACTTATAATCTTACTGGCTACCATAGCTCTGTCCCATCTTATGCCCATCTGCATTGTGAGTTCCGATTTTTCCCCACCTTAAACTCGTCTTACCACATGATTTTACTCTATAAAGTTCCCTAGAAAGACAGTGTTTGGCATCCCGCTCAGGACCCCTTCTCTCTCTCAGGTGGCTTTCTTTCTCTCAAAAAGTATATACGGATATATATCATTAAATTGAAAACATGATTATCACACTTTTTCTACCTAGCACCAGCCAACATTTTCAACTTTCAAGTATGTGGGAAAACAAAAAATAAAACCAACTCAGAAAATAGCAATCCCATAAGGGACAGTGTATCATTCACTGTAATACCCATGTTATCTGCAGGTATTTCATAGGCCACAAAAGAAACTTTGAGCCTATGAAATACCAAGTATCAGTTTCCATAAATGTGTTCATAGCACTACATCATTGACAATTGTGATTTTTTTTTCTGTATGAGGGATTGAACTCGTGACCTTGTGCTCTCCAGGAAGCTCCTTATATCCTTGAGTTCAATCTCCAGACCCAACTACTTTAGATACTAAATATGACTATTAACAATGTTTAATTTGCCATTGACATATTTAGTTATAAATTTTGTAAATCTACATTTTCACAAATGAAATTATTTTCTTTCCTTGCAGTTTAAATTACTTTTTTTTAAGGTACCAGCCATCAAAGCTACAACCTAGCACTTTCCATGCAGGTGTTTCTGCCTCCTAAGATAAATCCCTGGCCTGTATTAATGAATATTTCACTTTATTCATTCAAATAGAACTGTGATTTTAGCAAAGGATATCAATGTAGAGAGAAATTGATATACAATGAGAGAGGAACTGAAACCTCAAATAGTTAATGCAAAAAACTAAATACAACAATCACTGCTACAGGCACAGCTGAAGAAAGCCAGACCTGAAGGTGAAGATGAAGTGACCAGGTCTGCATGGTCCTGAAGAGAAAAACAACAGCTTGAAATGTACTACAGTTACCACCACCTCCTCCAGGAAGTTCAGATGGGCATCAATTACCATACTCAATGACCAGAACAACTGGACTACTGTTCCCACAAAATGCCTTGGCTCTTTCCATATACCTTTTCTGGCTGACTTGTTCCCCTGTTGAATATTATTAGTTAAGCAGCTATAAGCTTATAGGTTGATTGTAGTCTGAGACCCACACTGTACTCACATTGTGACTTTCCTATGTAAATGACCCCAGATAATAGGTCTGGGCCAAAAACCCGAAGACCACTCCTGAAAATTCAGGGCTATTCTTCTTTCTTTTTTTCTAAGAAAATTTTTGAACTTCTTTTGATTTATGACTTCATTTCTCAATGTTGTGAGCCATTAAACTTGCTGCATGTGATATCAAACAGGGCAGGATTATATTTCTCTTATCTCAATTTAAATATGAAATGTCTGCTAAAGGCATTGTTCCAAAGCCAGAATTTCAGGCTGCTTGTTTGCCCTGAGTTTAACATTTCCATGAGCTTTTAGAAGTCCTCAGTCTAATGAACTGCAAATGTATTGGACGAAGGAGGTCACTATTGTCCTGTAGCACAATAGGTGCCATTCCTAAGTCTGTGTTAGTCCCTGCCTCCTGGATGCCACTACATGGACTTCTTTCCTCTGCAACATCATTCAATAATTCCCATTTTACATAACTCAAATTTCACTCAGCTCTATTATTGTTTGTTTTTAATAATTTTTCTGTCTACTTGGTTGCTTTTTTTTTTTTCATTTTAGTTTTTGATTTAAAGACGTAGTCTCACTTTGGAGTTCTGGGAAGCCTTGCACTCAATATGTAGGTTAGGCTGTCTTTGAATATATGGCCATTCTCCTGTTTCAGTTTCTTCATTGCTGGGGAAAAGAGGTGGGCATTATAGCACATGGTGTTTGTCTTTTTTCTCTTCTCCTTTTCACTACTATTCTTTCATTTCAGGGGCACTGTTATTTAATCTTGAGGTTTTCTTGTGTCAGTAAGGTTTCTGCAGCTTGAGGTGATTTTGTGAACAATAATATAGGAAGCCAAGCAACCCAATTGAGAAATGTGAAATTTCATTAGCTGCTCTCAGCACCACTTGTATACAGAACCCCCACCCCCATTTCAGGATCTAAACAAGAGGCTCTGAACTGGAAAGTTACAGATGTTTTAAAAGATAGAATCACCAAAAGATAGTTGGAAATCATTTAGCTAGAATCTTATAATAATTTTTGGATGACAACTGTATTGTGCTTCTTTTGTTGAGCAGGATAATTTTTTTCTTTGGGTACAGCTCATTTTGCTTTTCTCCTGGGACTTATACCCTGAGTGATTTTCCATTTTTCTGAGTGAAATACAGGGCACTAGTTAAATGCAAAGCTCAAGATGGCATCTATTAAGCCAACCTACAACACAGCTAAGTTACAAGCCTCAATATTTTCTACGGTAAAAACACACAGATCTATAATCCCAGCACTCAAGAGGCTGAGACAGGAATGCTGCTTTGAGGTTAGGGCAATTTTGTGCTCCATAAACGCTTCAAATCTAGCTGATATACATAGAGAAAACTTGTCTCAATAAAACAAAACTAAACTACACAAATAAAATCAAACAAAAGAGCTGAATGGAGAGTGATTTCTTCAAATTTTATTCCACATCTTGGGGATTAATTTTTGTATATATACATTTTTTGAGACAGCAAATTTGATGCTATATTGCAACTCACAGCTAATGTAACAGCCAAATAGGAGCACTGATTCTTATGGTGAGTCACTGCAAGAGTCCCTGTGCACTGCCTCTACAGCAGAGCTCATAGTGAGAGCCTGCAGGACCAGCATCCATAAAGCACACAGGCAGACAAATATCTCATGAATCACTTTTATGTACTAACAGTAATATCTCTTCAAATCTCATTTAGGCTACTGAGTCCTTTGTTCTTAATATACTTAAGCAGTATTTTGATATTTAAATTTGGTTTCATAGAACAAAACATAAATAACATCAAATATGATACATAAATAATAACTCAAATGTTCATGGAAAACTGATGTATGTAAAAAATGTATAAACAATGAAACCAGGTACAAGTTTCAAATTATAGCTCAGTGTCACCAACTGATTACTCTCCATTCAGATATAAGAAATATATCTTGGGAGGCTGATGCAGGAGAACTTCCTTGAGTTTGGGGCTAGGCTAAGTTACAGAGCTGTCTGAAATATAGAAACCCTGACTGAGACACCCCACAGACAATGTGAAACTTGAAAAGTGACTGCATACGACACCTTTGGTTTGCTTGAAAAATTATATCCATACAATATAGAAAAATTCCACAATATTCAACATTTCTGAGGAACAATGTTAATATCATACATAGTATGCAGAAAACACTTTCAGAGCGGGGTATTTGGCTCAGCAGCATGAACACCTACCTAGTAAGCTTGAGATCATGAGTTCGATCCCTGTTACAAAAAAATTTCAAGTTTTGCCTTCATGACACTGGATCATAATTAGAGATAATCAAAATTAGATCTCAAGTGAAGAACAAAGAATTCATGGGTTGACAAGGATGTAGAATACTGATTCTTACCAGAGCTAGTGTTTTTCACCTCAAGGAAGAAATCATAAACCAACTTTAACTTCATGCTTACCCTAGAACTACCTGACTTTTGGCCATGCCTGGCCATCGGTCTGCAGAGGAGGAGCTGGGCAGATCTGGGGTGCCCTCACTGGCCTCTCTGCGTGTCTGGAGGACTCTGGATATCTCCGCCCAGACTGCTGGAGTTCCCCAGGCTTCCAGGTGCAGTGAAGGGGAGAGGTGGGTTTGAGGCTTCCACATCAGCCTCCCCATTCTGGCTTCACTTGGAGAACTGCTGAGCTGCCGACGGGTGGGCGGGCCCACACTATCAGCCTAGCCCAGCCTGTTTAGCTGCCGCGCCTGGCCATCGGTCGGCAGAGGAGGAGCTGGGCAGATCTGGGGTGCTCTCACCGGCCTCTCTGCATGTCTGGAGGACTCTGGATATCTCCGCCCAGACTGCTGGAGTTCCCCCAGGCTTCCAGGTGCAGTGAAGGGGAGAGGTGGGTTTGAGGCTTCCACATCAGCCTCCCCATTCCGGTTACACTTGGAGAATTGCTGAGCTCCTGACGGGTGGGAGGGCCCACAATATCAGCCTAGCCCAGCCTGTTTAGCTGCCGCACCTGGCCATTGGTCTGCAGAGGAGGAGCTGGGCAGATCTGGGGTGCCTGCATCGGCCTCTCCATGTGTCTGGAGGACTGTGGATATCTCTGCAACCAGGGAGGGTCCACAGGTTCCTGAAGCACTGCGGCCTGTGGTGAGTACCCTAACCCGGCTGCGATTGAAGAACTGTGGAGCTTCCAAGGGGCAGGTGGGCGCACAGTGTCCCTGAGGCCCAGCTTGTCTGGAACTGCGGAGTTCTGAGCAGGCAGAGGAGGGCCACTGGTTCTGTAGGCCTAATGGCTTGGGGTAGCGCGGCGCCAGAGTCTCAGTAGCTCCAAACATAGAAGGGGATTTTCAACAGATCCTGAGGAAGCTTTCAAATAACACTTGAAACACAGAAATATAGGAAAATGACAAAATGAAAGACCAAATTACAACCTCAAACCTCCAGCCCATCTCAAGAAACCCTAGGAGCGATGTATATAGAAGAAAATATATCCCATCCACCTCATATATCGGACACAATAGCCACTGAAATTGACAAGCAACTCCAGGAAGCTTTAAAGAAATTCAAATTCGAAATAATCTCCCAGATAAAAGAAGAAATGATAAAAGAAATGAAAGAGATTCTAAATATATCTAAAGAAAACACAGATAAAAAATTGGAGGAACTAAACAAAAAGATAGAATCCCTAGACGAGCAATATAAGAAACAAACAGAATACATAATGCAGATGCACAGAGATATACAGGAAATAAAAAACTCCACTGAAAGTTGTAAAAACCGCCTTAATGAAAGTGAAGATAGAATTTCAGACCTTGAAGACAGGATTGCAGCTAGTGAACAGGAAAGGAAAGATCTTTTGAAAATAACAAGGAACCAGGAAACAACAATTCAACAACTGCAAGACGATGCAAAGAAGAATAACATAAGAATGATAGGGATTAATGAAAGAGAGGGAGACAACATGAAGGATGTCAGGAGGATATTTAGAGAAGTAATAGCTGAAAATTTCCCAAGCATGAGATCAGAAACTGACATCAGGATCAGTGAAGCATATAGAACTCCAAACAGTCATAACCAAAATAAAACTACACCCAGACATATAATAATCACCATCCCAGAAATCCAACACAAGAATAGATTATTAAAAGCTGTCAGAGAGAAAAGACAAATCACTTATAAAGGAAAACCTATCAGAATCACAGCAGACTTCTCAGCACAAATGATAAAGTCAAGAAGAGCATGGAGTGAAGTATTCCAGATCCTAAAGCAAAATGATTTCCAACCAAGACTGATATATCCTGCAAAACTATCATTCAAAATAGATGGTGCAATACGATACTTCCATGACAAAGAACAGCTGAAGAACTTCATGAACACCAAACCAACCCTGCAAAAAATATTGAAAGACAGTTTAGATACACAAAGGAAAAAAGCACTAAGCAAAGCAAATAATTAAACAGAACAGAAAGATAAAGATGCAACAGCAGAGAGATAACATTCCTACAATTAACCAGCATTTAACAGTAATAACCATTAATGTAAATGGTCTCAATGCACCAATCAAAAGAAACAGACTAGCAGAATGGATCAAGAAACAAAATCCAACCTTATGCTGTTTACAGGAAACCCATCTAACCCAGAAAGATACTCACAGACTGAAAGTCAAAGGATGGAAAACAATTCTTCATGCAGCAGGAATCCAAAAAAAGGCAGAAGTAGCCATTCTGTTTGCAGACAACGTGAACTTTAAACCAACAATGACCATAAAGGACAAAGAAGGTCACTACATACTCGTAAGGGGAAAACTCCAAGAGGAAGAGATAACTATCTTAAATATATACACACCAAACTCCAGAGCACCCAGTTATATAAAACAATTATTAACAGAAATGAAAACTCAAATTATCAGTAACACAATTGTAACAGGAGACCTTAATACACCACTGACACCAAGGGACAGATCAACCAGACAGAAAATGAGCAAAGAAATAACAGAACTGAATCACACCTGTGAACAAATGGGTTTGATAGACATATACAGAATGTTCCACCCAACAACATCAGAATACACATTCTTCTCAGCAGTACATGGATCATTTTCTAAAATAGACCATATATTAGCTCACAGAACATATTTAAGCAAATGCAAAAGAGTTGAAATCATCCCTTGCATATTATCGGATCATAGCGCTCTGAAATTAGAAATCAATGACAAAGGATACTGCAAAAATTCCGCAAACTCATGAAACTAAATAACACACTCTTGAGTAATCAGTGGGTCACAGAAGAAATTAAAGAAGAAATTAAACAATACCTAAAAGAAAATGAAAATGCAGATACAACTTACCGGAATCTGTGGGATGCAATGAAAGCCGTTCTGACAGGAAAATTTATTGCACTGAGTTCCCACATCAGGAAAACAGAACAAATACAAATAAATAACTTGATGCTACACCTCAAACAGCTAGAAAAAGAAGAGCAAGTCAAGCCCAAAGCCAAAAGAGGAGAGGAAATTATAAAAATCAGAGCAGAAATCAATGCAATAGAGACTAAGAAAACAATCCAAAGAATCAACGAATCAAAGAGTTGGTTCTTTGAAAGAATAAATAAAATCGATAAGCCCCTAGCCAACCTTATTAAAAAAAGGGAAGAAAAAGCTCAAATTCATGCAATAAGAAATGAAAAAGGAGAAATCACTACAGACCCAATAGAAATACAGAGGATCATCAACACCTATTTCAAAAACCTCTACTCTCAAAAGTTTGATAACACAGAACAAATAGACAGATTCTTAGAAGCATATGAAGTACCAAAGCTAGATCAAGAGGATATAAAACTGTTGAATAACCCAATCTCTGCTAATGAAATTGAAAATGTAATTAAGTCCTTACCCACCAAGAAGAGCCCAGGCCCAGATGGATTCACTGCAGAATTCTACAAGAAATATAAAGAAGACCTAATGCCGACACTCCTCAAACTATTCAATGAAATTGAAAGGGAATCAATCCTTCCTAAGTCATTCCTGGAAGCAAATATCACTCTAGTACCAAAACCTGAGAAAGACCAAACTAAAAAAGAGAACTATAGACCGATCTCCCTAATGAACACAGATGCAAAAATCCTCAATAAAATATTGGCAAATAGGATCCAGCCAATCATCAAGAAGATTATATACCATGACCAAGTGGGATTCATCCCAGGAATGCAAGGATGGTTCAACATACGCAAATCAATAAATGTAATCCACCATATCAATAAAGCCAAAAATAAGAATCACATGATCATTTCTATAGATGCAGAAAAAGCCTTCGATAAGGTCCAACACTTATTCATGATTAGAACTTTACAGAAAATTGGAATAAATGGTCTTTACCTCAATATAATAAAGGCCATTTATGACAAACCAACAGCCAGCATCATACTAAATGGCCAAAAATTGAAAGCCTTTACTTTAAAATCGGGCACAAGACAAGGATGTCCTTTATCACCACTCCTATTTAATATAGTACTGGAAGTACTAGCCAGAGCAATTAGGCAAGAAAGAGAAATAAAAGGGGTAAAGATAGGAAAAGAAGAAGTTAAATTATCATTGTTTGCAGATGACATGATACTCTACATAGAAGACCCCCTAAACTCCATTGAAATACTCTTAGATACAATAAATAAATTCAGTAATGTGGCTGGATACAAAATCAATACTCAGAAATCAATAGCATTCCGATACATGAACAACAAAATTACAGAGAGGGAAATAAAGAGAAACTGGAGTATTCACATTAGCAAGCAAAAAAATGAAATATTTAGGAATTACTCTTACGAAAGAAGTGAAAGACTTATACAGTGAAAATTATAATACACTGAAAAAGGAAATTGAAGATGATCTCAGAAAATGGAAAGATATCCCTTGCTCATGGATAGGAAGAACAAACATTGTGAAAATGGCCATTCTCCCAAAACTGTTATACAGATTCAATGCAATCCCAATAGAAATACCATCAACATACCTTATAGATCTAGAGAAATCACTCCTAAATTTCATCTGGAACCAGAAGAGACCTAGAATCGCAAAGGCAATTCTAAGCAGCAAAGACAAAGCAGGAGGCATCACAATCCCTGACTTGAAGTTATACTACAAAGCAACAGTAGTAAAATCAACATGGTACTGGAATCAAAACAGAGCCAAAGATCAGTGGAATAGATTAGAAGATACAACCACAACTACAAACACACTCAACCACCTTATCTTTGATAAAGGAGCCAAGCAGGTTCACTGGAAGAACGACAGTCTCTTTAATAAATGGTGCTGGAAAAACTGGCTCTCCATTTGCCGAAAACTAAAGCTAGACCCATGCCAATCACCATGTACTAAATTAAAATCTAAATGGGTCAAAGATCTGAATATTAAAACAGAAACACTAAATCTATTGGAAGACAAATTAGGTAGAAACCTTGGAGACATAGGAGTAGGTAAAGAATTCATGAACAGGACTCAAACCGCACGGGAAATACTTCCCAGAATCAATAACTGGGACCACTTCTTATTAAAAAGTTTCTGCATGTCAAAAGAAATCTCCAGCATAGTGAAAAGAAAACCCACAAACTGCGAAAAGATTTTAGTGAACTCTCTCTCAGACAAGGGCCTCTTGTCTAAAACATACAAAGAATTAAAGAAACTCAGACCTCCGAAATTCAAAGATCCAATCCAAAAATGGGCATCTGAGATGAATATGCAATTCTCAGATGAAGAAATGCAAATGGCAAATAAATACATGAAAAAATGCTCATCATCATTGGTCATTAGAGAAATGCAAATTAAAACCACACTGAGATACCATCTCACTCCTGAAAGAATGGCCAGGATCAAGAAAACCGACAACAAATGCTGGAGAGGCTGTGGGGAAAAAGGAACTCTCCTGCACTGCTGGTGGGAGTGTAGACTGGTACAGCCTTTGTGGAGATCTGTCTGGAGATTTCTCAAAAAGTTGGGACTGGAAATCCCATTTATTCCAGCTATTCCACTTCTAGGCATATTCCCAGAAGAACTGAAAGCATCATACCACAGTGATATATGTGCACCTATGTTTATAGCAGCACAATTTGTAATCGCCAGATCTTGGAAACAACCCAAGTGCCCATCAACTGAGGAATGGATAAAAAAGTTGTAGTATTTCTATACAATGGAGTATTATTCAGCTATAAAGAAGTATCACATTGAGATATTTATCAATAAATGGGCACAGCTTGAGACCATACTCATAAGTGAAATAAATCAATCTTGCATGTGTGAATACCGAATAGTTTCCCTAATGTAAGTAATGATTCAAATATATAAAAATATGTGGTAATCATGATTCCCCATTAGGTGGCCTTGAAGCCTTATAAAGTTTTCACTCATTAATTAGAAAGGCTTTATTCTGGGCTTCTTGATATGAAAATATTTGAAGCTAGAGTATATGAAGTTTTACCCAAATATTTCAAGGAAAAAGACACTATGGTAACTACTATTAAGTCAGGTTATAAGGTGGTGAAGTACTAGGTTATTGAAACAGTCATGCTGTGACCTCTATTGTTATATTGTTATGTCCTGTTTTATCTCAATCTCCCCCTTATTGTTTCAAAAAAATTATTTAGTCATTTCTTATGTTTATCTTAATTAAAGAAAAAATTCAAAAAAGTTAGGATATATAAATAGTAACTCTTTTTGATTTCCTATTAACTTGTTTTGAAGTCCTGTAGTACTCCCACGATCTTGTTTTGACTGATTAGACTCTGCTCCATTCTATATGATAGTATCAAGTTTGAAGGCATAGGCAACTACTTTGAAGACAATAAGATTCACTAAGATACCCATTCTGGTTTGACTATTGTCTTCTTTGGAAGTCCTGTAATGTTTACAATGCCTAAGTTTTATTGGTCTTGTTCTCTACTGTTTTGTCCAACTTTATAATATCTAATAAGATAGACAATTCTTTTTAAGGAAACAAGGGACAACGTTGATAACCATTGTTGATAAACTTGTACTCTGTTCTACACCATGTGCTACGTCTATCCTTGGTATTGACTGACAGCTTTGTTTTGCCATATTTGACTGTATTCTTCCCCCCCCCCAAAGAAAGTAATAAGCACTAAGGAGTAATAAAATCCAAGATGTGTAAATTTTGTTGTAAAAAAGAGAGGGAAAAAAAAAAAGAAAAGGAGCTCTAACGGATATAACAGCAAGTGTGTTTGGGGGTGTTAAATAGCTGACTTTATCAATGTTTTTGGAACATTGAACACAGCTGTTTGCAGTCTCCCTGTTTGAATGTCCACCTTGTGTTCTTTGATACTGTGATTTGAGGAACTATTTTAAAGAAAATAGTGTGTAATCTACTAGCAGGTAATTTCTTACTGTTATGGTTTTTTGTTTTGTTTTGTTTTGTTTTGTTTTGTTTTGTTTTGTTTTGTAGTTCTGTATTGCGTGTACCCTTACGCCGCTTTGGTTTGTTTTGTGTTTTTCTCTTTTTCCTCTTAAATAAAAAAAAAAAAAGAAAGAAAAACATCACGGGGTGGTGCGCATTGCATGGGTGTGTGTTACATTACATTCACTAGGAGGAGTGAGAAAAACATCACGGGGTGGTGTGAATTGGAGGGTCTGAATTAGGATAGGCAGTGAGTGGCAATGTAGGATGGAGAAAAGCACCGCGGGGTGGTCAGCATGGGGAGGTCAGGGAACATGCAGTGGCAATGTAGGATAGGTTTCTGAAAAACATCGCGGGGTGGTGCGCATTGTATGGGTGTGTGTTACATTACATTCACTAGTAGGAGTGAGAAAAACATCACGGGTTTGTGCGCATTGTATGGGTGTATGTTACATTACATTTACTAGTAGGAGTGAGAAAAACATCACGGGGTGGAGTGAATCGGAGGGTCTGAATTAGGATAGGCAGTGAGTGGCAATGTAGGATGGAGAAAAGCACCGCGGGGTGGTCAGCATGGGGAGGTCAGGGAACATGCAGTGGCAATGTAGGATAGGTTTCTGAAAAACATCGCGGGGTGGTACGCATTGTATGGGTGTGTGTTACATTACATTCACTAGTAGGAGTGAGAAAAACATCACGGGGTGGTGCGCATTGTATGGGTGTGTGTTACATTACATTCACTAGTAGGAGTGAGAAAAACATCACGGGGTGGTGTGAATCGGAGGGTCTGAATTAGGATAGGCAGTGAGTGGCAATGTAGGATGGAGAAAAGCACCGCGGGGTGGTCAGCATGGGGAGGTCAGGGAACATGCAGTTGCAATGTAGGATAGGTTTCTGAAAAACATCGCGGGGTGGTGTGCACTGTATGGGTGTGTGTTACATTACATTCACCAGTAGGAGTGAGAAAAACATCACGGGGTGGTGCGCATTGTATGGGTGTGTGTTACATTACATTCACTAGTAGGAGTGAGAAAAACATCACGGGGTGGTGTGAATCGGAGGGTCTGAATTAGGATAGGCAGCGCGTGGCAATGTAGGATGGAGAAAAGCACCGCGGGGTGGTCAGCATGGGGAGGTCAGGGAACATGCAGTGGCAATGTAGGATAGGTTTCTGAAAAACATCGCGGGGTGGTGCGCATTGTATGGGTGTGTGTTACATTACATTCACTAGTAGGAGTGAGAAAAACATCACGGGATGGTGCGCATTGTATGGGTGTGTGTTACATTACATTCACTAGTAGGAGTGAGAAAAACATCACGGGGTGGTGTGAATCGGAGGGTCTGAATTAGGATAGGCAGTGAGTGGCAATGTAGGATGGAGAAAAGCACCGCGGGGTGGTCAGCATGGGGAGGTCAGGGAACATGCAGTTGCAATGTAGGATAGGTTTCTGAAAAACATCGCGGGGTGGTGCGCATTGTATGGGTGTGTGTTACATTACATTCACCAGTAGGAGTGAGAAAAACATCACGGGGTGGTGCGCATTGTATGGGTGTGTGTTACATTACATTCACTAGTAGGAGTGAGAAAAACATCACGGGGTGGTGTGAATCGGAGGGTCTGAATTAGGATAGGCAGTGAGTGGCAATGTAGGATGGAGAAAAGCACCGCGGGGTGGTCAGCATGGGGAGGTTACTTTTATTTTACCTGGCCCAGCGACACAGTGCAAATGGAATTTGCAAAGCTGTGCAACTGAGTTAGAGTTTTGACTGATTTTTATAGTTCATTTATGATTAGCTCATTGATCAGTAAGTACATAGTGATGAGAAACAGAAATAAGGTGGGCCTTTTTTCCCCTTTGCTTGAGGACAGAGGCATTTCACAGTGGGTGGTTGGCCAATTCATAGCCCTTGGTCTACCAATTCCAGGAACATTTGTCTCTCATAAAGGGAACAGTGGTTGGCACAGCATCATTTGTCTCTTACAAGGGGAACAAAATTTGACATAGCACACAGGTCACTAAGGTGGCGGGGGATGACACATTACAGAACAGCAGAATGATGTGGTCAGTTAATTTATACCTATGTGGTTGGTGCTTGGTTACTAGGGCAATGAGCTCAGTAGAATAATAATATTACTAATAACTATCTTTTTAAGTAACTATTTTTGTTAATTATCTTTTAATCAATTATTTTAATTTTTAGCGTCTCAGTATAACACTCTTCAGGATTTTAATATTCCTAGAAGTTATATATTCCCTAAAGCCTGGTGATCCATTTGTTAACACCTTTTGGCTTCAGAAATGTGTACGAGATTACTATGATTGCTTCTATATGTATAAACTGCAGCCATGTGTGTTAGAACCCATGAACCAAATCTGGTCTCTGGATCCTTCCTCTCAGGTTCTGAAACTGTTCTCTGGCTCCTTGATCTCATAAAAAAGTTACATTTTCCTTTTCACTTTTTTCCAAGATATTTATGCTTTGGAAACAGTCAAAATCAAACATCCCTCATGGAAACCATGAGATAAAGTATATATTTATATTAAATTCTGTAAGTCAGGTATTTTGTACCTGTATAAAAGTAAAGAAATAAATATCTAATATAATTCAGCTAGCTGTATGTTCTGAATAATCTTCCAAATGCATCAACTCATTCTTCAACTAATTATGTAAATGAGTTTTTAATCTATGTAAACCCTAACAGTTTTTTAGCATTTACCTGTTTCAGTTTGACTCCAGCAATTCTTTGGAGATCAAAACCACTTAATTTCCTGTACAATCCATTCTGTGCCAAGCAGGCATACCTAGCATCTGGTCAGGAATTCATGGTTAAAACAAATGAACTGCTAGAAACACTGAGACTCATGTTACATAGTACTTAGCAAGTTGATGGAGGCCTCCTTTATTATCTACCAATTTCACTTATAAGAACTGACTTAGAAAAGTTATGCAGAATACTCACAATGATGTAAAGAGGTGTATAATCATGTCTTCTGAGAAATCACTATAATACCCCTCAATATGTTAAAAAGGTAGCATATGTTGATAAGTTAGCAATATATTTGTTGATAATAACACTTCCATCTACAGGTAAAGAAAATTTACATGCAACAAAATTTTCAGGAAACTTAAAGTTATCCTATGTGGAAGGTAAGATTTTATTGGAGCCTATGCCTAAATACCTAGCCCCCAAAAAAGTGCACAGCAAAGGACCAAAAGAAGGAGAAAAGTGGCATTGTCTTGAGGGCAACAGGAAGAGTGAAATCTTCTTCAGAACTCATAACTCTGCTAACCAGCCAGCCACCTGTCACTAGGCAGCCCATATTTAATCAGAACAAGCAAGGAAGTGTGTGGACAATGGTAACAACCTGAGCAGGCCCCTGGGAGAGGGTCAAGGAACCCACAGAGCAACAGATGATTCTAATTAAGAAAAATTCTTCAGGAAGTCTCTAGGTGGCCTCAGCTGTGGCCTATCTTGTTCCTTGTGGTGTCTCCTCATTCTCAATTCAATCATGCCCAGGCCACACCACAGCCCTGCACATGTATTCAACTTCAACCCTTTCCAACAACTCTCCCTTATTTTGTTTTGTTGACTCTCAGGATGGGTGGCCAGCTTAAGGTGGGGAAGCATTGAGGAGAACTCCAATTTAAACTCATCATAGTCCATCAGTTCATAACAGCAGTTATTTACCAGAAGAGCCAGCAATTGTCAGAGGATGTTAGCGATCCTAGCTCCCCGCTCAGCCAAGCTTTTACATTGCACTATATCTTCAGAGGCCAGACTTTTCTTCAGGATGTCCAAGGCCAAGCTAACATGAGACCTGCATTAACTACTGTCTTAGTTATTTTTTACTTGTTTCTGAGACAAAATACGTGAAGCCCAAGTTGAGAAAGGAAAGCTTTATTTCTTCATTTTTTGGAGGTTTCAGTCCACACTCAGTTGGCTCCAAGGCAGGTGTGCATGGCTGGGCCACATTTCATGGCAGCTGCAAACAGCAAGCAGGAACCAGAAAAAAGCAAGACACACTTTTTTCCTGCATTATATTACATCCTGGCTCCAACACTATGTGGGTGTAGCACTAACACCATCAATCCACCTACTACACAATGAACCATCACAAATGCATAATGCAAACTCATGAAGCCTGGGGGACACAGGCATAAACCATGACATTCCACCCCTGGCCCCCAGGACTCATGTATATCCATTATACAAAAGACATTTAGTCCACTTCCAAGAGTTGCCAACGTCCTATGTTTCAGCATTCCTGAACAGTCCAATTCCCAAGTCTCCTCCAAGATCTAAGGCAAACTCTTAACTGTAACCCCTGTACAAATCAAACAAGGTTAAACATTTCTCAAATGCAAAGGCACAAGGTAAACATTACCATTCCAAAAGTTACAAGAATGGGAATATAAAGTACTGGAAACAAAAGAAGTCCAGCAGGGTGAACATTAAGTCCTAGAATTCCATGTTCAGCATCAGAAGCAATCTGGTTGCAAACTCCAAAAGGCTTGGGTAATCCCACCCCCATGGCATTTACAGCAATTTTAACTCCACCAGCTTTTCTCTTACATCTTCTCTGCTCTCTTTTTGCAGCTTCCCTTGAATCAACCACATTCTTGCCTTTTCCAAACATCTTCAGTCTCCACCGCACCTTTGGTTTCACCCTTACGTCTTCACAAATTGCCCTCTCAGGGGCACACCTTTTGGCCTCCCAGGCACTTTGCAATTGAGGTGGATGCCATCTTGCCTCAGAATTTGTGCATTTTCCTTGCACCTAAAATCAGCACCTTGTGGATGCCACCAACGTTTGCTGCTGACTGGAGCAGTATCTACGCTTTTCTGTCTTTTGGCTATAGGGGTCAGTTGCCTGGATTGCAGGGCTCTGTTTACATGATTGTGAGGAAAAGCTTCTCAAAGGGGCCACCATTCTGGAACCTCAAGTGGCCTCTGTCACCATTCTAGAACATGGCACTCTGCAGCTTTTCCCTCTGAGCAAATTCTTTCACTTTTGCAGTGAGGCTGCACAGGGTGGGGACCACCTTCCTATGATGCCCTGGGGCCATCTTTCTTATCTCTTTGTTTCTCCTCAGGAATCAAAATCTCAACTCTGTCTTTGCAATCCACAGTCTTCCTGGAATTTTCCTTCTGGCCAAACTCACAGCATTGTACATTATCCTGCTTATCTCTTTGCTTTTGATATGCAACATAAATCTGGCTAAAAGCCCCAACAATAGCCATGCCACAGCCTCAAGGTTTGATTGCTTTTAAATTTCTTTTCAAGATTAATCAGTCCATTGCCCTTTGTCTCAGTCTCAGCAAAGCCTCTGGGCAGGAGCAAAATGCAGACAAACCTTCTGCCAAGCCATAACACACCTCAGGTGGAGTCCAACCACCAATGCAGTCCTTCTTCCCAACAGAAAACTCCGAAGCCTGGTTCTCATCAGGCCCTCTATCAGCCTTCTGGTCTCCTGAGCTCTGACCAGAATCCCCTCTATAGAACAGCCTACCCTGCTCCAGCTCTACGCATCCAGGTGACATGTCCAAACCTTTCCAAACTCTGCCCACAAGCCATTTCCAAAGCCTCTAGAAAAACATGTTCAAGAATAGTCACAGCAAAAGACCCCACTCCTAGGTACCAAATTCTGTGTTAATTACTTTTTACTTGTTGTTGAGACAAAATACCTGAAGCCCAATTTCAGAAAGGAAAGATTTATTTCTTACAGTTTTTGCAGGTTTCAGTTCACACTCAGTTGGCTCCAAGGCAGGCAGGTATGGCTGGGCCACAGTTCATGGAGGCTGCAAAAAGCACACAGGAACCAGCAAAAAGCAAGATACACCTTCTTCCTGCCATTGAATTACATCCTGGCTCCACCCAATGTGGGTTTAGGACTGACACCATCAATCCAAACACTAGACAATGAACCATCATAAATGCACAATGCAAACTCATGAGGCCTGGGGGACACAGGCATAAACCATGACATTCCACCCCTGGCCCCCAGGACTCATATACATCCATTATGCAAAAGACATTTAGTCCACCTCCAAGAGTTGCCAAAAGACCTTCCTATCAAGATCACTTAGGTCTTCTCAGGAGTTATCTTAGAACCATGCATAACACCTCATGGCTCTTCTGTCAGTGTCAGCCACTTAGAAGAGTCACAATCATTGCTTCACCATGATGCTCTCTGTGAAAGCTTGGGAGATTTTTCTCTGGTGACTCTTCTTAGGCACACCTTGCATTGAAGGTGACTTTCCTCTGTGGTTTTATCATCTCCTTGATGAGACAACCAGGGACTCACTGACTATCTTAGGATGATGCAATCAGAGGTTATTTTATATCCTGGGTCTCCACCACCCTTGAAGGGCTGGGGCCAAAATATTTGCTATCCATTTAGCCCATCTTTTTCTCTAAGATTTGGCTTCCAAACCTTAGCTGTCAAACATCCAAAAGAAGTTTTTCATAACAATACAGTATATTACAGGCAGTAAGTGTAATATTACTATTTTATCTAAACATGAAACATCTTAGAACATTAAATGAATCCTATTTTCTTCTATCCATGGACATTTTAGCATTTGAATACCTACAGTATTAACAGTTGCATATTTTACATAATATATCAGGAATCAGAACCATACATAGTATTGCATCATGACAATCATGAGATTCTTGTAATAATCTAAATTCTTGTTTGACATAAAATATCCCTTTTAGTCAATCACCCTTATCTAATACACAAGAAGTTTTTTGTGTATTATTGAAAAACTTATTGATCTTTCGTTGAATGTGAATCTCACAAGTCTTTGTGAGCAGCAAAGGTGTGCACATGAGACAAAAATCTGTTACCATAAGTCATCCCCATTTTACAATCATGGAGTCTTATGCATCCAGAATTATGAATATATGAACTACATCATATACTTGATTACAATCAACTGTCATAACCATGTGAAACCTTTATACAGGCATCATCAAACCAAAAATATGTATTACTTCATTTGATAATGACCAACGTGAATATTTAGGAATAAATTTCATAAATTTATTTGAGCTGTCTCCTATAGTGATCTGGAGATCATTGAGGTCTCTAATCAATGGATAAAAACTGGTTAAAAATGTTACCAGACAGCTGCTTTCTTATTTATCAATCAGAGCTTGGTCCACCAATCTAACTGCTAAGGGACTTTGTTTATTTATTTATATTTTTAAATTTATTTTTATTTAAAGAAAGACAAAACAAAACAGAAAGCAGGCATAAATAGCACATACATTCAAATTAAAGAATAAACAGTAATAAATCACTACTTTGTGTGTTTTATTGTCCTCTTACAAATAATTGTTCAAGATACAAAATTGGACCATATAAATGGGAATTCAAACAGGGAGACTTCAAATAGTTCTGTTCAACTATCTAATAAAAACTAAGTAATATGGCAATCAATCCTATACACTTAAACATGTATGTATTTATCCATATCTTCATTTATGTTGAGTTTAAACAAACCAAAGCAGATTAAAATCACTCTAGTTGAAGATTAATAGTATTGCTTGATTTCACATCATGACACTATAGAACCAGCACTGGGTACTGTAGTCCCCTTTTTTCTCCTTCAAAGTATTTGTTCATTTCATCATGTATCATAAAATCAGTTCTTCTAAATTATTGATAGGTTTTATGGAAGCATGCATCTTAACATGTGTTACTATCCTTTCTATATTAGAGGGAGAAACAGAACAAAGCAGGACAGAGCAAAACATAATCCTAGAGATACATAAAACTAAAAAGACATATAAAACTGCTGTACAAGGAGTTCTACTATGGTTACTGTGTTGTCTCTTGTTACCATCAATAAAAATGGCTATATCATCGGATAAAGTATAATTGAATATATCACTGCATAACAGTATTAACAGAAATAGAACTTTGTAGATAGTGTAGAGCTACTAAAACAGATATTAATCAAGTCAGAATGGGTATTATAGAGAATCATTTCTATTTTCAGTATAGTTGTCTACACTCTGACGATACTATCAACCTAACGGTTTTGAATAAAATAGTCAATAACAAGAAGCAATCAAACAAATCAGATTTAAATAAGTTCAGTAATGATATAACAGTATAAGTTATAGAGGAATCTAGTTTAACTTAACAGGAAATTAAAGATGATTACTGTGGTATATCCTGATATTTTTGGGATAGCTGTCTGTGCCCTCAGATTTAGTGCTTGTATAAAAACTGGGATGGAATAAGTTCTATCTAAACAGAGTGGTACAAGTAATATGGGTTTTAATTCCTGATACACTTATAGCAATATCTTCTTCTGTCTTTTTAAAGTCTATTTTTCCCCTTTCACTCCCCCAGGGTGTACTGTGTATTTTTGGGTCTCCCCAACACCCTTGGTTTTATATTGTGTGGGCAACCTGCTATTTATCTAAGTGTTTCTGAACTTTCTGACTCCAGGACTTGATCTATAGTTATATTTCTTTACTTATTAAAGAAAATAATGCTGCTTTGGTTTGTTTAAACTCATTTCTTTCTTTCCAACCTACACATAAATACTGATCCAGTTGCCCCTATCACTCTCTCATTCCCTATCACATTGAGTTCTATTCAATTTTGGTCCAAATACCCTTCCTCAGGTCAATTATACTTCCTATAAACAGCATCTCAGTTGGCCCTATTTCTTGATCCACTCTGCCTGTGATTCTCTCTTTTTTTCCTTAATTTAGTGTATATAGGACATCTGCATTAGAAATTATATCCAACCTTCTCTGTCTCATTTCTGTTGTTCTATTTTTCTGTCATCAGTTGTCTATTTGTCTTCTTCACTTTGCCTTTTGCTCCATTCATTGTGGCCTCTCTACCACTGTTCCTGAAATCTTGGTGATTTTCTCTCTCTTTAGAATGTCCTAAAGTATTCTCTTTAGGGTTAGATTGGTGGTGGTGAATTCTCCCAGTTCCTCTTTATCTTGGAAGCATCTTATTTCTCCATTAATTTCTAGGAAAACTTTTCAGGATACATCAATCTGGGCCATAGGTTATTTTCTTTCAGGACTTGGAATGATTCACTCCATTTTCTTCTTGATATGATGGTTTGTGCCAAGAAGTCTGATGTAATTCTGATGGACTTTCCCTTATAGACGATCTGTTTCTTGTCTCTGACAGCTTTTAATATTCTGTTCTTATATTGGATTTCTGGGATCTTGATTATTATATGCCTATGTGTAGTTCTGTTTTGGTTTTTGATGGCTGGAGTTCTGTATGCCTCATACAGCTGAGTATCATTTCCTTTTCCTATGCTTGGGATGTTTTCCTTAATTTTGTGAATAGAATTTGTAGTTCCTTTGTTTGTACTCCTGCTGCTTCATTCACATTCGTTATTCTTAAGTTATACATCTTTTTGTCATCATCTAGCATTTGTATTGTTACTACTTGTTTCCTTGTTTTATTTAAGAAATTTTTCCTTTCATGATCCTACAGTGCAAACCTGTCCTCTAGTTTGGATAATCTACCCTATTTTCTGGCAATTAATTTTTCCAGTTGCAAAGGAGTTTTTAAATTCATGTTCTCTCTTTGAACCAGCTTCCTTTCTTCTAACTTTTCTCTATTTTCCTCATGAAACAATTCTCCCCTTTTTTTGTTTTCTTCCCTTTTTCCATGTTTTTTTCTTGAGAGGTGCTTAGTATTTCTTAAATTATTCTATTTATATCTTGCTTTATTTGGTTAAATACTTCACCTGTGTCTGATATTGCATGTTTGCTGTCCTCATTCTGCTTTGCATTTACAGTTCCTGGATCCATGCTCTCATGATTGGGGAATGGGAACCCTTTCTTGTTGCTTCCTCTTATTATTTTTTGTTCCTTCCATACAGGTGTATATGGGAGGTCCAGGTTCTTTGTTTGTAGGTTACAGTTTGTCTTAAGTGTTGATTGTATCCCCCCCCCCGGTGCAGTGTACTATGTGGATACAGACCAGGGAAGCCTATGCTGCACCCACCCCCTCTGGATTAATCAGCCTGCTGAAGGCTTACTGCATTAGGGCATTGGGACTGGTATGGGCTAGCCTATTGGTTTCAGCCTGAGGCATGACACAGGTCAGGTGCTCCCCATCAATCCCACTTGAGAAGGAAGAAGCTGACCGAAGTCACTGCAGCCCCTTGTTCTGGCCAATTGGCCCTGTCCCAGGATGTCATCTCTTGGAGGCTCTATGGAAGGTGTTTATTCCCGTCATTCACCACAGGTCGATGCAGGGTTCCCTGCCAGCTCAGCTTGTCAGTTAAGATCACTGACTCCCATCCTCAGTGCAAATGCATCTCCAGTGAGATGAAACTGATGAGCTTTTGTGTAATTCCATAAATCTTGGCTGCATGAGATCAAGTGTAGGAGTGGCAGCAAGTTCAAGTGGCAGCACCAAGACTGTAGCTGTTTCAGTAGAAGCACTGGGACTGTATTTTTAAATGATTTCTCTCAGCTTAATTTATTCCAGGCTTGGGAGGGTCTATCTCCCTCTGCATGGGTCTCACTATGCTATATTATTTTTGGAATCTAAGGTGACATCTCAGAGAATCTCTGTAGCCTACTGTTACCTATCCACCATCTTTCCTTCTCCAGGACTTTGTTTATTCATCGTAATAATATAATTTCTAAATAATGAGACTATAAATCAGTGATGAAGAACAACATATTGCATTCATATACCCAGTCTTTGTGACATTTTGAGCAGCTGGCAAACAATGTGAAACCATGCTTCATAAATTCACAACCCAAACATATCTTTGATCAAACAATGCAAACTTGGAAAAAGAGAAAAGTTACTGAGCTTAAAATGAAAGGAACAGCTGTTCACAGAGTGGACAAATGGACAAACAGACAGATGATCAGTGTGGATTCAAACACAGAAATCAGCACACAACTTGTCGGGGTCTGTGAGAATATTTAAGTTCCCCAGAGGCCATTTATGTACTTGTATCATGCCTCTTTGTTAAACTAGCTGCCCTCTTAAATCCCATGCTTTTTGTCTCATTGATCTATCTCTAACAGTGGGGTGTTAAGGTCTCCTATTTTAATTATATACTTGTGTTTGGTTTTTCATGTCTGTTAGTATTTGTCTCATATAGCTGGGTGCTCCTGTATTTGATGAATATACATTTGTAATTCTTCCTCTTGTAGTTTCTCACTTACACATATATAGTGGCCTTCTTTATCTCCTTTAAACATTTTAAAGTTCACATTTTCTGCAAACAGAATAGCTATGCTGCTTTTTTCTGGGTTCCTGTTTCATGGAAAACTGTTTTCCATCTTTTGTCTTTTAACCTATGAAGTTTTTTTTTTTTTTAGTAAAATGTATTTTTTGTATACAGCATATTATGGGTTCCTGTTTCTTGATCCACTCTGTCAACCTGTTTTTTTTTATAGGTGAGTTGTGCCCATTTACCTTTTTAGGTATCACTAATATGTACTTACTTGACTTTGCCATGTTGTATTCCTGTCGTTGATTTCCTGCTTTTCTCCCTTGTTCAATTTCTTGCCGAGCCTGGTCATTTCTTTCTGTTGTTCTGGAGATTGTGGTCATTTTTATCCCCATCTAGCATGTCTTTCAATAATCTTTCGAGGGTTGGTTTGTTGTACATGAATTTCTTCAGTTGTTCTTTCTCATTGAAGTATCTTGTTTCTCCATTAAATTTGAAAGACACTTTTTTCTGGGTACATCGGTCTAGGTTGAAAGTTGTTTTCTTTTAGGGCTTGAAATTTTTCACACCAAACTCATCTTAACCTGAAGGTTTGTGCTGAAAAGTTTGCCTTAATAGTAATCATAGTCTTTCCTGTACAGGTGAGTTGTGTCTTTTCTCTAACAGTTTTACTATTCTGTTTTTATGCTGTATGTCTGGGATCTTAATTATTATATGTTTGAGCATAGACTTATGTTTGTTGTGACTGTTTGGCACTTTGTGTGGCTCTTATTTGTATATCAGAATTTTCCTCATGTTTGGAAATTTTTCTGTTTTTATTTATGTTAATAGCTTAGTTATGTCATTTGCATTGACTCATGCGTTTTCACTGATGTCTTTTAGTCTTACATTTCTTCTCTTGGCATCATGTTGAAGCTTCTGGATTGTCATTTCATGATGCTTTGTTATTTTTATATGTTCTACACATTCATGATCACTCCCTGCAATACTGTCCTCAAATTATGAAATTCTATCCTCAGCTTCATTTAAATGGTTTTGCCAGCTTTCAGTATATTTTTTTGTTTCTTGACTATCTCTTTACATATGTTTCATAGATTGTGCTTGTTTTCTACATTGTTCATTCATAGTTTCAATTTACCATGCTCCTGTATTTTTGTTTTATGTATCTCTTCTCTAGCTATGTTGAGCAATTTGTTTACTACAGTTGTTATTTCTATTATTTCTTTACATGAGACATTATTTCTAATTTGATTTCCTCATAGCATCATGGATTTGTTTCTTTACTTCATTTTCTATCTTTTGAGGTTTCTGATTTATGACTTTTAAAGTCCTCTATTTCAATGTAGGTTGGTCTTGCTCCTGATGGACTAGATGTTTGAGATTGCATTTTGCCTTTTCTTTTTGTCATTTTCCAATAGGTATAACACCCATGGTGGGACTGTTTCACTCACATTTTGCTTTAACTCTTTCGGCTGCTCCCATATTCCAAATCTGTCTGGATTGTACATATGTATTACAGGTAGAGAGGAGAGTCCCCTGAATCCCTCTCCTTGGGCTAGGGGCTCCTCCACCCCCATCTTCTGTCAAGTAGTAGGCCTGTCATGCAATACCAAGGAACTCTCACAGCGACTGTCCTAGTCATGGGGCCTTAACTTCAGGAGAGGTCAGCACTCCCTGGGTCATGCAGTGTGACTTCCACAGGAGCCAGCTGTGATTCCAAGTCCTCCATGGGATTCACAAGTCTATCACTTCTAAGGCCTTCAACATGCCCTTGGCAGTCACATGAACCCTTCCCAGTTTCTACATGCCTCCTATCATTGTCAATTATCAGGTAAACGAATATTCATTCCACAAGAGAAACCCTGTTTATGTTTTGAAGAGCACAAAAGCAGACTTTCTTTTTTTGAGCAAAACACACTGGTATTGGTGAGGAAGTGCACAAAGGAAATTTCTTCTCTCTTGCTTGTGGTAAATTCACTTCAGATATCATTTTGACAGTTAATTTCACATTAACTCATCTGACTATCTTAGGATTCTGTACATACAATCCTCTCTATGTCATGAAGAGAATTTTATAAGATATTCATATGAACTTTCTTTCCAACAACTGAAAACTGAAATGTGAATATCCAATAACATTTGAATGAATAAAAAACACAGAAAACCATGAAGTGAGAACCTATGAAAGAAAATCCATAGGAAAACACTGTACAGCAATCTCACTGTACATAATCCTTAATGATTATGATTGGTGAAAGAAGGCAGAGAGGTCAAATTCTATCCAGTCATTACATACATTTGGAAAATGTGACAAGACATGTGTGATAGAAGACAGGTCAGTTCATATAAGAGATAAACTCTGTTCTCTCAGAGTTGCTGGGTATCAGGAATCCAAGAGGCTTTGCTGGGTCTGTTACCATCATATCTCTGTAAAGACAGGCTCAGGGGAGATGGCACTAGGGCATAATTTGCTCTCAGGGTCTGTCCCTTGCTTACAGGCAGGACCCAAGGCGAAAGCCTGGTGCCTTTTGGACTGTTTTCCCTTTTCTCCCTCAAAGCTCATCAGGCTCTCCTCTTGCAAGCTTCAGAGATAGCAGTGGCTTCCCCACAGCGAGAGATCCAGAGAGAGAGAAAAAAAATACTAAAATGTAAGAGAGAACATAAGAGGGAAAGAACAGAAGATGGGTCACAGTTATTTTAATGCTTGAACCTTAGTATTTTCATCACATGATGTCTGGCATATTCAGTTATTTAAGAGTGAATCAAGAGCTGGGGAGAGAGCTCAGTATAGAGTACTTGGTTACCATGCATGAGGCCCTGGGCTCAATTTCAACACTGCTAATGCAAAATAACACTACTACTACTACTACTACTACTAATAATAATAATAATAATAATAATAATAATTCACTAAGTGAGGCCCATAATGTAGGGAATGGGCTACTCAGCTTTTGGCATCAGAAGGTCATCTGTCAGCTATTGAGTAGGAGTCAGACCATGGGAGTGCTAATTCACACAGATGTGAATGTAGAAGCAATGCCAGAAGATTTGGGGGTTCAACTCCATCCATAGTGCTGGCATAGCGTGTGTGAGGTCCTGACTCGAGGCCATAGCACCAGTATGTAGAACAAATTGTGATGCTTAGGGAACATAAAGATGATTGAATTGAAGAACTTCTGCCCCCTCAAGATGCCACCAGGGAATATGTCCAGGAGGTCAGTGTCATTTCTACCACCAGGCAGCACTGTATTCCACATGCATCACACCGGTTCCTGGATTTAACCTCTAATTCTGTACACTATGTACACAAGACACTAGCCAACAGGCATTACAATTGTCATCTCAGACTGGTGAAAATATCCCTAGGAAGTAGATGCCAGGATGACCTCTATATTGCATGGGGACACTCCGTGAAAGACCTGAGGCATGGTGTCTTGTCTAGGTTTATGTAGGAAGTCAGGAGGAGGATTTGGGTCTAAACCCAGATCTTTCTCCTCAGAGCTGTGACCCTGTCAGCACTGCTGGTTTTTCTTAGTCTTGGGGAAGCCTTGCCTCCTATCATGGATCTTTCACGTGGGTGAAGCTGTTCTCTTCATTGTGAAGGACACTGGAGAGTCATTCCATGGGCTTCCAAGGTATTCACAGTAAGAATCTCTGGGGATACCATAGGACAGATTCACACAGACATCATAAAAAGAGCTGGTGAGTGCATTTAACCACCAATTTACTAGGCTATGACCCTAATGCAATGGCCAGTGCAAATTTAGCCACTGTTCTCTTGTGATTCCATGTTATCCAGGACACAAGTCCCTCTAAAGAACAGATCAGGTACTACCCACATTACTGTGAATGTGCCTAACTTCCTGGCCTCTGTGTATGTGAACACATAATAGAGGAATAGGTGTCCCCAGAAGACACACATAATGGAATGATGCATCACTATATGAACTGAAGATGAAGGAATGGCAGGCAGAACACACTCCCTCTGACCACTCACTTCACAGATATTTGCAGTGCATCAACCCTGTAGAGTAAGCACAAGTAGAGTAACATTGCAGACACCATTCTCTTTCTCACAGAGACAACACCACGAGGGTGGGAAAGGAAGATGGATTTCATGCTTTCCTAAAGAAGGGAGCACGGTGGTCACAGCACTTTTAGGGACTACTATCAGCAAGGGAAGTCTTCTTGGACCAGCACTGTCCCATTCAAGGCAGAGAGAAGGCTGGGCTGGGCTCTCTGCAACTGGAGCAGAATGCTGGTGTCCAATTCTACAAGACGTCCCAGCTGAATTGGATCAACCTGAGCTCACTGAAACTAAGCACTGCGTTCAGAAGATTTTGGCTTTGCCCTGTGGGTCTCTGATGAGTGCATGGGACACTTGACAAGGAGAAAGACTGCCAGTCTTGGGACCTCATGCAACGCTGAGGCATGCAGAAATGAGTTGGTCAAAGCTGAATGAGAAACTTTGCAGGGGTGGATTTTTGCACAGAGTTCCCTGTGACAGGCACTGGGAAGTTCTGGGCCCTGCAAGGAGCAAGGACAGTTGGTGATTGTTCTCCTTCTGCTGACGCAGGGCTGTTACCTGACTAACCTCAAGTCCCAATTCCACAGCTTTGGTCATCTGCACCTCCAGTGACCTCACCAGCTTTGGGATCAAAGTAAAAACTAGGGTGAGGCACGCACTCTTAAGGAATTCCATAACTATCACTTTTACTCACGCCATGACAGGTGTCTTGAACTCCACTTAGGCCACGTCCTGCAAAGTACCTGCTTTTACCTTCCCAGCCACTTGTAACCCCTCCCCTTGTATTTCTTTCAGTTTTGATTTTTACTCCTATCTCTATAATTATTCTCAACATCAAATTCTAAGGTAATTTTAATTAAAAGTGAAGATATCATGCATTTCAACATATTCAATTCAGTAGCATGTCATCACATCACCAATTTGTACAATTTCCACATCCATTGAGTTCCAGCACTCAGCTCAGTTTTGTACCCTTCCATCTTCTTGTACTCTCTTACTATTCCCCACTCACTCTGATTTTTTCACCCTGTGATTTATTTCTCTGGGTCTTTAATATTTGTGCATCAGACTATGTTTGACCAAATATTCCTAGAGGAGACTGGCTGCTATTGCTCTTCAATAGAAGAGAAAATCCTGGGTAGACCAAAGTGTACAGATAAAATGTAAAGACTATTGTTTATTTACTTATTTTTTCATGTTGGAAAAGCTTTCCCATGATTTCACTGGTACAAGGGAGAGAAAAAGATCTGATTCTTTACATTTGAAAAACAGAAACAAGAATAATGTAGAATCCACAATAAGAAATCTTTGCTTACAAGCAGCAGGCAGATAAATAGTTTGTATTAGAAGTGACAAAGAGGTGTCATGAGTCCATTCTGTGAGAGATGAAAAATTCTTGTAATTCAAAAGAGAATCACCACATGTAAACAAATGTAGAAAATGCTGAGCTTCCCAAAGCTGATTCATGCAGGCACACATCCCTGACATGTGCTGTGTCCCCATCTGATGGCGGGTTTTAAGGCAAGTGCTGAACATCACTAGGGAGAACATGTGTGCAGAGAAGAGCCCTGTCCAGTAGCTCCCATCACAGCTCTACACAGGTGTCCCCAGACCTTGCAATGCTCACAATAGAGATTTATCCCACACAGAGATCCACATAACTTTTCAGGCTTTGTGTTTAAGACTGTGGTTCACTGCACTGTTTGAAGCAAGAGGACACTGGGAGCCTTGCTACACTTCACATAGAGAGTTCAAGGGATTAGAGTGGGTCACAAGAACCAGGGAAAGCTGCGGGGATGCTGAGCTCAGTCTTTCTGGGCCCACAAGGAAAGAGAAAATGGTATCTGATCACAAAGTAATACACTGATGAGTGTAGGATGTGTGCATGGAAGATCTTGGTCTTGAAAATGAAATGTCTCTGATATCCATGTGTGTTCACACACAGAAATGTAAGAATCTATGCCCAAGATTGGTGTCTCAGCAGTGTACTTACTTATGCAAACCCTGACTCAAAATGAAAAAGAAATTTGAAATCAGAATTTACTGTAGTTCAGTGCAAGGGCCTGCATTCAATTCCCTGAATTGAGTTAAGGAAAAAAATTGGGAGCAAGCTGAAGGGCTACAAAGCACCATCACCTGGTCTTTCTGGAGAGCAGTGTGCCCCAGGCAGCTTGAGCCTCCACATCTTTCTTGGGCACTTTGATTTTAAAGAATGATCAGTTCCATGAGGGATGGGAAAAGGAGGGTTTTCATCCAAGAATACAAAGTCTCATTAACAATGGAGAAGAAATTTTCAATGATTACTAAACTGCATGGTGACCACAGTTAATAAGAAGGATAGCTTTCAAAACTGCTAAACAATGGGATTTGCAGTTGTAGTCACTGTGAAAGTATTTGTAGGTTAGTAAGGTGGTAGACACATTAATTGGATTGATTCTTTCTACAAAGGAGCCATAGATCAAAAGCACATGTTACCCCACAAACATTCATAACTATTGTGAATTACCAAAGGAAGATACCCTATACCTGTACTCCCAGCACTCAGGGAGAGTAAGGATGGAGGAAAACATGTTTAAACCCAACTTGGAGAGCTGAGTAAATTATTTAGAGATTTTGTCAAAAATTTAAAAAAAAGAACAACAAATTTTAAAGTGCATGGGCATATAGCTCATACAGATATCCCTGGGATCATTGAACACAGTGTATTAACCATTATTCTGTTATGAAAAAAATTAATCTATTTATAAAATTGTTTTCATACTTTATTAATATCTACCTGTGCTACATTAAAATAAAAAAGAAGAAAAATTGTTTGTTTGTTTGTTTTATTTTCCTTGGAGACAAGGTATTGCTATGTACTGCAGGCTGACCTTGATTCAACAAGTATTTCAGGCTAGCCTTGAACTCCCTGTGATCCTTGTGTCTATTCGTTCCATGTGCTGGGATTACAGGCATGCACCACCATGCCTTGCAAGAAAGTGTTTTTTTTTAAATTGTCAATAGGATAAACCCAAATGAAATAAAACAGAATAGAGTTAATCAAAACAAAAGGATGATCATAGTACATCAGTTAAAAATAAAATCCAACAGTAGGTTGTGTGGCCTCTCAGCTGGTATAGAAAATGACTCAACAACTTGCTGAACTCCAAATTGCTCCAGATAATTGGGAAAATACCTAAATTTTGCAAGGTATCTATTGTTAACATGTCTTGTCTAAGAAGCAATTCATATCAAGTACCAGGGAAAGAACACAGAACTTTGATTTACTAATTCCAATGTCTGGGATTTATCCCAAGAAAAAAAGATATATGCTCAATGCAGTTTTTCTAAGAGGAGCTTGACTTGTGTACATGGTCAGTAACAGAATAACTAAGTAAAACTCTACCTATGCATATAATATAAATATTCAACACTACACAAATACACAAATGATGTGAGCAGAACTGGGGAGTATGGTTAGAGACAGCCGAATACTGACAAGATGGGTATTCTGCAGCAGGTTCAACAATGTGGGTGAATTATTTCTTTTTTTGTGGACTTAAATTTTTAAACTGCTGATCACACTTCCTCATCCCTCAAAGCCCCATGCCACATTCAGATTCCTCATAAAGCTTAAACACCCAAGAGGACCAAGATTAAAACAAGCAGAAAGCCCTTATCAATGGAATGGACTGGAGACAAAGCATGTGCAGGTAGAATAATAACTGCTGTCTTAATTTAACATCTAGGTCCTCTCTCAGTCTGCAGGGAGGAGATCCAAGTGGAATAAAATCGTCCTGTTGGGGTAAATGTCCGCGGCTCACTGACAGGAGAGGCCATGTGAGATTCTGAGCCTCCCTGCCACAGGTTCCAAGCAGGGCTGGACTCTCAAAAGCACCTAGTGTGGGGGGTGGGAGGATCCCAGGCCCCATGCCAGGCTGGCAATGAGGACCCCGACAGAGAGGAGGAAGGAAAGGAGAGAGGGCCCTGAAGACCTGAAGCTAGGTCGCCCCAGTGCCTTGCCCGCAGCCTCCCCGGACTCCCCCACCAAGGGCACCTGCGCCTCTAAAGTCGGGGCCACCAGGCCGCGCCGCCACTCAACACCGGCTGCCTTCCGCCTACCTGGCCAGACCCCAGTCCCAGCCCAGCCACAGCCTAGGCCGAAAGGAAGGAAGAGTGCTCAGGTCTCCAGAAGGGGTCGCTAGTATCAAAATGGCCACTCCGTGCATCCCCTGTGAAGCGAGGCCGGGGGCGAGGCGGGACTGAGAGGGATGCGGAGGCCAGTGGCTAGGGACCCTCCATGGGCGTGGGCCGCCCAGGTTGGGCCGGGTGGAGTGTAATTTTCGCTGGCGGCCAGGGGGTAGGGCCAAGCGATGTGAGTGGCAGGGCCAGAAGCTGGGACCCAGGAGGTGCAGAGCCCTCCAGGAGGCAAGAATGAGGCGGTGGGCGTGGCAGTGGGGGTTAGGGTTTCTCTGATGCTGGGTGTGGCTTCAGGTGGAGCTTCTGGGAGACTGAGCCCCAGGCCTGCTGTGAGAGGAAGCAGAGGAGTGGACTGAGTCTGAGGCCTGGAATTTATAGATGTCTGGACTCAAATCTTCCTGGGACTGACACCTTAGGTACACTGCTTCTCTTCTGGGAGCCTCAATTTCCATTATTGTTATTCTATTATTTTGCTTTGAAATACTGCGTGGTTTTTTTCCATTACAAAAACAAACTGTGAAGAATGGCAACACTCATCTCTTGGCACTGTTGTGAAGATCCAATGAAAACCCTGCAGAGCTCTTCCCATGGTTCCTACCATAGAGCAAGTGCTCAGATGCCATTGTTATTTGTGTTGTTGCCCTTCTTTTATTACAGAGAAATGAGTGCTTTTGGTATCCGTCGTCTGATGTCTTCATAACATAAATATATGTTTACATGTTAATATAACATACTAACAAGCATGTGTAACACTTACAGGTGTAAGGCCAGGGCCTCTCTGAGGTGCTTTACATATGTTAATTCTTACAAGAGTAGGGGTTAGGAATTATTTTCATTTTCATAGCTGAGTGAGCCGAGACACCAACATTTAATACCTTTTCCAATGACAAACGTGTGGACAGAATTTTAACCCAGTGGGCCTCATACCAACACCTCTGTTAACTAACCCATACTTGGCACAGCACTGCTACAGTTCTGCTTTCGATTTTTCACATGAGTGAGGCATCAAATTGTTTATAGGAGGTTGCACAGGTAGCTAGAGGCAGTTTGTCTTAGGGTTCACTAGAGGATCAGATTTAATTTCTGTGTTTGGGTGTGTGTGTGTGACACATAATGGATTTACAAAGTAGGATTAGAATGGCCTTCTGCAGAGTCATGGGGAGAACACAAAAGGGCCATGTTCTCCTTGGAGATGCAGAAGAATTGGCTGAAGGTAACATGGACTGTTCGTGGACACTGGGTGTACATTTGTTGGCCTGCTTTGGGAACTCAGGATAGATTTTCTGGGGTGAGGTCCCAAGGTCAGGGAATGTACATGTTCATATATCAGCAACTGTGGTAGTCAGTGTGGAGCAGAGCAGACAATCACTGTTTTTGTTGTATAATCCTTACAGTTTGCTATCGCATACTTACATTCTTATATAGTGCTCTAAGCAGTCCATGGTGGCCAGGAAGCAGAGTAAAGGGATAGCACCAGGGAGGAAGAAGCCAGAGACCAGATGGAGTACCTAAAGTCTTTTCTCCATGACCCATACAGATGAGCCCAGAAGTAAACTTTACTAATCCCTTGGACAGCTCTCAAGCCCATCAAGTTGACAATGAAGTCAATGATCACATAGCAGAAGTTCTGTGATGTTAAAATTATAGGTGATTTACATATGTGCATATATATATATATATATATATAGTATTTTCAGTTTTTTCCATCTTTAAAATTCTACCCAAAGTCAAAAAATAGTGAACCTTATGTAATAGAAATAAACTTTCCTTAGGTAAATTTTATAAAATGAACTGAAAAATAAATGAACAAGAGTTTTTAAAAGAACAGGGTTTAAAAATACTCACAAAAGAGCCAGAAATCTTTACTTTGCTTTGAACAACTACTTGAAAGACAGTTAAACAATTTCTGTGTTAAACAAGCAAGACCTGGAATATTCAACTGCAAACTGAGTATCTTCCCCTTGGAAATCAGTGCTACAGCTATACAAACACAAGAATGACTACAGCAACTTTATTTTTGAGCTCAAAACTGGAAACACCAAAAAGAGCCTCAGCTGATGGACACATGAGGATCAGTGCTTCATCAACACAGTGGGATGTAATGGCTCAGCCACTGACAAGGAGCAGTACATGGGAAACCGAACATGGTTATGAGGATTTAATAAATCCTCCCAGCTCCCCCCAAAACAAAAACAAAAATCTTCTGCATCCTGTGTGGTTACTGCCCTGTCACCTTTAGAAAATACAAAGTGTTTCCCAGAAACAAAAAGCAGACACATTGCTTAGGATTGAAGGAAGAAATTATAAGGAGCAATAAGGAAAATGTGAAGGTGACATATACATCACCACTTTGGTGACGATTTTCAAGGGGCTCATGTATGACAAGATTCCTAGAGGATTTTTTGTTTGTTTTTAGTTTTAGTTTTGTTTATTTTTGGTACCAGGAACCAAATTCAGGACCCTGTGCTTGCCAAGGAGCACTTTGCCACTGAACTATATCCCTGCCCCATGTCAAGTTTCATCCAATTTTGTATTTAAACCTGTAAGTTCATTGTATGTCAATTATAATGAAATAAAATTGCTTTTAAAACACTTCTCATCAGAGCTATCCACAAAAGCTTTATTTATTTATAGATTTACTAACAAGCAATTTTGTTTTTTATAGATGTATTTCTAAGCAGTATTATTTATAGATTATTTTATATGAAGTTTTGTTTATTTACAGATTTATTTAATTTTGCTGTGCTGAGATTGAATCCAGTGCCTTGGTACTTTTATCATAATTTATTCCCAGACAGGGCCTTACTAAGTTGCTAAGTTGTTTACATTGGGCTGGAATTGTATTACATTTGTTAGCATTTTTGTATACTTAAGTATAACAAAGGTAACTAAATTGAGTAGTCTCAAGTAAATCAATAAATACAGCTTAACAAACAATAGCTGGGTGTGATGTTATATGCATGTAATCCTGGCAGTTAGGGAGCTCAGACAGGAGGATTGTTGCAAGTTCTAGGTCAGCCTAATTTACATAGTGAATTGAAGGCCAGCCTGAACTACACAGTGAGAGTCTTAAAAAATAAATTAATAAAATAAAATAAAATAAACCCTGGACTAATTCAAGGAATTATCTTGTAGTCCAAAGCATGGGCATCTTCAGAGGATTTACTTTAGAAGTTGTTATGGTTTGTATCTGGGTGTCCCCACCAAAGCCTCATGAAGTCACAGAGGCAGCTAAACCTAGCATCTGTGATTGGTTCATTGTTTAGTGCTGTGATTGATGATGAAAGAGCCTCACCTTCCCAGGGTTTGAATTACCCAAGTAAAAGAGGTCTCACCAGTCCATTTTGTGAAAGAAGTGAGAAAGTCTTATAATTCAAAAGGAAATCACCACCTGTGGCCAAAAGGTGCAGAAAACATTCAGCCTCCCAAAGTTGATTCACGCAGGCACAAATCACTGAGATGTGCTGTGTCCACATCCAATGGCACATTTTAAGGGAGGAGCTGAACAGCACTGGAGAGAACATGGGGGACAGAGCAGAGTCCTGTCCTGTAGCTCCCATCACAGTTGTATATGGAACCATCTTTAGACCTCACAGGATTAAGAAGACAGGTTTCTCTAACACAAAATGCAACACAAATTTTCAAGATTTCTTTTAAAGAGATTGATTCACAGTACTGTTTGAAGCAGAAATGAACTTAGACCATCCCTAGCCTTCAGTAGAGCGTGCACAGGTGAGCTGTTTGGAGAATGCCATGAATGATTGTTGGAGGGAACTCTTCCCAGTGCCATAGAGGTGCAGGTCTAGGGGTGAAAAACTCATAGCACAGCAAGGTTTTTCATGTGCTAACCAGTGCGATGGAAGTCTACACAGCAAACCAGTACTTCCCGACAACAGGGACAACACCGAGCAAGGGAATTTGGATGCCAGAGTGGCCAATCAGGTGAGGGGTAGCCCTGACTGACACAGCTGAGCAGAGTAACCCTCTCGAGCTGAACCCCCAGCAGGTCCACCTCACTTCCTTTTCAGGTCTGTCAGCAGTGACATCACTTAGAAGCACGGCAACACAATTGAAGTTTGCTCAAACTAAATCATTTAGCTTCTTTTGAAGAAATGATTGAAAATTACAAGTCTGAGTAAAACAAGGCTGAGAACAGCATTCTGCATGTTGTGTAAATAAACTGATCCTTTACAAGTCATGGAAATAATACCTGTGTATGAGTCTGCAATGGCAGAGGTGTGAAAAGACATGCATGCAGGTTTCACAATTGCAAAATAATGACTCCAAATAAATGCTACATGGATATGACTTCCCTTTGGCACTGCACTACAGCAACCTAGATTTACTGATCCACCTCAGTAAACCCTTGCAAAACCCAACAGACGATTCCATCAAACAAATGTGAGGGTTCAGCAGCTCTGCTCCCTGCTTGATGCTGCTGCTGGTTGACAATTTCAAGGTTAGGTTTCTATCTGCACAAGCCATCTCTGCTCCTCTCAGCTCATGATTGCCTGGGTGTGGATCAGACTATGTCTTTACATAAAATCCCATCATGATTTCAGGATGGTAGCAGTCTCTTGTTTACTGGAAATTATTTTTGAAGTTTGGGTGTAAGAGTCCTTAGACCATGTGCTTATCAAGTTGAGGGGAAATGAGATTGTTTGAAGTAAATGTAGGAAACTCATTTGTCAGTGGCAGATTCAGTTGGTACTGAAGCCCATATGTTATGGGTAAACAGGCATGAGTCAGGGTTTGCTGTACAAAATGCTGGAAGGCACAGCAGTGTCCCCAAGTTCAGATTCTGCTTTGCTTCCCTCCTTCTACCAAGGTGGAGAGTGGATTCTCAGCATTCAAGCACCTAGGGTTTGAACTACAGTAGGAATCTGTAAAAAGTTCTGTTAACTGGAAAGTGAAAACACAAGGAAATGTTTTTTGGAAAAATGCAGTTCTAAATATATGCTTAAATAATCAAAGAAGCCAGGAAAAAAATAACAACAAAAGAAATATCAATAACAAGAACCCAAAAGTTTACCAAATCAGAAAGGAAGAATTAAGAGGTGTCTCTGTTTCCTGAGGACACAACGTTTCATATAAGAAACTTAAAACTGAACTGAAAAACTTTAGAACAACCTGACAAATAACTTCAGTTTCAAGGTACAAAATCCACAAGTCATCATAAATTCGTATCTATGTGCTTCAAATAAACTGCAGCCCGAAATACAAGGAACACCATTCATTTAATAATTCACCGAAAAGAATTAATACTTATGTAAAATTTGAACCAAACTCACCTCTTCTTGGAAAATTGTAGAAATTGAAGCAATGAGTGAAGTGGCACTAAGAGAAGAAAAGACAGACTGTGATGGTGGATGGGAAGAATTCATGTTGTTATAATGTACATGCTACCCACAGCAAGCAGGTGTTCAAATGCCATTCCTGTCAAAATATCAGTGCCATTTTCCTAGAAATAGAAAAACAATATGAAAATTCAGATGGAAGGACAAAGAGTCTATCCTATAGCCATGGAAAAATATTAAAGTTAGAGGCAACAAAATACAGAGTTTTATGGTATATAATAAAGTGACAACAGTCAAAAGGGTCCTATACTGCGAGAACTGCACCACAGATTTGAAAGGCCAGCCCAGTAGAGACCAACTCATACAGTCGCCCAGAATTTTGTTTTGTTTCTCCCTTTTCCTTCCCTTCCCTCCCCTCCCCCTTCCCCTCGGCTTTCCTTCATTTCCCTTTCCTTTAGTTTTCTTTCATTTTCTTTTTCAGTTTTTGGTCAAGTTCTTCCTGTGTAGCTCTGGCCTAAGCTGAACTCAGAGTGTGTTGCAGGCTTGTCTGGAACTCCCAGGAATCCTGCTGCCTCAGCCTCCTGAGTGCAGGCTTTGCAGGCATTTTCAATGTTCCATGCTTAGCCAATGAATTTTAAACAACACTATTATGAAACCAGGTCTGGTGGTGTGGCTTGTAATGCAAGCAGTCTGGAAGGCTGAGGCTGCAACATCACAAATTTAAGGACAGGCTCAGGAATATAGCCACTTATCCAGAATCTGGATGAAAAAAAAAAGAATTTTAAATGTGGAAAACCATGGAGCTAAGTGAAAATCTCAGTATACAATCCATAGAAACTGAGTGCAAAACAAAAAAACTTGGAAAGTCCAATGGTAGAAAAAATAATATTTTACACTGTCCTGGCCTTCTGGAGAGCAGTGTGCCCCAAGTGGCATTAGCTTTCACACTTTTCTTGTGGTTTCACTTCAAACAATCATGAAAATCCATGAGGGATTAAAAAAAAAAAAAACAGAATGTGCTTCAAGGACACCAAGCCTCAATACCAGTGCAGAAGGCATTTGCAGTGATATTCTGAAGCGCATGATGACCACAGTTACAAAACAGAGAATCTTCAAACAGTGTTAATGGGATTTTCAATCCTACTTACTTTGAAAAAAACTGCCAGTTAGGAAGTTGGTACATACCTTAACTAGATATACTCTCTCTGCAAAGTGTCTAAAGATCAAAGCCAAATATTTCATTCTATGAATGCACAAAATTTTTGCTGATTATCAACTCAAGATAATACTTGCAATCCTATCACTCTGGGAGATGGAGGGAGATTCAATCAGGAAAGGTTTAAGCCTGGCCTGGGAAACTCACAATCTTAGTGAGATCATGTTTTAGAATTTATAAAAAGATTAACACATTTTACAAATGTATGAAAATACAGATCATTAAGAAATCATTGTTCACAATACAGTAGCCAATGTTATTCTCTCATTATTCTTCGGTATTTTATCCTTTTATAGACTTAACAATAGCATCTTTTATGTGGTCCTTATTAATATGTACTTGAGTTACATTAAAATAAGACAAGAAAGTCTTTTCAAAAAAACAATAATCCTTTGCTCAAATCATACTTCCATATATAAAGTTAGTACAAAAATAAAAAGAACCATCAAATTCTCTTTATACTAAGCTCTCCAAATCCTAAGAGTATATATTCAGTAGCATAATCTACATTCATCTCAGATAAAAGGTCAAAAAAGTTGAAACAACTCAACTTCTTGGCAGTAGATCAATGTCTACCTCATGGTAAACATAATGCTCAGTTTGCTAACTAAAGTATGTATGTAAGAAAAATTCACCAGGATTTGATTTGTCGAGTTATAGATGGTTTTTGTGGCTTTTTAAACCTTTTAAATGTATTTTTTATTTTGATTTATTTATTTACTTTTGAGACAGGATTTTGCTAAGAAGTTTAGGTTTTCATTGAACTCACATTGTAGCCCAGGCTGACCTCAACTCACAGCAATCTTGCTGCCTCAGCCTTGCAACTTCTGACATTAGAGATGTTTACTACCAAACCTGGCTCTCGCTTACTTTTTAAATTTTTTTCCAAAATTAAATTACCTAGGATTATGTGATAAGTCATAGTTTATCAGGTGAATTATAAAAAATGAAATCAGAAAGCACTGAAAATGCACTGAAGGAGACTCAAAATCCTCACCAACACTAAACATAGTGTAATATAACATAACATAACATAACATAACATAACATAACATATTATAGCATAAAAGACACAATAAAACAAAGCAAAACAAAATAAGAAAACAGGGTTGGAGGTTTAGTTCAACAGTATAAGTGCCCACTTGGCAAACCTGAGATCATAAGTTCAATCCTCAGGACCAAAAAGAAAACAACCATCTGTGATTTTAAAAAATGTTTCCAAGCGTACCTTAACAGTTTGTAAGCTAATCACACATAAGACATATAATCTGGCAATTTCACTTCTAAGTATTTTTTCTTTGAAATAAAAATCTATGTTCACTCAAGACCATGTATAAGAATGGTGGTGGCAGCTGGCTTTCCAGGGCCAACCTGGAAACAGAACAAATGGGATCACTAGATGGGTGACAGATGCATGAACCAGTTGCAGTTGGCAGGTTCAGCCCCATGAGAGTGTGTGGTGGCTCCACCAGCAATTAGCAGCAGTATGCGGAGAGCCCAGCACACAGATGCTGCTTGAAGGAGACCAACCAAGAGCATTGAGAGTGAACAGGCTCAGCGCCATCACCTCTAGGAAAGGCAAACTAACCAGCATGGACACAAAGCCCATGGTCTGCTTGGGATGGGAGAACAGGAAATGAAAAAGTGATTACGATACAAATTCCCCAAAAGTGATACCCATGTGTCCTTCATCAGCACAGGATGATGATGTCCATGGCCTTGCAAAGCCTCCCCTTGCCCTCACCCCCTGTTGTCCCTCCTCAATGGAGGTCAGAGTACGGAGCACTACAGTGTGTGGCTAAGGAAAACATCTAAGGATGAAATGATCATTCATAGGCATGTGAGAGTAAAACTTGCTATGATTCCTCCTTTCCAGTACACATGGGTGTTATAACATGAAACATTTCATATCCTTCAAGGAAAATTATTATGGGCATTCTGGGAACAGCTCCATGCTCCTTCATGATAACGAAATGAAACTAACATAAGCCCAGAAAAGACAGTCAAAATAAAATTTGAGGAATCTCTTAATGAAGAAACTGTGCACCTCATCCTCAAGGGAAAGGATCATTTGGATGGAAAAGTCTAAAAACACACACATTTTGCTTGTTTTTTAACTTGCTGTTTCTCAGGACACAGATTAGCTCACAATAAAAACAAAGGAGGCATCAGAGGGGGAGCCTCAACTGTGGACCCCAGCACATGACCTTACTTTCTTGGTGACAAGTCCAAAAAGAACTCTGAAGGCTCTGGTCACCAGGCACTGTGGTTCGGTGACAGTTGGCCTTAATGGATGGCTGGCTCAAGAGAGTGAACAAGGAACATGCTACACTGCTTTCCCAGAGCTAGTGGCCCCATCATCAGGACCCCGTGTCAGGGAACCATGTGGGAACATATGGAGAGGATGGTTCACTTGGTCCAGATGCTTCAGGAAGCTCAACTGGAAACACCCAGCTGTCAGCAACCCAGGCCAGAATGCATTGGCACACAGAGGTGCCCCGAGGCACCCAGAGACAAGAGGAAGCACAGAACACATATTCCTAGGCTCAACCACCAGCCACTCAGAGACACTGAGTCCAGGACTAATTCAGATACAGGGAAGTTAAGTTCTCACCTGAGCAGCCCTGTGGGACTTGGCCACCTGTGTATTCAAGTCCTGGCCATGTACAAGCACCTCAGTCTTGGTTTACAACACTAAACTGTGGGGTGCTGAGTGGATCCAGAGTGCAGGGTCACTGCGTAGGAAATGGGGGATCCACGGCAAGGGATTAGCTGTGACCTTGGCCCCATGAAGACCTGCTACAGAGGCTGTCCTGATTCCCAGGAATGACCTCCCATCCCCCTCACTGACACACGCATGGGGAAAACGGTCCTGTTCTTTGGAAAGGAGATTGGAGAGTCACTCTAGGGGTTTCAGGGTATGATTAGGGCAGGAATTCTTAGAGATGGCAAAGTGTCCATGACCCACAGGTATCATTGCAAAGTGAGTGGGTGTCATCAAGCCAAAATACACATGAAGACACCCTGTGTGAAGACACTTTTCTGAGTATTGTCCATGATCTTGTAAGCAGAACAGGTGTAACAACTGCCCTTTCAAGCTTTGATGTTCTTTGGAGGCCACAGAGTCAGCATTGGCAGCAGAACAGATATGGTTCACCTCAAGGAAGTCTTTCTGTGTATAAGGCCTTGTTTGGAAGTGGTTACAGACCATGTAGGAGGAGTTCTACAGAGACCAAGAGAACTGGGCAGCAGATCTCTGCTTGACCTAGACACTGCAGAATGGCGGGATACATATTGATGACTCCTTACTTCTCAGATATTCATGGAGCACATGCCCTGAGCCCTTGAGTGCAAAGACATGGCAGATATCAGTCTTTCCCTTTGTTGTGCTGACCTGTAGTTGGGAAGGGCAGGGAAAAACTGTGTCACACTTCCTTAAAGAAGGAAGTGGTGTCATACCACTAAGCAAGGACTGCCTCACAGGAAGCATTCTGTCAGCCTCTAGGGATCCCAAGGCCCACACTGCCACACTGTAGTTGGGAGAGGGTGGGAGTGGACACTGAACTTGTTGGGCTTGAGACCCATGTGCCCCCACTAAGGTAACCTGTGTAGGTAGTGTTCGAAGAGAGGCCAGACCTGTTGATTTCCTACCTCCCTGTTAGCTCTAAGGATGCATCTCCTGTCCTTGACTCCTCACTGGAGCTGAACTCCAAGGTGGATCCCCAGGCCAAGCTTCTAATGGACCATCTGGAGCCTCCTAAGTCCATGGTGCCTAAGTCACAGGGTAAGGAGCCCTGGATGTGGGTTGTGGCCTTGACAGGGTAGAATGTGCTACTGAACTCAACAATGTGCCCAGATGATGGGAGACACAGGAACCTGAATCCCTCAGCAGTCAGTGTGGGGATGCAGTCTGGGAGGCTTTATAGGGGCTGTGTTCATGCACACAGCTGCTTTTGACAGGCAGTGGGAAGGTTTGGCGCTGAGAAGTCCCTGGAAAATCAGTGATGTTTTCTTCTCCTGAAACTGCAGAGGCAATTCCAGTGCATGCTGAATTTGCACTAACAGAGCTCATGCCAGCTCCACCTGCAGCTTCTTCACCAGCTCTGACCCCATAGAAGAGCAGACACATGTTGTCCTTTCTCCACCAGCTGCAGAGCTGGATCTCCTGGTGGCTCCCCAGCAGGAGTCATCTCTTGACCTCTACCTGCAGGCAGCTCTTGACCCACTCCTGCCATTCCCCTCTCTTACAGATTTACCTATTATTCTATTTATTATTATTCTATTCTGGGATGCCAGTGATAGAATCATTGCAAATGAAATTGAAGGATTTATTCTTGTTTCAGTTGATGAGTTTGGTACCATTTAGTGCCTTCTCCATATTGTGAAACCTTCACCAGTGTCCTCTTCCAGAACATTTTCATCAACTCACTACACAAATATATTTTCTTTTCTTTTCCTTCTGACTAGATTCTGGCCACCAGTCATCCAATGGCCTTGTAATTTACCTGTCCTACCTTTTCCACATCACTGCAGTTGTGTTTCTCCTCTGACTTACCCTGCTGTAAGTAACTGTTTAATCTCTCCTTGTCTGAGAAGGGAATATCCAGACAGATTGCATCAATTTCTCATGCACGTATTCATGGACCCGTGGCAGGGCATAGAAAAAGAATTCAGGAATTTTTTGTAATTCTTAGGATTCTTTGTTTTATTAATTATGTTCCTGGCTTTATAGACATATACACGTCAAAATTGGTCCATGTTTAATTACATGTAGGTCATTTCATGTCTGTTTTATATGAAGGAGACTAACACAGTTTCTTTTGTTACAGAGCAGCACCATGGGAGTGTCACACCCATGTTTATACTTTAGATATTTCCAATGATAAATTATTAATTTTAATTTATGAGTGCTTAACAAGAAAAAAATCACAAAAGTAAAGTATTGTAGCTGTAATACAACCATTAAAATGTGAGGCACTGTGTGTTCCAAGTAGTCTATGGCCTAGAATAGAAAGTGCAGTGTTGCAGGCAGGATGTCCATTGAATTACCCTGTGGTTTATTTCCATACAGTGTCATGAATATGGCTGCCTATGCCCTCTTCTCTGGACAGAGTAAATTTGCATAAAGTCTGGCTCAGTATGCCACCACCTATAAGTCACATATTTCTCCAGTAATTCAGTAAAAGAATGAGACACATGAACACAGGCTGATTAAGAATAATGAGGCCTTGTGTACATAATTAAAGAAATATAATGGCCATGGAGGCAAACAAATGGGAGAAATGAGCACTGGGAAACAGCAATGGCATCTGGTCCCAGGTAGTAAAAACAAGCCCAGAACTAGAATCTGCTAGGCTCGTGCCCAGGCCACAAATATGGAGGGCACCCAAGAGCTCTCCATGACTCCTCAGGGGCTGGGGGTGGGGGAAGGTCTTCAATCACAGATCTGCTGTGTCATGGTGTAAACCCCTGCAGCCTTCACAGAGGCCAGCTGATTGGTTGCTCAACACTATAAATACTCCAGGCTGAAGTTATTCCCCCAAGTCCTGGCTGCACTGTGATGCCACTGGGGCCTGCACAGCAGAAGAGGTTAGGTCACAGATTCAGCAGCCACTGGGTTTCCCACAAAGAAATAGCTGAGCACGTGGGTGCCCCAGTGTGAGCTAAGGTGTAGCTCCTGAATTCGACGGATGATAGAAAGTTTTCCCATGGTCTTTGAACCAAGTGGGCCTATAAAGTGTCACAGGCTTGGGCAAGGCATCAGTGACAGTGAGTGGTGAGTTCTAAGTCCAGGCCTTGCCCTGCCCAATGGACTGCATGTGACAATGGCAATGTGAGGTAACCTGAGGATGAGGACCTTAGTAGGGATGGTATCAAATTACAGGCAGGTGTGGATGGGGACAGTGCTGAGGTGAAGAGTACCCCATGTGACCCTCTAGTGCCTCACCCCCGAGCATGCTAGAATTTCCACAGTAAAGGACTATGTGTGTTATTCCAATCCCAATGGACATTTGAGAACCAGTGCCGAGAGAGGGACAATGCCAGGTCCTAGGCACAGGACATGGGCAGAGTGAAGAGGATAGGGGAGAAGTCCAAAGGAGAAAGACCTCCTAGCACAGGACCCAGCCAACTCCCAAAGGCATTAGAAAAACTGCCACCAAGCTCCTGGGACCTGAGCCTAAACATGTGGGACTGATTTCAAGCAGCATCCCCAGGGATACACACACATGTGCACACACACACACACACACACACACACACAAACACACACACACATACACGAACACACAGTGATGCCATGATCACTCACTGGGTTGCTCAGAGGAAAATTGATCTGATCTATTCAATCTATGTGCCTCAAATTCTCACCTTATTCCTCGGCTGAAAGAGGCTGGCACCAACACAGAAAAGGACAATATGTCAGTGGCCACCCAGAAGCTGGAAGGCTGGCGGAGTGGGACAATCCACAGCAGAATGTAGTGGAAGAGAAGACCCAGCGCTATACCCCAATAAAGCAAGGGCACACAGAGGCCAAGGTCACTACATGAGGGGATCTGAACAGCCTCACTGAGATGGAACTGATGCCTGAACCTGAGACATGCAGGCCCTAATGCTGTACAGAGCAGAGTCTGTGTGGCAGAAGACAGAGGACCAACAATTTAGAGATGCAAATTCAAATTTTTTTAGTCAATAAAGAGATGAGAAGAGAGAACAGAGGGCTTGGTGAGAATAAGGGAAGGGAAGAGTGATCAAGGGACAGGTGTGGGGCAGAACCTCACAACTGATATAGCACATCAGTGACCACTGATGAATGCATGGCTGCAAACTTAGGTACAACAGATAAACTTCAGTTCTGTCAGGTTCTATGGGTTAGGAATTCAGGAGGTGCTGCTGGGGGATCCACCTTAGGTTCTCCAAATCAGGCTGCAGAATCAGTGGAAGCACATCTGTGGCAAAATCTGTTCTCAGGCTCTCTCTCTTGCTAATAGTCAGGAACAAGATTAGAATGGAGGTCTGATGTCTGTTCTGTCTCTTACCCTTTTTCTCAGCAAAGAGTCAGCCTCTCCTCAGGGAAGATGCAGAGATAGCAATACAGAGAAGAAGAAAAAACAAAAGAGAAAGAAAGGAAGGAACAGAGGAGGGAGAGATCAGGGGTTGGTCACAGGCATTTTATGTGTGAACCTTGATAGTAACATCCCATCACATCTCCCATGTTCTGTTATTAGGAATAAGTAAGGAATTGGGGAGACAGCTCAGGATAGAGTACTTCCCTACCATGTGTGAGGACCTGGGCTAAATTTTAGCCTAGCTAATACAAAGCTGAACAAAATTCACTACCTGTGACCCATGGTCAAGGAATGGACTACTCAGGAAATGGCCATCAAAAGGTGAGCAGTCAACAGTTGAGCACGCTGGCCATGGGTGTAGTGACTCACACAGGTGTGAATGAGGCATAGTGCTGGTAGATCTGGGGGTGCATCTGCATCCATACTGCTTGCCTAGCCTGTGTGAGGTCCTCACTTGAGGCCATAGAACCAATACATAGAAGAAATTGAGATGCTTAGGGAACAAAATGATGGTTAATCTGATGAACTTCTGCCCCCTCATGATGACACCAGGCAAACATGTCCAGGACGTGAGTGTCATTTACACCACCATACAGAAGGATCTAGGCCTGTGTGCAATGTGTTCACCTCCCTCCCACCTTTCATCGATTTCACCTCTAATTCTGTACACTGTGTACACATGACACCAGCCCACAAATTTAAAAGTGTCATCTCTCACCTCTGATGATGTCCCTAGGAAGCAGATGCCAATATGACCTCCATAGCTCAGGGGGACACACTGGAAAGGACATGAGAGGCATGGTGTCTTTTCTAAGTTGACAAGGGAAGTAGGAAGGAGGAGTTGGGTCTAAAACTAGGTCTTCTCTGAATGGGGACCCTGGGTTCATTGCAGTTTTTCCTTTCCCGTGGGGAAGCTTTGCCTCCTGCCAAGGATCCATCACTGGGGTGGAGCAGTTGTCTACAATCTGAAGAACACTGGGCAGTCATTCCATGTGCTTCCATGGTATCCAGAGCAAGAATCTCTGGGGGATTCCAGATGACCCAGTTCCACACAGACATTATAGAGGGAGCTGGTAGGTGCCTTAAATCATCAGTGTACCAGGTATTGACCATGTTGCAGTGACCAGAGCAGATACAAACACTGGTCTCTTGTGTTTCCATGTTATGAAGACAACACAGGCACCCTGGAGAGCAGGCCATGTACCACCCACATTATGGTGAATGTGTCTAACTTCTTGGCCTCTGTACATATGTACATATAATAGGGGAAAGTGAGACTCACAAAGCACACAGAATGGAGTGATGCATATGCACTGAAGGTGGAGGAAAGGCAGGCAGGATGCACTCCCACTGTCCACTCACTTCTCAGATAGTTATAGAGCAGCACCCTGTTGAGCAACCATTAGAGTAACACTGCAGACTCCAATTGCTTTCTCACAGAGGCAACGGGCCACAAGGGTAGAAAAGGGAGTTGCATTTCAGGCTTCCTACAGAGTGTAGGACAGGTGGTAACAGCACTGTCCGGGGACCTCTGACAGCAAGTGAGGGCTGATTATGGTTAGCAAACAGGATACCCTGGGAGGGCCATTTGGGAGGGAGGCCACACCTGTAGTGCTGCTTACACCTGTCCTCCTCAGGGTCAGAGTTTCTCTTCTTGGCTCCTGGCAGGTGCTGCTAAGCAAGGTGGTACAATCAGCCCAATCTAATTTGATTGAGTTGGGTCAAGCCTAGCTCACTGAAAATGAGAACTGCAGTGAGAAGGAATTGGCCTGGGTCTGTTGGTTTCTGAGGAGGACATGGGACACTTTAGAGGGAGAAAGACTCTCAGACTTGGGGCCTCCTGCAACACAGAGGCATGCAGAAGTGAGTGGGGTGAGGGAGAATGGGAAGTTTTCCTGGGGTGCATTTGTGCACAGAGCTATCCCTGACAGGCCCTGGGAGGTTTTGGGGCCTGCAAGGAGCAAGGACAGTTGGTGATTTTTCTAAATCAGGGCTGGTACTGGACTGAGCTCAAGGTCTACTTACAGATCTTGTGCCAGCTCCACGTCCAATGACCTCAACAGCTCTGGGATCAACCTGAAAATAAAGGGCAGATAACTGGTCTGGTGGAATTCCAAGGCAGGCCTGTTGCTGGCTCCATGGCAGGTGTCCTGAGCTCCACTTAGGGCTCAAGTCCTGCAAAGCACCTGCCCTTTGCTTGCCCTTCACTTTACCTCTTCTATTTCTCTCAGTTTTCCTTTCTACTCTTAAGTCTACAGTTCTTTGAAACATTAAATTCTAAGATAATTTTAAGTTAAGATTTCATTAGTTTCCACATGTTCAGTTGAGTCACACGTAAGCACATCGTCAATTGGTACAATCTTCACATCTTTCGAGTGCCAGCTTTTTGCTCAGTGTTGGACCCATCCATACCCCTGTTCTCTCCTGCTAGTCCCCACCCAGTGCTGACCTTTCTCTCACTGTGATTTACTACCTTGGGTCTTTCTTTTTCTTTTAATTTTTATTTTGAAAGTATACAACAGAACAAGTCAGAATAAAGCCAACTAAGATTGTACAGTGAAATTGGTACAGAACTTCACAGCAGGTTACCGGAACAACAGTCAGAGGTATCACAGTATATTTTGTTATCTTTATAATAGTTGTTCTTTCAATCCTGTATGTCAAAATGAGATGAAATATAGAACACTGTAGAACTTATCAAAACAGAATATTGAATAGAGCAGTACCATTAATCAGAAAACAGCAAAACAGTAATAAAAGTATTTGCCGTCAAAGAAATAGTAGAAGGAAGTCCCCCTTATTTGCTATGGTCAACCTCCCAGGAGATGCTCAGATTTCTGGTTCCCACTTGCTAATGGGCAGGGAGGAGGAGGGGAAGGAGGATAGAGGAAGTGGGATATTTGACTCTAGGCCATGTAGCAGTAGGTTCACTATTGTTAGCAAGGAGGCAGAATGGTCATTTGTTTTCACAGCGTCCTCAGTTCCAATATAGCATGGATTTCAGGAGACACTGCTAGTTCTCCTCCTGGAAGGACTGCAGTGGGCCACACTACCACTGCTTACCAGGGAGCAGAGGTGCTGGCTTGGCTTCCCAGAGTCCTAAGTTCCAACATGGCGTGGACCTCAGGAGACACTGTTAGTTCTCCCCCCTGTAAGAGCTGCAGTGGCCCACACTTACCAGCGAGTACCCTGGGTCTTTCATATCAGTGCATCAGATTCTGCTTGGCCAAACATTTCTGGAGGAGACTGGCTGCTACTGCTCTTTGAAAGAAGAGAAAATCATAGAGAAAAAAGTCTACAGGGAAAATGTAGAGACTATTGTGTATGTACTAATCTTTTCATTTTTGAAAATGTTTTCCATGATTTCAGTGATGCAAAGGGAGCTACAAAGGGCTGATTCATTGCATTTGAAAAACAACAATAATGCAAAAACCAAAACAGGAAACCTTTCTTTACAACAACAGACAGATAGATGGTTTTTATTACAAGTGTGAAAGAGGTTTCATGAGTCCATTTTGTGAAGGAAATGGCAAATTCTTGTAACTCAAAGGGAATCACCAGACATGGCCAACAAGCACACAAAACACTGAGCCTCCTAAACTGGTTTCATCCAGGCACACATCCCTGAAATGTGCTGTTCCCCCATCCACCTACACATTTTAAGGAAGGTGCTGAACAACAATGGGAAGGGCAGAGCACAGCCACCTCTCACAGCTCCCATCAGAGCTCTAAACAGCCTTCCCCAGAACACCTAGGACTAAGAATCGAGTTTTCTCCCACACAGAATGCTGCACAAAATTTCAAGAGTTTGATTCACAGTACTCTTTGAAGCAGGAATGAGCTAGGATCCTTGCTAGCCTCCACATAGAGTATGCACAAGGAGAGCTGTCTCGATGATGCTGTTCACTGCAGCTGGGGGGAACCTTGTCCTGGCCCCAGGGCCACAGAGGTGCAGGGCTAAGGATGACAAACTCATGGCATGAAAAGGTTTCCCCAGGGCCAGCCAGTACACTGGGCAATCCAGCACCTCCCAAAGCCAGAGACAGCATTGGGCAAGGGTATTTGGATACCAGGGTGGCCAGTCAGGTGATGGAGAGCCCTGCCTGACACAGCTGTGCAAAGTGTGTCCCTCTAGAGCTAAACCTACAGCAGATCCCACTCATTGCTTTCCTCATGTCTGGCAGTGAGGACATCACACAGAAGCATAGCAACATACTTGAAGTTTACTCAAACTAAATCATTTAGCTTCCCTTCAAGAATGACTGATGACTTCCCTTCAAGAAATTCCCTTCAAGAAATGACTTCCCTTCAAGAAATGCACCAGTCTGGAAAATCAAGGCTGAGAACGTCACTCTGCATTTTGTATAAATAAACTGACCCTTTACAAGATATGGTGGTAATGCATGTGGGTGGGTCTGCTATGGCAGAGATGTGGACTCTCGTGCATACAAGTTCCGTAACTGCAATAGAAATTTTCAAATAAATGATGCATGTTCATGACTTTCTGTTTGTATTGCACTGCCGGAAGGGGGATCCATGCAGCAACCTAGATTTACTGAGCTGCCTCAGAAAACCTAGTTCAAAACCCACCAAACAATTCAATCACCCAACAACGAAAGCTCAGCAATGTGGTTCCTACTTGTTGTGGTTGGTAGTTGACAATCTTGAGGTGTTTCTATCTGTGCCAGCCATCTCTGACTCTCTTAGCTTCTGTCAGCCAGGGTGTGAATCAGACTACATGTTTACAAGAAAGTTCCATTATGATTTCAGGACCAGTGGCAGCCTTTCATATACTGGAAATAATTTTTCAAGTTTGGCCATAAGAAACCTATACCATGTGCTTCACAAGTTGAGGGGAAATGAGATTGTTTGAAACACCTACAGGAAACTCATTTTGTCTGTGGCAGACCCACTTGCTGCTGAAGTCCATATTTTCAATGTAAAAAGCCATGAGTCAGGTGTTGTTGTACGATATGCTAAAATGCACAAAAACTTCCCCAAGTTCAGTTTCTGCTTTACTTCCCTCATTCTACCAAGCCACGCAGTAGAGGTTTGTAAAAACTTCAGTTAACTGGAAAGTGAAAAGACAAAGAAAGGTATTTGGCAAAATGCAACTCTAAATATGTGCTTAAAGCAACAAAGAAACCAAGAAGAAGACAAAGAAGTCAAAGACAAAGAAGTCCAAGAGAACGACAAAGACGAAGACGAAGAAGAAGAAGAAGAAGAAGAAGAAGAAGAAGAAGAAGAAGAAGAAGAAGAAGAAGAAGAAGAAGAAGAAAGGGAAGAAGAAAAGAAGAAGGGGAAAGAAAGAAAAACAAAAAGTAGTGCTAATGTGTGGGGTGTTGTCTCCAATGCCTCAGCCTCATTTACAAAGGAAAGGATCAAAATTTGTGGAATGGAAGTGTCACTGTGTAAAATGGACTTAGCCCCAAGACACTGATGGTATGTCTGGCCCAATATGTAAGTCCAACCCAGGGCAGAGACTGGAGCCTGGTGGAGGCTGAGGCCAAGACCCAGGAGTTGAGGCCCCTGGGGCTGAGGTGGCAGAGGCTTTGCTGAACCCTCATGTCTCTGCCTTTTGGGGCCTGCAGGGCTGCAGCATGGATGCGGTGGTAGAAAACTGTGTAAGGCAGGAGGTCCTGGGCTCCACTGCATGCTGCACACCCCTTGTGTGGCCTGAGCACAGGAAGATTCAAGTCTTCCTTGCTGGAAAAATAGACTCTTAAGAAGGTTCTGGGTGTCCTTTAAAAGACACAGATGAGCACAGTGACTTCTCAAGTAGGGAGGGAGGGACACCCACTGCAGCGGGATCCAAATGGCTTTATGTGTTGGGGGTTTAAAAGTTAGTCATGAATGATGTGTTGCCTTTCTGAATAAAAAGACTCATTTTATATATCTATAAAGTGATGCTTGAATGTTCTTCTATATGCTTATCCTACATTACAGATAAAAGAAAATTAAGTCATCCATTTCCACTCACCTATTCAAGAAAATACCAACTATTTATTGTTAAGTGAATTGAACAGGAGAGAAGTAATATTGAGTGGAGCACTATAAATAATGCAGTGGTACATAACATGGAAAACCACAAAGGCATCCCTCCCAGGATGAGAGGTCTGCCACTGACCAGCTCCTCTCTCCTGTCCTCACCTGCTGTGCAGGCCTGCGTCTCTTCACTACTGGGTGGAGAGAGCGCCAGGACACAAGATTTCTTCAATCGCAGGAAAGATCACGGACATGGACTAGGACATGGCATTCTTTCAGCATTTTCAGTGGCTGTCATTTATAATTAACTCAGCAGCTGTGCTGTGGAACATTCATGGTTTCTAACGGACCACACCTTAACTGATTAAGAAGAGAATATGGTGTCTATCAATCTCATTTTTTATAATGACACTTAGAAGTGGAATTTCCAGGCTAAATGTATATAAGATGAATTTGAAGGTAACAGATATTTCACCTGAATCCTCAGCATAGAGTTAAAGCCTGGTAGAGGAAGACTGAGTCTGCTCAGATCTCTGTGGAGATCTGAAGTCAGAGAGATGGTCCAGGCAGAGGTGCAGGACACCATGGCTAAAAAAGGCCCAGTCCAGGCTGCCTCATCCATCAGTGAGTTCTAAGGAAAGCGTCACACACTCCACACTGGACAGGAGAAAGCTGAAATGGTTCCAGAGCTCCTTCCTACATGCCTGAGGCCCCCTGTCTCATTCAGGGGAGCTCTGTATGAGAAGGTCAGTCTGTTACAGAGCTCAAATTGACTGAATGTTTTCCACCCAGGTGCAGATCTGAACTGCCACATGTGGACTCACCATAGCTATGGAACAGGACAGGTGTTTACAGGGTGAAGGCCAGGTGATGGAGGCACTGCAGGCAGGTCAGGGTACAAAGACTTAAATAAGAGACCAGGCCCTCACCAGCCCCAGTTTCCTCCAGCAGTAACCAAACCATGCAAGAGTGTGCATTAAAAACTGAGTAACTGAAAGGAGTTACTCACAAAATTATATATTATGGAGATAGTTTGAAGATACAAAGGTAAATGGTAGCATCCATAAATAAAATGAGATGTGATCCTTAAAGGATATGTGGTGTCCATTGATGTCCCTGAACCACACACATCAGAAGGAAACAGTCTGATGAACAGAGCAATAAGGAGCACAGGCAATGGGTAAACATCACAGCTGCTTAATAACAACAACAAAGCTGGGATACAATAAGTGCACTGGTGAATTTTATCCAGTATATAATAAACAATGAATACTGATTGGTTTTCAATTCTTCTATCAAGTTGGAGAAAAAACCACCCCCAACTTCTTTTAAGTGACAAGTTATCCTGAGAATGAAGCCAGACAATAATGTGTTAAAAATAAAATAAATGAAAACACTCTGTTGGCTAATATTCCTAACGAACAAAAGTATTCAGCTAAATGTTTGCCACATTAACTCACCAGCATGTTCAAAATTAACCAACACGATCAACACTGGGCTAAATCTCAGTGGTGCAAGAATGTTCCCTCTCGCACAAACTATTGTGTCGCTTACCACATTCACAGCATACAGCACAGCTAACCCCTGAAGAGATTTGGAAAAACAGCTTTGAAAAGCTCAAAAGGTCACCATTTTTTCATGATAAAAATCATTCATAAACTATAAGTAGGAGGAATGGACCTCAGCACAGCATGACAAGCTCCATCCTTGACATGGTGCTCAGGGGCTGAAAAGCTGCAAGCTTAGCTTCTAGGATCAGGAAGGAGACAAGGCATGCAACTCTTTTCAACATACAGTACTAGAAGTCCTGGCCATAGAATTTAATCCAGAAAGAGAAAGCAAAGCCTTCCAAATCAGAAAGTAAGAATTAATTGTTGTTGCTGTTCTCCTGAGGGTGCAGCATTGTATATAAGAAATTTAAACTCCATTGACAACCATATAGAACAAATTCACAAATCACTTAAATAGCAGGATACATGAGCAACATGCCCTAATCAATTCATTACTATGTACTACAAACAAATTGTAGCCTCAAATACAAAGAACACAATTCATTTCACAAATAATCAAAAATAACTAATGATTAGGTTAAATTGAAGCAAACTCACATCTTCTTGGAATGCAATAAGTAGAAGAGCACTAACAGAAGAAAAGCCATACTGTGATGAGGGATGGGAAGAATTCATGTTATAATGTACATTCTACCCAGAGCAACCAGGTGTTTTAGTGCCATTCCTGTCAAAGTATCAGTGCCATTTTCCTAGAAACATAAAAAAAATATGAAAATTCACAAGGAAGTACAAAGAGTCATCCTATAGCCATAGAAAGAACATTAAAAGTAGAGGGATCAAAATAGTAGTTTCCAGGTACTATAAAGTAACAGTAGTCAAAAGGGTTTTACACTGGAAGAAAAGGACCACAGACTAAAAAAGCTTGCCCAGATGCACATCAAGTGACAAAATCACTAGGAGTTTTATTTATTTCTTCTTTCCTTTCTTTTCCTTTCCTTTTCTTCCCTATTTTTTCATTTTCTTTTTATAGTCAGGGTCTCCCTGTGTCATTGTAGCCTGAGCTGAACTCAGAATATGTTGCAGGCTTGTCTGGAACTCCCACGAATCCTGCTGCCTCAGCCACTTGAGTACAGGCATTACAGGCATTTTCACCATTCCTTGCTCAGCCAATAAGTTTTTAACAACACTATGATGAGACCGGGTCTGGTGGTGTGGCTTGTAATCCTAGCAGTCTGGAAGGCTGAGTCAGGAGCATCACAAATTCAAGTTAAGCCTCAGCAATTTAGCCATTTATTTAAGGACCTGGCTTAAAACAAGAAAAGTGTTAAAAGGTGAAGACAAAGAAGCCAATGAAAGCTCTGTATTCAAGTCCTAGAAATTGAACAGCAACAACAACAACAACAACAACAACAACAACAACAACAACAACAAAAACCTTACAACTGACACCAGGAGGGAAAATAAATTTTTACACTGGCCTAGCCTTCTGGAAGGGAGTGTGCCCCAAGTAGCTTTAACCTTCCCACCTTTTTTGTGATTTGACTTCAAACAATCATCAAATTTCATGAGGAATCAAAAAAAAAAAAAAAAAAAAGAAAGAGAATGTGCTTCAAAGACACTAAGCCTCAATCCTAGTGCAGAAGGCATTTGGAGTGATCTTGTGAAGTGCCTGCTGACCACATTTAGAAAAGCAGAGAATCTACTAACAGTGTTAATGGGATTTTCAGTCCTACTCACTGTGAAAGAAGCTGCAGGTGAGGAATGTGGCGGACAGCTTAACTAGAGTGACTCCATTTACAAAGTGTCAGAAGACCAAAGCCAAACATTTTATTGCATGAATAAACAACACTGCTACCAATTGCGAACTCAGGATAATATACACCTGTAATCCCAGCATTCTGGGAGAGGGAGGAATGATGAAGAAAGGTTTAAGCCTAGCCTGGGACATTTAGAAAATTAGTGAGACCATGTCTTAAAATTTGTACCAAACCAAAGCTTTTACAAATGTATGAAAATATTAATCTTTAAGAAATCTCAGAAGTCACTGAACAAGGTACTTTAATCACTATTAATCTATACTTATTTTATCTTTAAAAAGTGTATCTTTATATGATTCTTATTATTATTTCAAAATAAAAATAGTAATCCCTTGTCAAATTCTGGTACTAAATATAAATTTAGGACAGAAAAAAAAAACAGAATGATCAAAATCTCTTCATACTGAACTACCCAAATCCTAAGAGGATATATTCAGCAGCATATCTACAGTCATCTAAGTAAAAAGCCTTTAAAAATTTGAAAGAGTACAAACACCTGGAAGAACATCAATGTCTCCATGATGGTAAACCTTATGCTAGGTGTGCTGACTAAAGTACACATGCAAGAGAACCTCACAAAGATTTCTCACTAGAAAGTCTATTGTTGACTTTTTATTTTTATCTTTTTTTGCTCCCTTTCTTCTTTCCTTTTTTCTTCAGACAGGGTTTTGCTATGCAGTTCAGTCTGACCTCGATCTTCCCTTGTAGCCCAGGATGACCTAAAACTCACCACAAACTTTCTACCTCAGAGGGCTAGAATGACAGGTGTGCAACAACATCCCTGATTGTGTTTTCCTCTTTAAATTTTCTCCAAAACAAAACTCCTCAAAGTTTTTGATATTCTCAAAGTTCATCAGGTTGGTTATACAAAACCAAATCAGAAAGTACCAAAAACACCCTGAAGGACTTTCAAAATCCTCACCAACATATAACACAATATAACATAACAGAGCATAATATAGTATAGCAAAATAACACAAAACAAAATAAAAAAGGAACCACATAACTCTGCTTTAAACATCTGCTTCCAAAGATACAGCAAGAATTTCTAAGTTATCCATACACCAGCAATATGATGCATTTTCTTTGAAATAAATGTCAGTATCCACTCAAATGCTTGTGTAAGAATGAGTGTGGCAGCTTCCTTTTGAAGTTCGACCCAAAAACATAAAAAATGGCCATCACAAGATGGGTGACAGGTGCATGTGCTTGGTTCAGCCACATAATAGTGGGTGGTGGCAGCACAGAGAGAGCCCAGCATGGAAACATTGCTTCAAGGAGACCAACAAAAGAGTATTACAACTGAAAAGGCTCAGCACCATCACCTCTAGGAAAGGGAAACTGCCCATCAGGGACACAAAGCCCATGGTCTGATTGGCATGGGAGAAAAGGAAGTGACAGCAGCAGCTAGGAGACAAGTTCCATAGGAATGATGTACATGTGTTCTTCATCAGTATGGGGTAATGATGTCACCTCCCCTTGTACTCACCACCTGCTGTCCCCCCTCCCTGGAGGTCAGAGGTTTGAGCACTACAGTGTATAGCTGAGTTGAACATCTAAGGATGAATAAATAATCATTCCTAAGCACGTGAGAGTAAAACTGGCTATGAATCCTCCTCCCCGGATATATGGGGTTTATAACATGAGAACATCACATTGTTTGGTAAAATTATTATGGCTATTCTGCTTCCTAATGGAACTGAAATGAAACTAATATAAGCCCAAGAAAGGAAGTCATCCTAACATTTGACGAATCTTTAACAGAAGACAATGTGTCTTTCATCCTCCGAGACAATGGATCCTTTGGATGGACATTTCTGTTTGGCACCCAGCCTGACACATCTGAAGCATCTACATGTTTGCTGCATTAAAATTTTCAAAGTCTAAATGTAAACACAGTTTTCTAGCATTTTAACTTGTTGCTTCTAAGGAGGACATAGATTTGTTCCACAACAAAAATAAAGGTGATATCACAGAGGAAGGCCAAATTGTGGACCCCAGTGCATGACCTCACTTTCTTGGTGACAGGTCCAAACAGAACTCTGAAGGCTCAGGTCACCAGGCACCTTGGTCTGGTGACAGTTGGTCTTTACAGACAGTTGGCTCAAGACAGTGAACAGGGAGCAGGTTATGCTGCTTTCCCAGGACACGGGACCCCAGCCTCAGGATCCCACATAGGTAGACCATGTGGGAATGGCTGAAAAAATGGTTCACTCATCCCAGAGCCTTCAGGATGATTGCCGGCAAATGTCAAATGACAAGCACATTAAAGGACAGGGCTCATTGTCCCCAGCCTTCTGGGACCCAGAGGCAGGAGAGAGACCAGGACAGGTATCACAAGACTCAGCCAAAGCCACTCAGACTCACTGAGTCCAGCAGAGTAACATTAAGGCCTGACCACCACTGTGAATCCCCCTACACAATTCCTGCCCTAAGTCAAGTGTGACTGGGTCTGACATGTCCTGAGGGCAGATACTCATGGGCAGGTGCAGGTCCGGAGGGGATGCAAGCCTGGGCCACTGTCAGGTTCCCACCCAGACCGGGCTGGCGGAGCAGAAGGGCAGCACCCCTGTCTAATCCACAGTCTCCAGATTCCTCTTCTGTCTTCCTGGGTAGAAATATGGGACAGAGCTGTCTGTCTTACAGAAACATAAGATTATCTGTGTTCACAGAGAAAAACCAGTGTTGTCTCAGAGCCTCAGAGCCTCTGGCTTCCTACCAGCTGTACTCTGCCTCAGCAGAGTGGCATATAGGACACCAGTCTAGAGGCAGTCACAAAGCTATGTGTTCCATGGCCTTGCAGCAGACTCTGGGACCCACAACAGGTGCTGGCTCAGGCACAAAGTGTGTGTACAGAAAGGACTATAGAGACTCTCAGATGACAGAAAGTTATCTTTGGGTCAGTGCTACACTGTACTTAACTGACAGCATTTGCATGAAACTCTAGCCAGGGTTATTGACACTCTGATTATGCATGGAAGTTTTAAAAATGTTTTCTAAGGAAAGTAGAAATAGAAACAGTTATGTACAGCTATGTTTCACTGCAATACACTGACAGCAATGAACCCAGCAGACAATGTCATGAGGCTGGGGATATGCACATCACCACCTCCATAAGGCCAAAGTTTCTACAAATGCTGGAGGTAAAATATGGAAATACTTTAACAACAAAAACAGTTGAAATAAAATATCCTGAATATGCACTTAATATACCAAATATAAACTAGGCCTGGTGGCTCTTGTGTGGAGCCCAGTACTTGAGACACTAAGGAAGGAGAATTGTTGGAGACCACTCTGGGTTATAATGTGACCTCAAAGCCAGCCTGAACTTCATAGCAACATGCTTCCTCAAAAAGATAAATACATCAAATCTAATGAACGTAATAGTGTACTAGTGATGGCCTTGTGACATTAGCATGACTATCATATTTACACTGACCTGTAGTCTACTGGAAAACCTAAATCACAGCTGACTTCACAATAAAATATCACATCATTTATCAAATGGAGTACATCAGTTAGTATTTGTTGTTCGTCATTGGTGTTTGGTGGAGATGGAGCAGTGCTTGCTGCTGCTCTCCACAGAAAAATGACTATTGCTGCAGTAACAGGAATCTGCATGAATCACTGCAATATGATTAACTCTTAACTCTTTGTGGAAGAGACCCACTAAAGGAAGCACTGCACTAATGAGAATTACTAATTTTAGTCTTTTGAATACTTTAAAAACTGACTTCAGTAGTAGCTGAACTACTTAACTACATTTCCACCAAGATTAAATAGTTCCTTTTCTCCTGTAGTCTTCTGAATGTTCTTTAGATCTTATGGTGATTATTTCTCTCTGCAATGAAATGATGTCCCTATTTGCATTTCTCTATTGTGCAAAAATGCTCAATAGTTCTTCAAGTATTTCTTGGCAATTTGTACATATTCTGAAAAATGTGCATTCCTTTCACGTTCCTATTGGTTTTACATGTCAGCTGTCAGGGAGTAATATGCAAAATTTCTCTCATTCTGTAGTATATTTCTTCATCCTTTTGGTTTGACTTTTTTTGTGGCTTGTATGCTTATGCAGGAGGATTAAAATCTTACAAAGTCCTTTTTGCTTCTTTTGTTACCCTATCTTATTTTCTACACAAAACAGCAGGAATAGTTTTAGAACATGGAATGTTCGGCTCTTTCATGTTTCACTATGTTTTACTCCAGTAGAGGCATATTTGAGACTGCTGCACAAATTACCAAAAGAGTACACTTCCTGAGTAAAAGAAAAATCACAATTTGCAGTAGTGATTATTTTACCCTATCGTACATTTATATTCTTGACCTCAACGTACTTGTTTCCTTAAACTTCAAATGCAGACATAAAAACAACTGTTTCACATTCTGCTAACCCATATAGCAATTGCCTCCCAAAGTCAGATTCAAAGCCATCATCATCCCATCTCATTCTCTCCTGATGCTTGAACTAAAGAAATCATCTTTAGCCTAATCTTTATAGGTAACTCCTTACCAATGCAATTATTTAAATACAAAATGATCAAAAATTGCATATTTTTTGTTAGTTTTTATAAAATAACAAGGAATATAAATGTGACAATTCTACTGTATTCAATACAAGAATGAATGGGTTAAACTGACAACTGCCCAAATAATGCTCAGGATGGTCACTGCGAAAACAAATGTGCTTCACAAGTGATTCTCTGGAATAACTACTACATGGCCAACTGATAAAAAGACAACTACTGATGTGCAATTGTGAGTATTAAAAAATGTTGATGCTGGGGAAGAAACGGAGGAGATCTAAAGCATTAAGCAACATCTGCAGAACTTGAAGATATATTTTGAGACAAGGTCACTCTAATTGTGTAAGTTAGACTCAACTTCCTCTTCCACTAATTTAAGCCTGCTGAGGTGCTAGCATTACAAGCATGCATCAACAGGACCAGCAAGATTTACTTTCATGGTAAAATGAGAAAGTGCATGTATTCAGGATATATGTCTTATAGATCCAGTATTCTATTATTAGCTGTAATACAAACTCCAAATATTCCCATTGATGGTAAGCAGAAATATGCTGCAGGGGATCTGGCCACATGCTGTAGTGCATAGAGGCTGACTGTAGTGCACATTGTCTTTTACTTTGTGAAGTATATAAGGGTCTTCAGGTACAAAATAAATATAGTTTTAGTGGTAATTACATAAGAGGTGAGTAATTTATTTCCCAAGAATAATTGAGACTTGGGCAAGCTATCTTCACTGGATTATGGGTATTTACTGCAATGTTCACTTGTGTTTTCATGACACCACAGTTTTTAACAACATAATTCCTAAGCAGATTTTGTATTCAACAACACTGCATTAAACACGTTAGAAATTACATGAATGTTAAAACGGAAGTGAAAACCACAGGCCACAGGAAAGCAACTGGGAATCATCGCCCAGTGTATGTGTTTAAAGATAATCACTACACACGACAAATGTCATACACTGGTCCTTATAAATAAAGTGATATGCCATTGTATAAATCCACAATTCAGTAAACCAGAACACAATCTGAATCTTAATTTAGCAAATTTACTTTTTATTGTGTTGACAGCTCAAAATTTAGGTTTCCCTTCATGCCATTATTTCAGTATTTTAGGAAAAAACAGTAATAATTACAAAACATATAATGCATTCACAGCATCAAGGAATGAAATAAAGGCATTTGCATGATACAACCAATAACAACCTTTTCCCTCAAAACAACTCCATATTTAAGAAAAATTGATTTCAAAGTATGGTTACTCATAAATCATGCCAAATTTTATAATTTCTGGAGATATATATATTGTGATGTGCTTTTGGAGACAAGTTATGATTCTGTCAGTATGGCAAAATCAGAAATTCACAGTAGTATGGTTTACATTTGGTACATGTGGGGAAACCTTACTAGCAAATAAAGATGTAATATAAACATAACAAGTAAAATTCTGATGGTTAGAAAAACAAAGGTTTACTTAAATGACAAATACTGGCTCCACTGAGAAACAAAATCAGGCAACATAATTTACATGGTATGATATCCAGTGATGCTAGGAAATCAGCAGATGTCTTGTCACAACTTGGAAAACATAACATTCATTAATGTTCAAGTTATGTGAAAAGAACACAACTTTTTCAAAAACACATGCTCCAAGCCTCTATAAATGTATATCTTAATGCCAAATATTGCATCAACTTCAGAAACATCATTTATGAAATAGAAAATGAAGCATGTGCATCAAAAGATTAAAACAAAGCCATGTTAAAATTACAATTCCCCCCAAAAAATAAGAGACTAGACTAATATCACTCTGAACAGTGAATAATAGTATTGCTCAATTTTATATCATAATGCTACAGAATCAGCATTGGGTTTCTTAGTGTCACTTCTTCTTCAGAGTATCTGTGCATTACATTATGCATTATATTATTTGTTCCAATAAATAGGTTATAAATTATTCCCATGTGTGAATCTCTATATGTATATCTATCCTTTCTGTGTTATGGGGGAAAACAAATCAAAATAAGACAACAAAACAAATTCCTAGAAAATCATGATATGAAAGAGACATATAAGACTACAGTATTAGGTGATATACAGTACTTACTATGCTTTCTCTTGTTATTTTCAATAGAATTGTCCACATCATCAGGGACTATATAATTAAGCATAACATTATATAGCTATTTTTATAAAAACACAACTTTGAAGACGTCGTAGGATGTGAAAGCAGTTAATAATCAAACCTGATGTAGAACCCATGGTTTCCTTCCAGTACCAGCGAGTCAGGCCAAGGCACGGAATCCCATCCCAGTCTGGAGGAACTCCCTTCCTCACCTGGGGACCAGGTGGTTGCCCACTTTGACCAGTGAGTTGGGACCAGCAAGTCAGAACCAGGGAGTCGGGCCAAGGCACAGAATCCTTTTTGAGTCTGGGGAAATTCTCTTCCTCACCTGGGGATGAGCCCGCAGATTCCTGCCGGGACCAGCGAGTGGGGCTGAGGAACAGATTCCAATTCCAGTTTGGGGGAACTCCCTACCTTGCCAGCAAATTCAGCCGAGTCATGGAATCCCATCCCAATCTGGGTGAACTCACTCCCTCACTTGGAACAATAATTGAAGCTTGAAAATACAGCAAAATGACAAAATGAAAGACCAAAATGCAATTTCAAACATCCATCCCATCCCAAAAAATCCTAGGAGCCATGTGCATAGAAGAAAACACATTCCACATAACTGAAATACCTGAAATAATAGTAACTGAAATAAAGAAGCAACTTTGGGAAGCATTAAAGAAATTTAAACTAGAAATGATCTCGTAGGCAAAAAAAGAAATGTTAAAAGAAATGAAGGAGATTCTAAACATATCTAAAGGAGATACAGTTAAAAAATTGGAGGAACTAAACAAAAAGATAGAATCCCTGGATGAACTCTATAAGAAACAAACAGAATACATAAAGCAGATGCAAAATGATATACAGGAAATCAAAAACTCCACTGAAAGTTGTAAAAACTGCCTCAATGAATATGAAGATAGAATCTCAGACCTCGGAGACAAGATTGTAGCCAGTGAACAGAAAAGGAAAGATCTTTTAAAAATAACAAGAAATCAGGAAATAACTATTGAACACCTGAAAGATGATGCAAAGCGGGACAACATAAGGTTGATAGGGATAAATGAAAAAGAAGGGGACAACGTAAAGGATGTCAAGAGGATATTTAGAGAAGTAGTAGCTGAAAATTTCCCAAACACGAGATTGGAAACTGATATCAAGATCAATGAAGCATATAGAAGTCCAAATAGCCATAACCGGAATAAATCTACACCCAGACATATAATAATGACCATCCCAGAAATTGAGCAAATGAATAGAATATTAAAAGCTGTCAGAGAGAAGAGACAGATCACCTATAAAGAAAAACGTATCAGAAGCACAGCAGAATTCTCAGCACAAACAATGAAGTCAAGAAGAGCATGCAGCAAAGTATTTCAGATCCTAAAGGAAAATGATTTCCAACCTAGACTGTACCCTGAAAAACTGTCCTTCAAATTCGATGGAGAAATAAGATACTTATATGACAAAGAAAAGCTGAAAAACTTCATGATCACCAAGCCAACTCTGCAAAGAATACTGAAAGACAGCCTAGATACATTTAGGGAAAAATCACTAAACAAAACAGACAGTTAAAAAGAGCAGAAAGATAAAGATGCAACAGCAGAAAGATAACATGTCAACAATAAATCAATATATAACAGTTCTAACCATTAATGTAAATGGTCTCAATGGACCAATTAGAAGAAACCTACTGGCAGAATGGATTAAGAAACAAAATCCAAACATATGCTTTCTACAAGAAACCCATCTAAACCCAAAAGGATATTCACAGACTGAAAGTCAAAGGATTTAACACAATACTTCATGCAACAGGAACCAAAAAAAAGGGGGGGGGGTTGCTATTCTGTTTGCAGACAATGTGAACTTCAAGCCAATAATGATCAGAAGGGATAAAGAAGGTCACTACATACTGGTTAGGGGAAAACTCCAAGAGGAAGAGAAAACTATCTTAAATTTATATGCACCAAACTCCAGAGCACCCAGTTATATAAAACAAGTACTAACAAAAATGAAAAATCAAATTAGAATTAACACAATTATAACAGGAGATCTTAACACACCACTGACACCAATTGGCAGATCAACCGGACAGAAATGACAAAGAAATAAAAGAACTGAATTGAACCTATGAACAAATAGACTTAACACATATACAGAGTATTCCACCCAACAACAACAGCATACACATTCTTCTCAGTATTACATGGGTCATTCTCTAAAATAGACAATATATTAATTCACAGAGCATATTTAAATAAATGCAAAAGGTTTGAAATTATCCCTTGCATGCTATCAGACCATACCACTATGAAATTAGAAATTAATGATACGATACTGCAGAAATCCCACAAACACATGGAAACTGAATAACACTCTTGAGTAATCAGTGAGTCACAGAGGAAATTAAAGAAGAAATAAAACAATACCTACAAACAAATGGAAACACAAATACAATGTACCAGAATCTGTGTGATGCAATGAAAGCTGTCCTCTGAGGAAAATTTATTGCACGAGTTCCCACATTAGGAAAACAGAACGAATACAAATAAATAACCTGATGTTATACCTCAAACATCTAGAAAAAAAAGATCAAGTCAAGCCCAAAGCCAAAAGAAAAGAAGAAATTATAAAAATCTGAGCAGAAATCAATGCAATAAAGACTTAAAAAAAATCCAAAAAATCAATGAATCAAAGACCTGGTTCTTTGAAAGAATAAATAAAATCGAAAAGCCCCTAGCCAACCTTATTTAAAAAATGGAAGAAAAATTTCAAGTCCATGCAATAAGGAATAAAAGATGTGAAATTACTGCAGACCCTATTGAAATACAGAAGATCATCAACACCTATTTCAAAAACCTCTACTCTCAAAGGTTTTATAACACAGAAGAAATAGACAGATTCCTAAAGCATATGAAGTACCAAAGCTAGGTCATGAAGATGTAAAGCTACTGAATAACCCAAATTCTATTAATGAAACTGAAAACATAATAAAAATCATTACCTACAAAGAAGAGCCCAGGCCCAGACGGATTCACTGCAGAATTCTACAAGAAATGCAAAGAAGACCTAATGCCAACACTCCTCAAACTCTTCATTGAAATGGAAAGGCAAGCAATCCTACATAAATTGTTCCTAGAAGCAAATATTACTCTAGTACCAAAACCGGAGGAGGACCCAACTGAAAAAGACCAATCTCCCTAATGAACAAAGATACAAAAATCCTCAATAAAATATTGCCAAATAGGATGCACCACATCAACAAGAAGATCATATACCATGACCAAGTGGAATTCATACCAGGCATGCAGAGATTGTTTAATATATGTAAATCAATAAATGTAATACACCATATCAATAGAGCCAAAAGTTATAATCACGTGATCATCACTATAGATGCAGAAACAGCTTTTGATAAGGTTCAACATTCATTTATGATAAGAACCATGCAGAAAATTGGAATAGATGGTCCTTACCTCAATATAATTAAGGCCGGCAATGACAAAACAACAGCCAGTACCATACTAAATGGTCAAAATCTGAAGGCCTTTACTTTAAAATCAGGCACAAGACAAGGATGTCCTTTATCACAGCTCCTATTTAATATAGTACTGGAAATACTGGCCAGAACAATTAGAAAAAAGAGAGAAATAAAAGGCATAAAGATAGGAAAAGAAGAAGTTAAATTATGATTATTTGCAGATGACATGATACTTTATGTAGCAGATCCCCAAAGTTCCACTGAAAGACTCCTAGATATAATAAATAAACTCAGTAATGTAGCTGGATACAGAATCAATACTCAAAAATCAATAGCATTCCTATACACTAACAACAAAGTCACAGAGACAGAAATAAGAGAGGCCATACCCTTCACACTAGCAACCAAGAAAATGAAATATTTAGGAATTACTCTCACGAAAGAAGTGAAAGGCCTATACAGGGAAAATTATAACACACTGAAAAATGAAAGTGAAGATGATCTCAGAAAATGGAAAGACATCCCTTGCTCATGGATAGGAAGAATAAATAATGTGAAAATGGCCATTCTCCCAAAACTTTTATACAGATGCAATGCAATCCTGATAAAAATACCATCAACATACTTCATAGAACTTGAGAAATCATCCCTAAAATTCATCTGGAATGAGAAGAAACCAAGAATAGCAAGGAGAGTTAGAGGCAACAAAAGCAAGGCAGGAGGTACAACAATCCCTGACTTGAAGTTATACTACAAAGCAACTGTAGTATAATCAACATCGTACTGGAACCAAAACAGAGCCGAAGATCAGTGGAATAGATGAGAAGATACAACCACAACTACAAACACACTCGAGTACCTTATTAGGATAAAGGGGCCAAACATGTTCACTGGAAGAATGACATTCTCTTTAATAAATGGTGGTGAAAAACTGGCTCTCGATATGCCTAAAACTAAAACTAGACCCATGCCTATCACCATGTTCTAAAATAAAATCTAAACGGATCAAAGATCTAAATATTAAAACAGAAACACTAAATCTATTGGAAGACAAATTGGGCAAAAACCTTGAAGACATAGGAGTAGGTAGAGAATTCATGAACAGGACTCAAACTGCATGGGAAATGCTTCCCAGAATCAATAATTGGGATCACCTCTTTTTCAAAAGTTTCTGCACATCAAATGAAATCTCCAGTATAGTGAAAAGAAAACCCACAAACTGGGAAAAAATCTTAGTGAACTGCCCCTCAGACAGAGGACTTCTGTCTAAAACATATAAAGCATTTTAAAAAAGGAGATCACCAAAATTCAAAGACCCAATCCAAAAATGAGCATCTGAGATGAATAAACAATTTTGAGATGAAGAAATACAAATGACAAATAAATACATGAAAAAATGTTCACCATCCATTGTCATTAGAGAAATGCAAATTAAAACCACACTGAGATTTCATCTCACTCCTGAAAGAATGGCCAAGATCAAGAAAACCACCAACAACAAATGTTGGAGACGCTGTTGGGACAAAGGAACTCTCCTGCACTTTTGGTGGGAGTGTAGACTGGTACAACCATTGTGGAGCTCAGTCTGGAGATTTCTCAGAAAGCTGGAACTGGAAGCACCTTTTGACCCAGCTATTCTACTTCTAGGCATATTCACAGAAGAACTGAAAGTATCATTCCACACTGATATATGTGCACCCATTTTTATTCCAGCACAGTTTGTAATAGCCAGATCTTGGAAACAACCTAAGTGTCTATCAACTGAGGAATGGATAAAAATTTATGGTGTTTTTATACAATGGAGAACTACTCAGCTAAAAGAATGATCACATTGACATATAAATAAATGGACACAGACTGAGACCATACTCATAAGTGAAATAAATCAAACTCACATGTATAAATACCAAATATATTCCCTAGTATAAGAAATGATAATACATAGAAGTATGTGGTAATCATGATACCCAATCATATTGGTTTGAATCCATATAATGTTTTCAATCATTAAGTGCAATGGTTTTGCCCTGGGTTTTTTGATTTTAGTACCGAAAATAGCTGTTCAGAAGAAAATAACACATCATAAAAGCTAGTGCTGATTTAATATCATCTCCTTTGGAACTCCCATCAAGTTGTTGTACATGTTTCCACTGGATTTAACATGTTGTATCGTAATATATTTTACTGTGATAATATAAAACATTTTTTTACAGCCGAAGAGATAATATAGAAATTGTTGTTCATTTTCTGTTAACTGGTTCTAAATATCCTGTAATTCTTTCATTGTATTGAATGGCTTCACACTGTCTTGATGTGATTTATTCTATAGTATACAAAGTTATACTCAAATAATTCAAGGAAAGAGGCACTATGGTGACTACTATTATGTTAGATTACCTGGTGGTGAAACCAAATGATGCTTTAATTGTTCAGTTCTGACCTGTGTTGTTCTATTACAATGTCTCTTTTATCTCGATCTACACCCTTTTAAAAAAATTATTCTATTTTTTTTTCAATTAAAGGAAAACTAAATTTAAAAATAGCGGGATATATTATAGTAACATTTTGTTTTCCTATTAATCTGATTTGAACCCCAGTATTGCTCTCCCTATCTTGTTCTGCCTGATTTTACTATATTCTATTTTGTTTGATAGTATCAAGTTTAAGAGTATAGGCAACCACTTTGTAGGCAATAAGATTTACTATGATGCCCATTATGGTTTGACTATTATCTTCTTTTGAAATTCGGTAAGGTTTCCAGTGTAGATTTTATTGGTCTTGTTCTGTAATGTTTTGATCAATTCTATCATACCTGATGATATAGGAAACTTTTTAAAAATAGCAAGAGGCACAGTGGTAACCATTCTTGATCACCTGATATTCTATTTTTGCATCAAGTACTATGCCCATCCTTATGTTTTAACCAACTGTGTTTTGTTAACTCACTTGAGATCTTGTTCTCTTCAAAAAAAGTAATAAGGACTATGGGAGTAAAAAAAAACCTAAACGTGTAATTGTTATTGTGAAGAAGAGAGGAAAGGAAGGTGGTCTAAGGGAAGTAAGTGCCTGTTTGAGTGTGTAGGAAGGAAAACCATATTACTGAGCTTTTGTTGGATCATTGAACAGAATTGTCTGCAGTCTCCCTGTAGGAATGTTCAGTTTATATGCTTTAATTTTTATAATTTGGACAACTGTTTCTAAGAAGACAATATGTAACCTATTAACTAGTGATTTCTTACTGTATTTTATAATTGAAATTCTGTATTATTTGTATCCCTTTACTGCTTTGCTTTTTCATGTTCTTTTTTTTCTACTTAAATAAAAAAATTAAACCTGGAATTTATATCTTTTATTTATTTATTTTTTGGTACTGGGGATCAAACTGATGACCTCACACTTGCCAGGCAGGGGCTTAAGCCACTGAGCCAAATCCCAAGCCCCCACAATATATATCTTTCACATCTTATCATCTTCAGAAGAGTTGCCTCTACTCTTGGACTTGATACCAGCAATCATACCAAATGTGAATAAAATCAGTCAAGGCCAAATAACATTCAAACAAACCAGCTTAAAATAAGATCAGTCATAGTAAGACAATGTAAGTAATACAGGATTTCAGTTTTAGTTAATAGGAAATTAAGAACAATTTTACCACCATGGTATAACCTGCCATTTTTGGGTTATCTCTATGCACCCTCAAATCTATTATGAGTAGATAGACCAGAACAAAATATAATCAAACTAAACAGAGCAACAGAACTACTGTAGCTTTTAAATCCTGACACACTTTTAACAATGTGCTCTGCCTTCTTTATTTAGGCAATTCCTCACCTTTCTCCTTCTCAGGATACTATTATTCACTGTTCAGAGTGATATTAGTTTAGTCTCTTATGTTCAATTTCAGCATGCATAAAAATAAAGACATCTACTATGAAGAGAATGAGACACATTATGGTAATCATTATCAACTTCCCCAAAATAAGTCTTGAAGATCAAAAAAGCCTTTATCACCCTGTAATTATTTGATTAGTTCTATAATGTTAGGTACATATTCAATGCTTGTGAAGATGGGAACAACTATTTTGAAGAAAACTAGAGACAGTAAGATAGAAAATGAACATCTCAGTGGACTTGCTTTGAAACCTGTGTTTCCTTAACTTGTTTCCTTATGAACTGTTCTGTTTTGTCATATTTAATCTTACCATCTTTAAGATAAAAAAACAAGTTTGTAGAACAGATAAACATAGTAATAAGTTTTTGTTGGATCACTGACATGAACTGTTTGCAGTGTCATTATTTGAATATCACTTTGTATGCTTTAATTTTGCAACTTGAACAATTACTTCTAAGATGATAATATTTAACTAATCAACTAGTGATTTCTTACTGTTTATTTTTCAGAACTTCTGTATTATTTCTACACTTTTTGGTTTTTTTCTTTAAATAAAAATAATTCACAAAAAATATAAAAATTAAGGTTTAAAGACAAAATATTAAGTACATAGACACTATCCATACTTGAAAGTGAAAAGCCCATTTCAGTTTAGCATGTTTAATTACAAGATGCCATGTTGAAGCACAAAGACACTTTAAAAAATCTAAAGAGGTATAAGTGATTAAGTGAAAATCATACAAAATATGTACTTGAGTAGAGCTCCACTTCAGATTTGTAATTTCTGAAGAAATATTGATATCAAACTTCTGTATTGATTATTTCTTCAGGTCTACTTGGAATTTTTAAAGTAAACTTAGATTTAAACTGTCTGAAGAGTGCTGCTTTTTCTATGCATTTAACAACAAACATGGATTGCCATATTTCTCACATTGTTAATGCACATAGGATAAAGTGAACTCTTTCAGATATGTAAAAATGATCATGTGTGTTGAGAGTATTTTCATAACACATAGGATTTATCTCTTGTGTGAGCTTCTTCATGTATTTCACTTACAATCTGGCTGCTGAAAGTGTCTCCACTTGCTTACATAGCCAGTGGTTCTTCCCAGTGTGAATTCTTTCAAGTGTTTTGCAATGACTATATGTGATAAAAGCTTTGCCACATTGTTATATACATAGGTTTTCTCACAAGAGTGGAGTCATTGATGTATTTTACAAAATTCATGTGTGGTGAAAGCTTTCCCATATTCTTCACATAAACAGGGTTTCTCAACATTGTAAATTTTTTCATGTATTGGACAATGAGCATTTCTGCCGAAATCTTTCCCACATTCCTTACATATATAAGTTTTCTGCCCAGTGTGAAGTTTTTCATTCATTATGCAATATGTACTTGTGCTCAAAAAATTCTCATGATGCTTATATACACTGGTTCTACCTTGAGTGTAAACTTTCATGTTGCTTACAATGTCCATATTGGGTAAAACATTTCCCACATTGCTTACATACATAGGGTTTCTCTCCAGTGTGAATTTTTTCATGTATTTTACAATTTGCCCGTGTGCTAAAAGCTTTCCCACATTCCTTACATACATAGGGTTTCTCTCCAGTGTGAATTCTTTCATGTTTCTTAAAATCTCCCCATGTGTTAAAAGCTTTACCACATTGCTTACATACATATGGTTTCACTCCAGTGTGAATTCTTTCATGAACCTTACAATGCGCACGTGTGTTAAAAGCTTTTCCACATTGCTCACATAAATATGGTTTCTCTTCAGTGTGAATACTTTCATGTTTCTTACAATTTCCATGTCGGGTAAAACCTTTCCCACATTGCTTACATACATAGGGTTTCTCTCCAGTGTGAATTCTTTCATGAGTCTTAAAAATTCCCCATGTGTTAAAAGCTTTTCCACATTGCTCACATACATATGGTTTCTCTCCAGTGTGAATTCTTTCATGTTGCTTACAAAGTCCATGTCGGGTAAAAGCTTTCCCACATTGCTTACATACATATGGTTTCTCGCCAGTGTGAATACTTTCATGTTGCTTACAAGTTCCACGTTGTGTGAAACCTTTCCCACATTGCTTACATACATAGGGTTTCTTTCCAGTGTGAATTCTTTCATGTATTTTACAATTTGTCCATGTGTTAAAAGCTTTCCCACATTTCTTACATACATATGGTTTCACTCCAGTGTGAATTCTTTCATGTTGCTTACAATGTCAAGATTTGGTGAACCCTTTTCCACATTGCTGACATACATAGGATTTCTCCCTAGTGCCATATTTTTCATGGATCTGAACATTGTGGTGTTTTTCTGCTTCTTTCACATTCACATTACCTTCTGCAGTACAAAGGAATACTTCTCTACACTGATTCCAAGATGTACGTCCATAGGATTTCCCTACCTTGTCATTTCTGTAAAAAAAAAAAAAATCACATATCAGATTGATAACCATATTAGTAAGTTTTTATTGGAGATTTGAACAAAATTGTTTATAGTCTCACTGTTTGAATCCCCACATCGTATGTTTCACTTTTGTATTTCATTAACTATTTCTATGAGCAGCATATGTAATCACTGTCTTTAGATTTCTTACTGCTTATTTTCACTTTGAAAGTGGTATGATTTCTTCTTATTTTGTTTTTTTAGTCTTTCCTTACATTAAATAAAAAAGAAACATTCACAGTGAAATGGGTCTCAGTTTCATGACTGCATTAATGTCAAGTTCTGTTTTTAATGCCTGCTAAGAAATTCTGACCATGAAGCAACACAATGGCCTTGTAAGGTATGTTGAAAACAACCATTCCCAAAAGACTGGTACACATTTGGAAATCTTAAAATTTGGTACCTTTTGAAACGCAGAATCTTTATCTTCACTTTGGGCATGGATACATATGTGTATCACATACAAATCATTATGATATGTTTCACCATCACAATCTCCCTTCTGTCCTTAACCTGTAGTTCCCTTTTCCATATGGTCAGTCTTATTTTTCTCTATTAACTCTTTCATTTCATTCCACAATTTATATTTTGGTTTCTCATCTAAGAGAAACCCTGTGAACTTTTAGGTTTCATAGCTGAGCTATTTCATCAAATTGATGGGAGAAAGAACCATCTATTTCTTATGGCAAATGACATTATATTATTTGTTTTTTTGACATTATGTAACACATTTTTTCTTTTCCGTGCTGGGAATGAACAACAGCTATTATCATAAAATCTATAGCTTTTTAAATATGTTTTAAGAGAATTTCGCTGATCATTAAGCTGTGACGTTTGAACTTGAATGTGCAATTCTGCAAAATGTGACTCCTAGTGTACTGGATTTACAAGAATACACAATCACAAAGAGTCTATTAACATTTTCCTTCTCCACAAATCCAGTGATAGATAGCTAAGCTTCATCAAGGCCTGATCTATTATAACTTGATCTGCTTTGTATATGAGTAAGCATGTATCAGTATTTTATGTGCATTTTGAATTTTTAAAAATATATCCAGGACAAGTATGAGGGGATCAATTTCTAGAGACAACTGCACACTGATATTCAGAATGAGTGCACTTAACATTCTAGCAGCCTTCTAAGAATTTTAGTCAGAATGGCTGATTCTTCAGAGCATGGCTTGGAAACACAAGAACTCCGTTTTATTTCAAATTCTATTGCAATCTTAGCAATTTTTAGATGATGAATGTGTTGTATTCACATGTATATATGGGTAGAAAAACTGAAGGGAGAATGTTATAACTCAAAGTGTATGCCTTTCATACACATCTATATGCAATGTCATACATTTTCTTGATTTAATCCACTCATTATACATACCCTAGCTTATACGTCTTCAGAGAATATTACTGACAATAAATTGAATGGTGCCTCATTTCTTTGGTGGTATTTTTCTACTGACTCACTAATTACTCAAGAACATTCCTTCTCCTTATGAGTGGGAATTACCTTAAGTATCTCCAGTAAATTTTGCATTCTTTTTCAGCTTCCTGGATATCCCCAAGTCCTCCTGAATTGTAGACATAGAAATACCAGTGCTCATTAGAATAATACATACAAATTAATAGATTTTGTTTAGAGTTATGATATAATGTGTCCAGGTCTGAGCTATTTTTAAAAATATTTTCACACTGCTTTTAATGAAACAGCACTGATGCGTGACATACAACATTCTGACAAAAAATGAGTGACAAAAGTATTTTGTCATTACCTATTGCAGTCATGTTCCTACAGGTTTCGCCCATCACATCTCTGTAGAGCTTCTTTTGGGATGGACTCAGCAAAGTCCACTCCTCATTGCTGAAGTTCACGACCACATCCTCAAAGTTCACCACCTCCTAAAGGATCATACATATATTTCTCACATGAAGGTTGAGACACCAGGTTTGGGATATCTTAAATTCTCTCCTACAAATCTGAATCAAAAGCAAAGTGTGATGGTATATATCTATAATGCCAGCACTCAAAAGGCTGAGGCAGGATGGTTTCAGTGAGTTCAGGGCAATTCCAGACTCCATAGGGTGTTCAAATCTAGCTGATATACATATAGAAAGCTTGTCTCAATAAAACAAAACAAAACTAAACAAATACAACCAAACTAAACAGCTGAATGAAGACTGATTTCTTCAAATTTAAATCCAAGTCTTGGTCATTAATTTTGTGTATATATGTTGGGAGCAGGAGCCAGGGGTCCGGCAGTGAACGGGTGTGGGCAACCACACACTAAAGCTGGACCTCAATCAGTTCCTCATCCTACAGTGACCTCAGCCTTCTAGACAAAGCGTCGCGCTGATATTAACCTGGGAAAAGCTTCATAACATAAACAATAGAAGTTTCTCATGGGCCCAAGAACATGTTTACCTCCTGGGCTGCACAACATAGAAGTTTCTCACGGGCCCAGGAGCATGTTTACCTTTGCTGTGGGCACAAGAAAGTGTCCTAAAGTGACTTGTACTGCTCTTTGTTTTGAAACATTATAAAAACTCTGTAGTCTTTCAATAAATCGCCTTTTGCCTCCTGAGCAACTGGTCTCCCTGTGTCTTCAGTCTCTCGCCTGACTCCTTCCCCGCGCTGGCCGCGGCACCTGGCATATATACACATTATTGAAGACAGCAAATTTGATGATAGATTGCAACTCACTGCTAATGTAACAGTCAAATAGGAGCACTGATTCTTGTGCTGAGTCACTGCAATATTCCCTGTGTACTGTCTCTAATGCAGAGCTCACAGTTAGAAGCCTGCAGGACCAGCATCCACAAAGCACAGAGGCAGAAAAATATCACCTCAATCAACTGGGAAGCCAAGCAAGCACCTGCCTTCCCTGGTAAGTGGTGGTGGTGTGGCGGACTGTGGCCCATCCAGGGGGCAAACCAGCAGCAGCTCCTTAGATCCATGCCATGCTGGAATTAGGACACTTGGAAGGCAAGCAAGCAGCACTTCTCCCTGGTAAGTGGTGGAGGTCTGGCAGAATGCTGCCCTTCCAGTGGGAGAACCAGCAGCACCTCCTGAGATCCACACCATGTTGGAACTTATGATGCTATGAAACCAAACAACTGGCCTGTCTCCCTACTAAGCAATAGTGAACCTACTGATGCATGGCCTAGAATCAAACATCCCACTTCCCTACCCCTCTTCTCCTGTCAACCCCCATTAGCAAATGGGAACCAGAAATCTGAGTGTCTCCTGGGAAGCAGACCATAACAAATAAGGGGGACTTTCTTCTACTATCTCTTTGAAGGCGAATATTTTTATTTCTGTTTTGCTCTTTTCTGATTAATGGTATTGCTCTATTCAATATTCTGTTTTGATAAGTACTATAATGTTCGGTATTTCATCTCATTTTGATATACGTGTTTGAAAGAACAACTATTGGGGCTGGGGATTTAGCTCAGCGGCATAAGCAACTGCCTTGGAAGCAGACAGTCATGGGCTCGATCCCCAGTACTAATAAAAAGGAAGAAAGACAAAAAAAAGAACAACTATTATAAAGATAATAAAATATACTGTGATAACTATTACTGTTATCGCAGTGACCAGTTGAGAAGTTGTGTACCAATTTCACTGTATGATCTTAGTTGGCCTTATTCTGCCTTGTTCTGTTGTATTTTACCACTTTCAAAATTTAAAAAAATAAAAAAAAAACTCATCAATCAGTTTGATAGGCTGCAGATAATGTCTCTTCAAATCTCATTTAGGCCAGTGAGTACTTTGTTCTTAATATACTTCAGCAGCATTTTGAAACATGAATTTGGTTTCATAGAACAAAACATAAATAACATCCAATATGGTACACAAATAATAACTCAAATGTTAGTAGAAAATGCTGTTTTTAAAAAATAACTATATAAAATGGAACCAGGCCCAACCTGTAATTTATAGCTCACTATCACCAAGCATTCACTTTCAATTCAGATATAAGGAATATATCTTGCGAGGCTGGTGAAGGACTTCTTCCTTGAATTTGGGGCTATCCTAAGTTATAGAGCTGTCTAACATAGAGAAACCCTGACTGTGACACCCCACAGACAAAGTGAAACTTGAAAAGAGACTGCATAAGACACCTATGGTTTGTTTTTAAAAATTATAGCCATACAATATGGAAAAATTCCAACAATATTCAACACTTTCTGAGAAACAATGTGGATATCTTCCATACAACAAAGAAAACACTTTCATAGTTGGGTATTTAGCTCAGTAGCATGAACGCCTGCCTGGAAAGCATAGGTCATGAGTTTGATCCTTGGCACAAAAAAAAAATCCACACTTTACCTTCATGACACTGGGGCATAATTAGAGATAATCAAAATTAAATCTCAAGTATGGAACACAAAATTCATGGGTTGACAAGGATGTGAAATACTGATTGTTGCCAGAGCTGGTGTTGATCACCTCAAGGAAGCAATCAGAACCCAACTTTAACTTCACACTTACTCTAAGAACTACCTGAATTTCAGTGAAGACCCTCTCTGTTGTATGTCCTGCTATTGGCTTCCTGCAGTCTGTCAGTCACTTGCACATCCTTTCCACACTCCTCTGATCCATCCTCAGCATGAAACCCTTCATGCCTAACTATTGATATCACTGCAAAATTTCTGTTTAGAGCTTCTCCTTTACACCACTTAGTAAATTCCACTGCAGAGCATTTCCATATTTAAACTGTCTATGAAAAACCAAGTCACTAAACCAGGTCTTAATTCAGAGATGACACACCTATTCCTTTCGATTCAGAAGGATATTACGTGTATATGTCCATGCAAATGCCTAAATTTCAAAATTTTTCGATGAGAATTTAACAGGTAGCTCTTTCTGGAATTTGTCCTTCACAAATTTTTATCCCGTCCTTGATAACACTTTCATATTTGCTTCATTTTTCTCAGACTTCAAAACTCTATGGCTGTTCTCACAAACCTAGTCTGTGAGCAAGGGTGCCACCTAAATAATTAAGTATGTTCAGAAATTATTTTGCACTGATCTGTATAATACACAGCAGTTCACCAGTTGTTTGGGAAGACTTTTTCCACTGAGGCACACTACTACACATCTCTGCATTCTCAGGACCATTGCCACTACCTGTCATGAGGATGGAAATATGAGAACATAGTATAAATTGAGGAGATCACTATAAATACAAAAAAGCCCAAGTTTAAGTTGAGCCATTGTGGCTATGAGGCCCTGCATTACAAACATTAATAAACTCCAGATATTCTAGATCTGCTACTCTGAGGAAAGGGGGCAGAGACCTAGCTCATTATTGCTCTACAAGCTACAAAAAGCACCATAGTCAGGGTCTTCCCAACTTCCTCTAGTGCCTAAGATTGTGGAGTTACCAGGCTAGCAATGAATTACAAAGATGATACTTGAGTCTACTGCTGTCATAGTGAAGCCAGGGTACTGGGGACCCCAAATCACCCTGGCCAACAGCAAGAGACAAAAGGGACAGTGAATGACCCATGGTCAATGCTGGAGGACCTCAGGAGCTGAAGCTAACTAAATACCTGGGACTCCAGACACCGGAACTACTCCTAAATACTTGTAACTGGTTTTACCCAATCCACCCTACTTCTGGGCTCCCATCCACAAACTCACTATTCCATGGTTCCAGGATCTCTCAGGATCTTTGCTAATCAGGCCATAGGACATCAAAAGGACTAATTGAGATCCAGCAAGCATTTTGCTACCAGTATTATACTCAGAACAGATAAATCATGCTGAGACACTGGAAGAGACAGAATTCACAGCCAGCAGAGGCCCACCTGATTGGACAGTTCATATAGCCTGCCCCTTCATCACTGATTGACTCCTGCTCTACTGCCCTCCTTCTGAGTCAAGAATAAACAGAGAAAGGAGCCCCTCTCTGCAAGAGAGGATCCCAAATAATAGACTGTATTGCAGAGACTTCTGGAGCTGCCATTCTTCTACAGCGGTGAACTGAGCTAGACAGAGGAGTGTTTGTACTGAAGAGCGTTACCTCAGGCTTTTAATTTTCAAATCCATTTTATTTCAAGGATAAAAGAACACATCAACTAAAATTGAATTTCAAAACATGTCAATCAGAGGGCAACACTGGTATATACATTGCACATTGTCATCCCCAGATCACTCACCCAGAGCACAAGACATCTCTAATCAATTTTCAAAAAAGTACTGTTACAGGCACCTGAGTTACTTAAATACTCTTGACATGAACCAAGGCTACGTCCTCCAAGGAGCTAATGCAGGAGACCAGATACCTTGCAACTATGGGGAAGACTGATACCTCATGCTATGGGCCAAGGCTCAAGACAATGATAAACAAATTCATCCATATTCTAAGGATAGATATTCTAAATAGTTCCCTAGCACTCTGAGGAAGTTAGGAGTCACCATTCAAAGAAATGTATCCTTATCCCAAAGACTGACATTCTAAATAGTTCCTGTTATACTGAGGAACTCAGATATCACCCTCCTAAACCCCTAAGGGAAGAGTCACAGCTGCCTAAGAATGCCTGCTTTCTATGTGACTCCCTTCCCCCTTTGCTCCCAATTTAATCAGCTTTTCCTGAACTTAATAATCCTATTGGGTACCATAGCTCTGACCCATCTTATGCCCATCTGCATTGTGAGTTCCTAGTTTTCCCCACCTTAAACTCATTTCACCACATGATTTTACTCCATAAAGGTCCCTAGAAAGGACAGTGCTTAGCAACCTACTCAGGACCCCTTATCTCTCTTAGGCAGCTTTTTTTCTCTCAATAAGTACATTCTTTATTTTGATTTCTTCATTCCAATCAAAGGATGTACTTCAAAGTGTTTTACCCTAGAAACAATTACAGGACCTCATGGTGGTAGTTCAAAGTGGAAGAAGGTGAAATCAGGGATGCTTATTCATATGGCCACTTCCTCTATTCTCCTTAATTACAACTTCCTCTTTCTTTCCCAGGGGCCTAATGAAAATTCCCATCAGCTCTCGCATGACATCAATCTCCCCTCAAGCACCACATCCAATCAAAAGTCACATATACCCCATAACCCCATAGTCAGTTGGAAAAAAAAAAAGCCAAACCCCTGGGGGCTGTGGGCTCCTCTCCACATTCTTTAAGTAAAAGGCCAATTTTACATTTCTTATATTCTACTTCTCTACTGTGCTAATTTATCTCCTCAGTAACTTCAGTAATCTAATCCCTTTTAAAACTATCTCACCACACGATTTTATTCTATAAAATTCCTAGAAAAGACAGAGTCCTTTGCTACCAGCTCAGAACCCCTCCAGTTTCTCCCAGACAGAAGCTTTATGATAGGATTTTTGGTGTAGTAAAGAAGAGAATATTAAGTCAAAATGGCCTTTATTCTAAGAATATGGAGAGAACCCCATGACTACTGGGCGTCTGGCTTTTTCTTCTGGAAAAGTGTGGGTGGCATACAAGAAGTTTTTGACTTGGTTGGTGGTTAAAGTTGTCATTGCTGATATGCAAGTAGCTGATTGAGATTCCTTCCTTGCCACAGGTACCTTGAATAGGGAAAAGGAAGTCACTTCAAGGTAAAAGTCCCCTGGTTCCACCTCGACTTCCAAAATATACTATTTAGAGCAAAATATTATCACTTTCTTTCTCTCAATAAATATATTCTTCAACTCTGTTGTTCCTAAAATTCATTCTTGTGTTTTACAGAACACAAGCTCATACCAGATCTAGAAGGTCAGGAACTTCATTCCATCTTATCACGTTATGGCTGCCTGTATTTCTAACTAACTCAGCTGCCTGTAACTTTAAGAATTGTTTATCAATTTGACTTGGAGCAATTGTAGCAAATAAAATGTTCTTAATGAATATAGGGAAATATATCATTAAATTGAAAAGATGATTATCACAGTGTTTCTAGTTAGCATCAGCCAACATTTTCAACTTTCATGTTTGTGGGAAAACAAAAAATAAAAACTGAAAGGTTTGGCCCAGACAGGACACTGTAGCCAGGAAAGCCACAACCGGAAGCAGGAAGCCCCATCTTGCCCTGCCCCTAGGAAGTTACCTGTGACGCCATCTTCCCACCCCTGGGAATTTACATATGGCGCCAAACCTAGGACCAATGGGCTACCTGTGTATCCCTAATGCCCGCCTTAGGTTCCACCCCAAACCGAGGCTATTTACAGGCCCCCACGCCGCGTGTCCGCCGGAGAGATCGCCGGACGCCAGCGGTGGGGTGCCGGTCATCTCTCTCCGTGTTCTCAGAATAAAGGCCGCTTTTTATTTTATATTTCTCATCTTTTGTTAATATTTTTCATCTTTTGGAAATAACTCTATCATTTGGTGCCGTGACTCTATCGGCAGGCAACTGACTGTTGGGCCACATACCCAAAGTCTTCTAGCCGATAGCCAGATAACATCCTGGATTAATCCCGAGCTTTTTCCTCTCCCGAGACGTTCCTGTCGCCAGCCGCCTGCACTCCGCATCGGCCAGACTGATTTCAGGTGAGCACTCCCCGGGGAACTTTTCGCACTGGGCAGCCCCAGTGGAATGTTCTCCCCGTCTGCGTGGGTCTGTGCATTTTCACGTCCTTAGGACCGCCCAGGGCAGGGTTCTTTCTGGGCAAACCTGCGCCCACAAAATCTCTCACGTTCTTTGGGTTCGGATAGCCCAAAGCAGAGATTTTTGGGACCGCCCACACTGAAAGACCCTCACTTCCCTTAAAGCCTTGCGCTTTCACGGGCAAAACTGTTACTGATCCCACGTAGACTCCATTAGTAAATCTCAGTGACGACTGGAGTTTACGGTTTGGAACTGTTCCGCCGCGTGGTACCACAAATAAGTGACGACTTTTTTCTGGACCTCCGGTTTTTTTTCTTGCCTGAATCAGTCATGGGGAACGTATTTTCTAACTCCCAAAAGACGCCTTTAAAATGCCTAATTTCCAATTTACGTACTCTAAAACTTAAAGGTACCATAAAAACTAAACAACTAACTTTTTACTGCCAGGAGGTCTGGCCAACCTACCCGCTTATCGGCAAGCCTTGGCCTCGGCAAGGAACATTTGACCCCTGCATTCTCAGGAACTTGTACGATTTTTGTCAAGCTGGCAACAAGTTATTAGAACTCCCTTATGTCCAAGCCTTTCTTATTCTGAGAACACGCCTATCTCTCATTAAGTCTTGTGCTCCAGCTGAGATACTTTTAGCTAAGTCTACTGTGCCGCAAACTTTTCCGTCCTGCTCTCCATTGTTTTCACAGCCGCCGCCTGCCTACCACCAAACTCGTTCCCTGCCGTTCTCTCCCGCCGGACCACTCTCTCCTCCCCCTATGCCTGATTCTCTCAGCAGCTCTAATCCCTCTCTGTTGCAGAAACCTCCTGCTGTGCGATCGTCTCCCTCTCCGCCTTCCAGGACCCATAATTCTCCCAGCAGCTCTAATCCCTCTGTGTCGCAGTTATCTCCCGATGTTCCATCCTCTCCCCCGCCTTCTCCTGGGACCCATAACTCTCCCAGTGGCTCTGATCCCTCTGTTAGTGCTTCCTCACAGTCTCCGACTTCTCCTGAGAATTCTCTATCCCCTACAGCATTCTCACCGCCTGCCCACCATACTAGGTCTCGCTCGCTATGTCCTTCCAGCAGGTCGCGTGATTGTTCCAGCTTGCGCGGGGAACAGTCGCCATGTTGCAACCCTCTGCCATGTGGCATGGCGCCGCCATGTTCCGGAGGGCCACATGGCGACAGGGCGCCGCCATGTTTTGGGTCACGTGACAGGGCGCCGCCATGTTTCCAGGGCCTTCACTGTCAACAGGCGTCTCCTTGTGGCTCCTCTTGTGTACTACAACAGCCGCCCTGTTGCAGTGCACATGACGCTTCATTGTGCTGCCGACAGCAGTCCTCTAGCTGCAAGGCACACAGTGAGATGCCATCTGCTCGTGTTTCCCAGGGTGACCGGCAGCAGCTCTGTAGCCGCTCTACAGATGATTGCTCACATGCGCCTACCGGAAGGATGGCTGCTCAATGGCCCTCTGCTCTGGAATCTTCTCCTCAGGCTCTGCTTCCACTTCGGGAGCAAGCTGGCCCCAAAGAGCTTGTTAACATCCATGTGCCTTTTTCCGTTTCTGATCTATCTCAGATCACCCTTAAATTAGGTAGCCTCTCTGTTGACCCACAGAATTATATCAGGCAATTTAAATTTATTACTAATTGTTATGATTTACATTTTAAGGACGTTTATAATGACTCTGGGCCTATAGCTGTGCCAGAGCAGGACAAGCATACTAACTATAACAAACTTTTAAAACAGGTCCAGGAAGCTAATCAAAACCCAGCTGTGTTCCTAAATTGGCTTTCTAATCCTCGCGCCCTGCAAGCAGTTCCAGCTTTGCGCACTGTGTCGGGCCGCCTCCCAGCCCCTCCCCCATGCGCCGTCCCAGCCCCTCCCTCCCCTGTGTGTCGCCGTCGCCGCCGCTGCCACCTTACACGTTTCCGGGGGCAGTCCGAGCCCGCCCCTGCGCGCTACATCCCAGCGCTTGCCCCACCCACTGGGCGTACTCTGCCGGAGTGCCATGAAACAGCAGCTCAGCGGCTCTGCTCAGGCATGCTTTTTTTTTACAATTTGGCTCCGCTCAAAAGATGCTTTTTTATTACAATTCTCAAACCATTTAATCAAGGTTATTGGCCACCTGATAATTTTACCAGCCTTGTTTATCAATCAAAGCCTTCACCAATCTCCTGTTTAACAACTAAGGTTATAAATTCCTTTTTGCTGGATACCACTAGCTCTATTTCAAGACAAGGGTTTTCTTCAAAGTTTTATTTTATTTGTCTTGGTTCATACTACTGCAAATAACAACTTTAAAGGTAAATGTGTTCAGAATTTGACAGTATTAGATCAGTTTTGATTGATTTATTCATAAGATTGCTAAACCTTTACTGCAAAATGTTTCCATTAAAGCCTTGTTTGGTAGACTAAAGCTTTGTTAATTCTACGTGTCACCCTAAAAAAAAAGCGATATGCCATCCAGATAAAGCCTGCTCTCTAATCTAAAATGCCAATATTAAATTCCTACATACTTACTTAATTCTACTGTAGTCCAAATCCCAAACAAAAAGGCAAAACTTGACCTTCAAACCTTATAGAGATCTTAATATGGTTTTTTATATTTTTAACACTTGTGACACTTGGAGTTCTGAGACAGGTAAACCTACACAAGGTGGAGCTGCCTGCCTCCTCCATGGACCACGCTCAAATGCAGCAGAAGACGCCCCATCCTGGCATTCTTTGAGACCTTACTCCAGGGCTACTGGACTGTCCTAGCCACCAGAGAGTGGGTAAGTCATCCTAAGTTCTAGCTCTGACAGGAAATGTTGACACTGCCAGATTCGTCACCAACAGAAAATCGCTGCTGGAGGCTGAGGGGGTTCAGGGCAACCACAGCCCCCTTTAAGGTGTCCGTCTCAGATTCCAAGTTGCACTAAAGTCTCAGGTAAGACATTCTCTATATTTGTGGACATAGAGGCCATATATACAGAGTTCTTCCTGAGTATTCAGGCTGCTATATTAAGTCCTCAATCTCTATGATGAGGTATTGATGGTCAACCTATGCCATTTATAAACAGGGCCTATTTTGTGCAGGTCCCAGTCTTCTCACTTGGTTTATACTTTTTCAGGATACATAAAAGCCTTTCTCATACTTGCTAAAGTTCTGTTACAGCAAATCATTCCAAGGACTACAACCAGGTTACAGTGACCCATGCCTAAATCAAAGTTGCTGGATTGCCATCCTGGTTTCACATCGCTCAGGCTAAGAGGTGCCCTTCCAGCCCTAAATCTGATCATTCTCAGTGGTCATCTCATCTTCTGTCGCCTACCCGTCTCCGTCTCACAAAGGCCGCGCAGCCACAGTTAACAGGCTAAGTCATGTTTTGTTATCAACTTTGGTTCCTAATTTCTTACATTCTATTAATGATCATTTTTACAGCAGGACTCTTTAACAGTATTGCCTACAGACTCCAACATCATGCATACCAGAGACAAGCCTCACCAACCTACTGTCTTAACTTTTATGCTTTCAGATGGGGGAGTAATCACCTCTCATAACTCTACTCCTCCTAACCCCATGTTTAATTTTCAGAATTCTGCCTCACCGTGGAAATGTTTCTACCTCAACATGGTCCTGATAGAATGATATGTCTAAATCAAAGGCACCTTTCCCTCTACCTCACCTGGGTCCTTAAATATGACAGTGCCATGTCTCCTCATAACATTTTGTCTCTTTGTTTTTCCAGTCTGACATACGTGCATTCACCAGTGAAGTTGTCCTGGCCAAACACCTGGCACCAGCGTCTACCTGGGCATCAACCTTCATCCCGTTGACTCCCCTAGGCTCCAGTACAGCGCCCTTTGCCAGCAGGAAGTAGTTAAAGAGAGAAATCTTCGCCCCATTTCATAATAATAACCATAAGACGGGATATGAAAGGTTTGGCCCAGACAGGACACTGTAGCCAGGAAAGCCACAACCGGAAGCAGGAAGCCCCATCTTGCCCTGCCCCTAGGAAGTTACCTGTGACGCCATCTTCCCACCCCTGGGAATTTACATATGGCGCCAAACCTAGGACCAATGGGCTACCTGTGTATCCCTAATGCCCGCCTTAGGTTCCACCCCAAACCGAGGCTATTTACAGGCCCCCACGCCGCGTGTCCGCCGGAGAGATCGCCGGACGCCAGCGGTGGGGTGCCGGTCATCTCTCTCCGTGTTCTCAGAATAAAGGCCGCTTTTTATTTTATATTTCTCATCTTTTGTTAATATTTTTCATCTTTTGGAAATAACTCTATCAAAAACAACTCAGAAAATAGCAATCCTATAGGGGACAGTATATCATTCACTGTAGTTGCCATGTTATCTGCAGGTATTTCATAGATCACAAAAGAAACATTGAGCCAATTAAATACCTAGTATTAGTTTCAATAAATGTGCTCATAGCACTGCATCATTGACAACTGTGATTTTTTTTTCTGTATGAGGGACTGAACTCATGACCTTGTGCTCTCTAGGCAGCTCCTTGTATCACTGAGCTCAATCCCCAGCCTCAACAACTTTAGATACTAAATATGACTATTAACAATGTTTAATTTGCCATTGACATATTTAGTTATAAATTTTGTAAACCTACATTTTCACAAATGCAATTATTTTCTTTCCTTGCAGTTTAAATTACTTTTTTTTTTTAGGTACTAGGGATCAAAGTTACAATATACCACTATCCAGGCAGGCGTTTCTGCCTGCTGAGCTAAATCCCCGGTGTGTATTAATGAATATTTCACTTTATTCATTCAAATAGTACTGTGATTTTAGCAAAGGTTTTCAATTTAGACAGAAATTGATATACAATCAGAGAGGAACTGGAACCTCAAAGAGTCAATGCAAAAAACTAAACACAACAATCACTGCTACAGGCACAGGTGAAGAAAGCCAGACCTGAAAGTGAAGATGCAGTGACCATGTCTACATGCTCCTGAAAAGAAAAACAACAGCTTGAAATGTACTAAAGTTACCATCTCCTCCAGGAAGTTCAGATAGGCATCAATTACCATAATCAATGACCAGAACAACTGGACTATTGTTCCCACAAATGCCTTGGCTCTTTACACATACCTTTTCTGGCTGACTTGTTCCCCTGATGAATAATATTAGTTAAGCACCTACAAGCTTATAGATTGATTGTAGTTTGAGACCCACAGTTTGCCCACATTGTGACTATCCTGTATAAATGACCCCTGACAATATGACTGTGGCCAAAGCACTGAAGATCACTCCTGAAAATTCAGAGCTATTCTCTCTTTTTTTCTAAGACAATTTTTGAACTTCTTTTGGTTTGTGACTTCATTTCTCAATGTTGTCAGCCATTAAATGATGCATTTGATATCAAGCAGGGCAGGATTATATTTCTCTTATCTCAATTTAAATATGAAATGTCTGCTAAAGGCATTGTTCCAAAGCCTGAATTTCAAGCTCTTTGTTTGCCCTGAGTTTAACATTTCCATGAGCTTTTAGAAGTCCTCATTCTAGTGAACTGCAAATGTATTGGAGGAAGGAGGTCACTGCTGTGCTGTAGCACAATAGATGCTATTCCTAAGCCTGTGTTTGTCACTGCCTCCTGAATGCCACTGCATGCCACTACCCGGCCTTCTTTCCTCTGCCAGCATCATTCAATAATTCCCATTTTACATAAGTCAAATTTCACTCAGCTCTATTTTTGTTTGTTTTCAATAGTCTCTCTGTCTACTTTGTTGTTGTTTTTTTCATTTTAGTTTTTTGATTTAGAGACATGGTCTCACTTTGGAGTTCTGGGCAGCCTTGCACTCACTATGCAGGTTAGGCTGTCATTGAACACAAGCCCATTCTGTTTCAGCTTCTTCATATTTGGGAAAATAGGTGGGCATTATAGCACATAGTGTTTGTCTTTTTTCTCCTTTCTTTTTCACAATTATTCTTTCATTTCAGTGGCACTGTCATTTAATCCTGAGGTGTGCTTGTGTCAGTAAAGGTTTCTGCAGCTTGAGTTGAGTTTGGGAACAATAATATAGGAAGCCAATATAGGAACCCAATTGAGAAATGTGGAATTTCATAGCTGATCTCAGGACCACCTGTACACAGAACCCCCAACCCCATATCAGGATCTAAACAAGAGGCTCTGAACTGGAAAGTTACAGATGTTTTAAAAGATAGAATCACGAAAAGATCCTGTTGGAAATCATTTAGCTAGAATCTTATAATAATGGTTGGATGACAACTGTATTCTGCTTCTTTTGTTGAGCAGTTTAATTTTTTTCTTTGGGTACAGCTCATTGTGCTTTGCTCCTGGAACTTCAACACTGAGTAATTTTCTGAAAGGTTTGGCCCAGACAGGACACTGTAGCCAGGAAAGCCACAACTGGAAGCAGGAAGCCCCATCTTGCCCTGCCCCTAGGAAGTTACCTGTGACGCCATCTTCCCGCCCCTGGGAATTTACATATGGCGCCAAACCTAGGACCAATGGGCTACCTGTGTATCCCTAATGCCCGCCTTAGGTTCCACCCCAAACCGAGGTTATTTACAGGCCCCCACGCCGCGTGTCCGCCGGAGAGATTGCCGGACGCCAGCGGTGGGGTTGCCGGTCATCTCTCTCCGTGTTCTCAGAATAAAGGCCGCTTTTTATTTTATATTTCTCATCTTTTGTTAATATTTTTCATCTTTTGGAAATAACTCTATCATTTGGTGCCGTGACTCTATCGGCAGGCAACTGACTGTTGGGCCACATACCCAAAGTCTTCTAGCCGATAGCCAGATAACATCCTGGATTAATCCCGAGCTTTTTCCTCTCCCGAGACGTTCCTGTCGCCAGCCGCCTGCACTCCGCATCGGCCAGACTGATTTCAGGTGAGCACTCCCCGGGGAACTTTTCGCACTGGGCAGCCCCAGTGGAATGTTCTCCCCGTCTGCGTGGGTCTGTGCATTTTCACGTCCTTAGGACCGCCCAGGGCAGGGTTCTTTCTGGGCAAACCTGCGCCCACAAAATCTCTCACGTTCTTTGGGTTCGGATAGCCCAAAGCAGAGATTTTTGGGACCGCCCACACTGAAAGACCCTCACTTCCCTTAAAGCCTTGCGCTTTCACGGGCAAAACTGTTACTGATCCCACGTAGACTCCATTCGTAAATCTCTCAGTGACGACTGGAGTTTACGGTTTGGAACCGTTCCGCCGCGTGGTACCACAAATAAGTGACGACTTTTTTCTGGACCTCCGGTTTTTTTCTTGCCTGAATCAGTCATGGGGAACGTATTTTCTAACTCCCAAAAGACGCCTTTAAAATGCCTAATTTCCAATTTACGTACTCTAAAAATTAAAGGCACCATAAAAACTAAACAACTAACTTTTTACTGCCAGGAGGTCTGGCCAACCTACCCGCTTATCGGCAAGCCTTGGCCTCCGCAAGGAACATTTGACCCCTGCATTCTCAGGAACTTGTACGATTTTTGTCAAGCTGGCAACAAGTTATTAGAACTCCCTTATGTCCAAGCCTTTCTTATTCTGAGAACACGCCCATCTCTCATTAAGTCTTGTGCTCCCGCTGAGATACTCTTAGCTAACTCTACCGCGCCGCAAACTTTTCCTACCGTGCCACAAACTTTTCCGTCCTGCCCTCCAGTGTTTTTCCGGCCGCCGCCTGCCTACCACCAAACTCGTTCCCTGCTGTTACTTCCCGCCGGACCGCTCTCTCCTCCCCCTGTGCCTGATTCTCTCAGCAGCTGTAATCCCTCTCCATTGCAGATACCTCCCACTGTACGATCGTCTCCCTCTCCGCCTTCCAGAACCCATAATTCTACCAGCAGCTCTAATCCCTCTGTGTCGCAGTTATCTCCCGATGTTTCATCCTCTCCCCCGCCTTCTCCGGGGACCCATATCTCTCCCAGCGGCTCTGATCTCTCTGTTAGCGCTTCCCCGCAGTCTCTGACTTCCTCTCCTGAGAATTCTGTATCCCCTACAGCATTCTCACCGCCTGCCCACCATACTAGGTCTCGGTCGCTGTGTCCTTCCAGCAGGTCGCGTGATTGTTCCAGCTTGCACGGGGAACAGTCGCCATGTTGCAACCCTCTGCCACGTGGCATGGCGCCGCCATGTTCCGGAGGGCCACATGGCGACAGGGCGCCGCCATGTTTCGGGCCACGTGACAGGGCGCCGCCATGTTCCCAGGCGCCGCCATGTTTCAGGCCATGTGACAGGGCGCCGCCATGTTTCCAGGCACCGCCATGTTTTGGGTCACGTGACAGGGTGCCGCCATGTTTCCAGGACCCTCACTGTCAACAGGCGTCTCCTTGTGGCTCCTCTTGTGAACTACAACAGCCGCCCTGTTGCAGTGTACATGACGCTTCATTGTGCTGCCGACAGCAGTCCTCTAGCTGCGAGGCACACAGTGAGACGCCATCTGCTCGTGTTTCCCAGGGTGACCGGCAGCAGCTCTGTAGCCGCTCTACAGATGATTGCTCACATGCGCCTATCGGAAGGATGGCTGCTCAAAAGCCCTCTGCTCCAGAACCTCCTCAGGCTCTGCTACCGCTTCGGGAGCAAGTTGGCCCCAAGGAGCTTGTTAACATCCATGTGCCTTTTTCCCTTTCTGATCTATCTCAGATTACCCTTAAATTAGGTAGCCTCTCTGTTGACCCACAGAATTATATCAGGCAATTTAAATTTATTACTAATTGTTATGATTTACATTTTAAGGACATTTATAATGACTCTGGGCCTATAGCTGTGCCAGAGCAGGACAAACATACTAACTATAACAAACTTTTAAAACAGGTCCAGGAAGCTAATCAAAACCCAGCTGTGTTCCTAAATTGGCTTTCTAATCCTCGAGCCCTGCAAGCAGTTCCAGCTTCGCGCGCTGTGTCGGGCCGCCTCCCAGCCCCTCCCCCATGTGCTGACCCAGCCCCTCCCTCCCCTGTGCGCCGTCGCCGCCGCCGCTGCCATCTTACACGTTTCCGGGGGCAGTCCGAGCCCGCCCCTGCGCGCTACATCCCAGCGCTTGCCCCACCCACTGGGCGTGCTCTGCCGGAGCGCCGCGAAACAGCAGCTCAGCGGCTCTGCTCAGGCATGCTTTTTTTACAATTTGGTTCTGCTCAACAGATGCTTTTTATTACAATTCTCAAACCATTTAATCAAGGTTATTGGTCACCTGATAATTTTACCAGCCTTGTTTATCAATCAAAGCCTTCACCAATCTCCTGTTTAACAACTAAGGTAATAAATTCCTTTTTGCTGGGAACCACTAGCTGTATTTCAAGACAAGGGTTTTTTTAAAGTTTTATTTTATTTGTCTTGGTTCATACTACTGCAAATAACAGGTTTACAATATTAGATCAGTTTTGATAGATTTATTCATAAGATTGCTAAACCTTTACTGCAAAATGTTTCCGTTAAAGCCTTGTTTGGCAGACTAAAGCTTTTTTTGTTAATTCTACGTGTCACCCTATAAAAAAAAAGCGATATGCCATCCAGATAAAGCCTGCTCTCTAATCTAAAATGCCAATATTAAATTCCTACATACTTACTTAATTCTACTGTAGTCCAAATCCCAAACAAAAAGGCAAAACTTGACCTTCAAACCTTATAGAGATCTTAATATGGTTTTTTAATATTTTTAACACTTGTGACACTTGGAGTTCTGAGACAGGTAAACCTACACAAGGTGGAGCTGCCTGCCCCCTCCATGGACCACGCTCAAATGCAGCAGAAGATACTGGACAAGAAAATGCCCCATCCTGGCATTCTTTGAGACCTTACTCCAGGGCCGCTGGACTGTCCTAGCCACCAGAGAGTGGGTAAGCCATCCTAAGTTCTAGCCCTCACAGGAAATGTCGACACTGCCAGATTCGTCACCGACAGAAAATCGCTGCTGGAGGCTGAGGGGGTTCAGGGCAACAACAGCCCCCTTTAAGGTGTCCGTCTCGGATTCCAAGTCGTACTAAAGTCTCAGGTAAGACATTCTCTATATTTGTGGACATAGAGGCCATATATACAGAGTTCTTCCTGAGTATTCAGGCTGCTATATTAAGTCCTCAATCTCTATGATGGGGTATTGATGGTCAACCTATGCCATTTACAAACAGGGCCTATTTTGTGCAGGTCCCAGTCTTCTCACTTGGTTTATACTTTTTCAGGATGCATAAGAGCCTTTCTCATTCTTGCTAAAGTTCTGTTACAGCAAATCATTCCAAGAACTACAACCAGGTTACAGCCTAAGTCAAAGTTGCTGGACTCCCAGCCCTAAATCTCATCATTCTGAGTGGTCATCTCATCTTCTGTCGCCTACTCGTCTCCGTCTCACAAAGGCCTCGCAGCCACAGTTAACAGGCTAAGTCATGTTTTGTTATCCACTTTGGTTCCTAATTTCTTACATTTTATTAATGATCATTTTTACAGCAGGACTCTTTAGCAGTATTGCCTACAGACTCCAACATCATGCATACCAGAGACAAGCCTCACCAACCTACCGTCTTAACTTTTATGCTTTCAGATGGGGGAGTAATCACCTCTCATAACTCCACTCCTCCTAACCCCATGTTTAATTTTCAGAATTCTGCCTTACCTTGGAACATGTCTAAATCAAATGCAGCCTTCTACCTCACCTGGGTCCTTAAATATGACAGTGCCATGTCTCCTCATAACATCTTGTCTCTTTGTTTTTCCAGTCTGACATACGTGCATTCACCAGTGAAGCTGTCCTGGCCAAAACACCTGGCACGAGCGTCTACCTGGGCATCAACCTTCATCCCGTCAACTCCCCTAGGCTCCAGTACAGCGCCCTTTGCCAGCAGGAAGTAGTTAAAGAGAGAAATCTTCGCCCCTTTTCATAATAACCATAAGACGGGATATGAAAGGTTTGGCCCAGACAGGACACTGTAGCCAGGAAAGCCACAACTGGAAGCAGGAAGCCCCATCTTGCCCTGCCCCTAGGAAGTTACCTGTGACGCCATCTTCCCGCCCCTGGGAATTTACATATGGCGCCAAACCTAGGACCAATGGGCTACCTGTGTATCCCTAATGCCCGCCTTAGGTTCCACCCCAAACCGAGGTTATTTACAGGCCCCCACGCCGCGTGTCCGCCGGAGAGATCGCCGGACGCCAGCGGTGGGGTTGCCGGTCATCTCTCTCCGTGTTCTCAGAATAAAGGCCGCTTTTTATTTTATATTTCTCATCTTTTGTTAATATTTTTCATCTTTTGGAAATAACTCTATCATTTTCCATTTTTCTGGGTGAAATACAGGGCACTAGTTAAATTCAAAGCTCAAGATGGCATCTATTATGCCAAGCTACAACACAGCTAAGTTACAAGCCTCAATATTTTCTAGGGTAAAAACACACATATCTATAATCTGAACACTCAAGAGGCTGAGGCAGGAGTGTTGCTTTGAGGTTAGGGCAATTCTGTTCTCCATATAGGGTTCAAATCTAGCTGATATACATAGAGAAAACTTGTCTCAATAAAACAAAACTAAACTAAACAAATAAAACCAAACAAAACAGCTGAATGGACACTGATTTCTTCCAATCTTAATTCCACATCTCGGGGATTAATTTTTGGTATGTACACATTTTTTGAGACAGCAAATTTAATGCTCTGTTGCAACTCACAGCTAATGTAACAGCCAAATAGCAGCACTGATTCTTATGCTGAGTCACTGCAAGAGTCCCTGTGCACTGTCTCTAAAGCAGAGCTCATAGTGAGAGCATGCAGGACCAGCATCCATAAAGCACAGAGCCAGACAAATATCTCATGAATCACTTTAATGTACTAACAATGATATCTCTTCAGATCTCATTTAGGCCACTGAGTCCTTTGTTCTTAATATACTAAAGCAGCATTTTGATATTTAAATTTGGTTTCATAGAACAAAACATAACATCAAATATGATACATAAATAATAACTCAAATGTTCATGGAAAACTGCTGTATGTAAAAAATGTATAAACAATGAAACCAGGTACAAGTTTCAAATTAGAGCTCAGTGCCACCAAGTGATCACTCTCCATTCAGATATAAGAAATATATCTTGGGAGGCTGATGCAGGAGAACTTCCTTGAGTTTGGGGATAGCCTAAGCTACAGAGCAGTCTGAAATAGAGAAACCCTGACTGAGACACCCCACAGACAATGTGAAACTTGAAAAGTGACTGCATAGGACACCTTTGGTTTGCTTTAAAAATTATATCGATATAATATAGAAAAATTCCAAAATATTCAACATTTTCTGAGGAACAATGTTGATATCATACACAGTACACAGAATACAATTTCAAAGCTGGGTATTTAGCTCAGCAGCATGAACACCTAGGTAGGTACCTAGCAAGCTTGAGATCATGAGTTCAATCTCTGTTACAAAAAAAATTCAAATTTCACCTTCATGACACTGGATCATAATTAGAGATAATCAAAATTAGATCTCAAGTGAAGAACACAGAATTCATGGGTTGACAAGGATGTGGAATACTGATTCATACCAGAGCTGCTGTTTTTTACCTCAAGGAAGAAATCAGAAGACAACTTTAACTTCATGCTTACCCTAAGAACTACCTGACTTTCAGGGAAGACCCTCTCTGTTGTATGTCCTGCTATTGGCACACTGTGTCCTGCCAGTCACTTCCACATCCTTTCCATGCTCCTCTGATCCACCCTAAGCAGAAAACGTTTCACGACTAAGCTATTGATATCCCTGCACAATTTCAATTTATGGCATCTCCTTTACACCACTTAGTAAAGTCCACTGCAGAGCATTTCCATGTTTAAACAATGTATATGATCAACCAAGCTATTAAATCACCTCTTCATTCAGAGATGACACCCATATTCCTTTCCATTCAGAAGGATATCACGCATATATGTTCATGCAAATGACTAAATTTAGGCATTTTTCAAAGAGAATTTAACAGGCAGCTCTTTCTGGAATTTGTCCTTAGCAAACACACTTTACTCTGCCCTTGATGACACATTTATATCTGCTTCATTCTTCTCAAAATTTAAACCTCTATGGCTGTTCTCCCAAACATCGTCTATGAGCACATGTGTCACATAATGTATGTTCAGAAATTCTTTGCATTGTTCTTTATAATGCACAGCAGTTCATCCAGTGTTTGGGAAGCCTTCCTCCACTGAGGCACATCACTACACATCTTTGAATTCTCAGAACCTTTGCCTCCACCTTTCATTTTCATGGAAATACGAGAACATAGTATAAATTTAGGCGATCACAAAATACATAAATGCATAAGTTTAAGGAGAGCAGTTGTGGCTATGAGGTCCTGCAGCACAGACATTTATAAACTTCTGGCTTCCAGATTTGTTGCTGACAGGAATGAGGGCAGAGACCCAGCTTATTACACCTGCACCCCGCTTGAAAGCACATTGGAATCAGGGTCTCCTCATGCCCCTTCCTGGGCCCAGACAGTTGGAGGAGCAAGGGCAGCAGGCGGTTTCAAAAATGGCAGAGTGGCCTGGTGGTATCACAGTAGCGACAGTGTTCTAGGGACCCAGAACTGTCCTGGCACCAGCAAGAGGTAAAAGGGACAGAGGATGACTCACTCACTGCTCGCACTAGAGGACTTCAGGATCTGAGGCTAAGCACACAGGCTCTAGACAGCACAACTGCTTCTCACCACTTATTTTTTTTTTTTGTCTTTTTCCTTTTTATCGGTACTGGGGATCGAACTCATGACTGCCTGCTTTTAAGGCAGGCGCTCATGCCGCTGAGGTAAACCCCCGGCCCATTTTCACCACTTCTAACTAGTCTCAACCGGATTCCACCCCATTTCACTGCTCCCATCCCATAACATCAACATTGCGTAGTTTGGAGGTCTCCCAGGTTCTTTCTAAGCAGTCCACAGAGAATAGAAGCACAAAATAGTGGTCTAGCAAACACCTAGTGCTCTCTTTTTTGCCCTGGCCTTGCAATTGACGCCATGACACTGGAAGAGACCGCCTACCTTGGCCCGCCTGATTGGACAGTTCTTACAGCCAGTCTCTTCATCACTGATTGGCTCCTGCCCCCCTGCCTGTCTTTTCCACCAAGAATAATTACAGAAAATAAACCCACCTGTAAGTGTGGGTCCCCAATGAAACATGGTGGAGGCTTCCGGAGCTGGCTATTTTCTGGAATGTTGACCTCAGCTCGTCTGATGAGTATTTGCACTGGAAGTCTTTACCTCAGTCCTTGTTTTTTCTCCCAAACCCATTTTATTTGAAAGTTTAAAAAGTTAAAAGTTAAAAAATACCACCAACAATGGAGAAGGGTTGCTTTTCCCCCCTAACCCCTCCAGCATTCGTTATTGCTTGATTTCTTGACAGTAGGCATTTTTTCTGGGGCAAGGTGACTTATCAGTGTTATTTAATTTGCAATTGTTAAATGACGAGTGATGCAGAACATTTTGTCACATATTTATTTGCTGTTTTTATTTCTTCATCTGAGAACTGTGTATTTCACCTCAGATGCACATTTTTGGATTGGGTCTTTAAATCTGGGAAGACTGAAAATTTTTAGTTTTCCGTGCTCTCAATAGTAATACTTAGTCTGAGAAACAGTTGGCAAACATTTTCTCCCAAGTTGTGGGTTGTCTCTTCACTCTGTTACTGATTTCTCTTGCTGTTAAAAAGTTTTTCAGTAGGGTGAGATTCTCACTTAATTCTCTTTGATTTTTGCTGTTCATTCCATGTTTTCTTCATAAAGTCTTTGCTTACATCAATGTCTTCAAGAGTTTTACTTACTCTATCTTGCAGCAGATTTAATGTTTCTGCTTTAATATAAGATCTTTCATCTATTCTGATCTTAGCTTAATACATGTTGAAAGATAATATTCAGAATGTATAGAGCCAGTTTTTGCAGCACCATTTAGTAAAGAGGCTGCTTTTTTTCCAATGACTCTGTTTGGCACCTTTGTCAAAGATAAGATGATTTAGTGGTCTGGGATTATTTCTCCAACTTCTAATTTGTTCCTTTGATCTTTGGGTCTGGTTTTATTTGGTTTTTTGTCAGTACCACACCTTTTTTTTTTAAATCACAATACCTTTATAGTACAATTTCAACTCAGGGATTTTGATGAACCCTCTCTTTTCTTTGTTGGCCAGGATCACCTTTGCTACTCTATGTCCCTTCTTGTTCCAGATGAATTTTAGGATTTATTTTGTGTAATTCTTTGAGGTGTGCTATGGGGTTTTGATTGGGATTGCACTGAATCTGTACAATAGCTTTGGAAGTATGGTCATTTTCATTATATTGAATTTCCCTATCCAAGACTGTGGGATAGCTCTTCATTTTAGAATATTTTCTTCAGTCTCCTTGTTGAAAGAACTGTAGTTTATAGTGTAGAGGTCATTTACATCCTTTGTTAGACTGATTCCTAAGTATTTCATTTTGTTGGATGCTATTGTAAAAGTTATTGTTTCCTTGATTTCTCTTTCCATGAGTTTTTTATGCTTGTTTATGAAGTCTATTGATTGTTGAGTGTTGCCTTTGTAACCAGACATATTAGTGAATTTGCTTCTCAAACTAGAAGTCTTTTGGTGGAATTTTTAGGGTCTTCTAAGTAGAGTATCATGTCTTTTGCAAATAATGATAATTTAATATTTCCTTTCATATCATTATTCCTTTTATTTCTTTCTCTTGCCTAATTGCTCCAGCTAGTTTCCAGGACTATATTGAATAAGAGTAGAGACAGTAGACATCCTTGTTTTGTTCCTGATTTTAGAGTGAAAGCTTTCAGTTTTTGTCCACTTAGTATGAGGTTGACTGTTGGTTTGTAATAAAAGGCTTTTATCAGATTGAGATAAAGATCATCTCTCCCAATTTTTGTAGGTTTTTTATTGTGAATAGGTGAGGGACTTTGGCAAAATCTCTGCATGTATTGAAATGATCAAATGATTTTTGCTTTTGGATTTGTCAATACCATGTATTATATGTATGGTTTTATGTATGTTAAACCACCCCTGCATCCCAGGGAATAATTCCACTTGATCGTGGTGTAAAATCTTCTTAATGATATTCTGCAGTCTGTTTGCCAGTATCTTATTGAGGATTTTTGCTTCAATGTTCACTAGGCAGAATGGTCTGTAATTCTCTTTCTTATTTGGATTGTTCTCTGGTTTTGGTATCAGGGTAATGCTTGCTTCCAGGAATGAATTGAGAAGTACCATTTCCCATTTGATTTCATTAAATTTTGAGAAGTGGTGGTGTTAGCTCTTCTCTAAATTTCTTATTTATGTCTGCCATTTCATGGCTACCCCTGATTTATTTCAAGGATCAGTGGACTCATTCCATAATGGGCTGCAAATGTTTTCAGGATTAAGGTTCAATCCTCCAGGAATAAAAAAGTCCACTGATGTCAGAAAATATTCTGAGAACAGGCCAGGACAGGACACAACAGAACAGAGATTCAAAAGTCTGTGTTAGAGGCAGCAGACTTCATTTTCATGATTTTCACTCATTTCTATTAATTTTCCACCTAGAAACCCAGTATGTGAACACAAAAGGAGCACAGTTACTGTGTAAAGTGAAGACATTACATTTAAATGATAGTAATGGTCTGCAACAGAGTAAAGATGAAATAAAAGCAAGCATCAATTCTCCAAGACAAGCTTGCTACTCATTCAGGCTCATAAAAATGCTGAATTCTGAAAATGATCATATTGCCCAGCATGGGGGTGACAATTATTGCTGAAATGGAACCAAATTCCTAATCCAATTAATCATTTCTTTCTGATGAGGCAGGGACACAGAGGACTTCACACTCTAAGTTCTCCTTGCCGAATAGTTCCTGTGTCACTAATTGGTACTTAGCTATTCAGGATTTTAATATTACTAGAAGTCATATATTTCCTAAAGCCTGGTGATCCATTCATTAACACCTTTTTGGCTGCAGAAATGTGTAGGATATTACTACGATCGCTTCTATATGTATACACTGCATCCATGTGTGTTGGAACCCATGAACCAAATCTGGTTCCTGGATCCTTCCTCTCAGGTTCTGAAACAGTTCTCTGGCTCCTTGACCTCATAAAAAAGTTACCTTACCCTTTTCACTTTTTTGCAAGATATTTATGCTTTAGAAATAGTCAAAACAAAACTTCCCTCATGGAAACATTGAGATTAAGAATATATTTAGGGGCTGGGGATTTAGCTCAGTGGCATAAGCACCTGCCTTGCAAGCAGGCGGTCATGAGTTCAATCCCCGGTACCGGAAAAAAGAAAAAAAAAAGTTCAAAAAAAAAAGAATATATTTATATTAAATTCTGTAAGTCAGGTATTTTGTACCTGTATAACAGTAAAGAAATAAATATCTAATATAATTCAGTTAGCTGTATGTTCTGAATAATCTTCCAAATGCATCAACTCATTCTTCAACTAATTATGTAAATGAGTTTTTAATCTATGAAAACCCTGACAATTTTTTAGCATTTACCTGTTTTAGTTTGACTCCAGCAATTCTTTGGAGATCAAAACCACTTAATTTCCTGTACAATCCATTCTCTGCCAAGCAGGCATAAGTGTCATCTGGTGAGGAGTTCATGGTTAAAACAAATGAACTGCTAGAAACACCGAGACTCATGTTACATAGTACTTAGCAAGTGGATGGAGGCCTCCTTTATTATCTACCAATTTCACTTATAAGTACTGACTTAGAAAAGTTATGCAGAATAATCACAATGATGTATAGAGGTGTATAATCATGGTTTCTGAGAAACCACTATAATACTCCTCAATATGTTAATAAGGGAGCATATGTTGATAAGTTAGCAATATATTTGTTGACAATAACCCTTCCATCTACAAGTAAAGAAAATTTACATGAAACAAAATTTTCAGGAAACTTACAATTATCCTATCTGGAAGTTAATTTTCTGTTGGGGCCTATGCCTAAATATCTAGCCCCCCAAAAAGTGCATAGCAAAGGACCAAAACAATGAGAAAAGTGCCATTGTCTTGAGGGCAACAGGAAGAGTGAAATCTTCAGAACTCATAACTCTGCTAACTAGCCAGCCACCTGTCACTAGGCAGCCCATATTTAATCAGAACAAGCAAGGAAGTGAGTGGATAATGGTAAAAACCTGAGCAGGCCCCTGGGAGAGGTTCAAGGAACCCACAGAGCAACAAAAGATTCTAATTAAGAAAAACTATCCAAGAAGTCTCCAGGTGGCCTTGGCTGTGGCCTATCTTGTTCCTTGCGGTGTCTCCTCATTCTCAATTCATTCATGCCCAGGCCACACCACAGCCCTGCACATGTATTGATCTTCAACCCTTTCCAACAACTCTCTCTTATTTTATTTTGTTGACTCCCAGGGTGGGTAGCCAGCTTAAGGTGGGGAAGCATTGAGGAGAACTCCAATTTAAACTCATCATAGTCCATCAGTTCATAACAGTAGTCATTTAACAGTATAGCCAGTAATTGTCAGAGGATGTTAGTGATCCTAGCTTCCCCCACAGCCAAGCGTTTACATTGCACTATATCTTCCAGAGGCCAGACTTTCCTACAGGACGTCCAAAGCCAAGCTAACATGAGATCTGCATTAACTACTGTCTTAGTTATTTTTTACTTGTTTCTGAGACAAAATACCTGAAGCCCAAATTGAGAAAGAAAAGGTGCATTTCTTCAGTTTGTGGAGGTTTCAGTCCACACTCAGTTGGCTCCAAGGCAGGTGGGCATGGCTGGGCCTCAGTTCATGGCAGCTGCAAACAGCAAGCAGGAACCAGCAAAAAGCACGACACACTTTCTTCCTGCCATTATATTACATCCTGGCTCCACCCCTATGTGGGTGTAGCACTAACACCATCAAAACACGTACTACACAATGAACCATCACAAATGCACAATGCAAACTCATGAAGCCTTGGGGACACAGGCATAAACCATAACATTCCACCCTTGGCCCCCAGGACTCATGTACATCCATTATACAAAAGACATTTATTCCACTTCCAATAGTTGCCAACGTCCTAGATTTCAGCATTGCTGAACAGTCTAATTCCCAAGTCTCCTCCAAGATCTAAGGCAAACTCTTAACTGTAACCCCTGTACAAATGAAACAAGGTTAAACATTTCTCAAATGCAAAGGCACAAGGTAAACATTACCATTTCAAAAGTTACAAGAAGGGGAATATAAAGCATTGGAAACAAAAGAAATCCAGCAGGGTGAACATTAAGTCCTCGAATTCCATGTTCAACATCAGAAGCAATCTGGTTACAAACTCCAAAAGGCTTGGGTAGTTCCACCCCCATGACACTTCCAGTGATATTAACTCCCGCAGCTTTTCTCTTAAATCTTCTATCACACTTTTTTCAGCTTCCCTTGGAGCATCCACATTCCTGCCTTTTCCAAACTTCTGCAGTCTCCACCGCACCTTTGGCTTCACCCTTACGTCTTCACAAATTGCCCCCTCAGGGGCACACTTTTTGGCCTCCCAGGCACTTTGCAATTGAGGTGCATGCCATCTTGACTCAGAATTTGTGCATTTTCCTTGCATCTAAAATCAGCACCTTGTGGATGCCACCAAGGTTTGCTGCTGACTGGAGCAGTACCTAGGATTTTCTGCCTTTTGACTATAGGGGTCAGTTGCGTGTATTGCAGGGCTCTGTTTACCTGATTGTGAGGAAAAGCTTATCTAAGTTGCCACCCTTCTGGTACCTCAAGTGGCCTCTGTCACCATTCTGGAATATGGTACTCTGCAGCTTTTCCCTCTGAGCAAATTCTTTCATTTTTGCAGTGAGGCTGCACAGGGTGGGGACCCCCTTCCTATGATGCCCTGGGGCCATCTTTCTTATCTCTCTGTTTCTCCTCAGGAATCAAAATCTCAACTCTGTCTTTGCAATCCACAGTCTTCCTGGAATTTTCCTTCTGGCCAAACTCACAGCATTGTACACTATCCTGCTGATCTCTTTGCTTTTGATATGCAACATAAATCTGGCTAAAAGCCCCCAACAATATCCATGCCACAGCCTCAAGGTTTGATTGCTTTTTAATTTCTTTTTCAAGATTAATTAGTCCATTGCCCTTTGTCTCAGTCTCAGGAAATCTCTGGGCAGGAGCAAAATGCAGACAAACCTTCTGCCAAGCCATAACATATACCATGTGGAGTCCAACAACTAATGCAGTCCTTCTTCCCAACAGAAACCTCCCAAGCCTGGTCTTTACCATCAGGCCCTCTATCAGCCTTCTGGTCTCCTGAGCTCTGACCAGAATCCCCTCTACAGAACAGCCTAATCTGTTCCAGCTCTACACATCCAGGCGACATGTCCAAACCTTTCCAAACTCTGCCCACAAGCCATTTCCAAAGCCTCTTAAAAACATGGTCAAGTATAGTCACAGCAAATGACCGCACTCCTAGGTACCAAATTCTGTCTTCATTACTTTTTACTTGTTGTTGAGAAAAAATACCTGATGCCCAATTTGAGAAAGGAAAGGTTTATTTCTTACAGTTTTTGCAAGTTTCAGTTCACACTCAGTTGGCTCCAAGACAGGCAGGTATGTCTGGGCCACAGTTCATGGAGGCTGCAAAGAGCAAGCAGGAACCAGCAAAAAGCAAGACACACCTTCTTCCTGCCATTGAATTACATCCTGGCTCCACCCTAATGTGGGTTTAGCACTGACACCATCATTCCAAGCACTAGACAATGAATCATCACAAATGCACAATGCAAACTTATGAGGCCTGCAGGACACATGCATAAACCATGACAACTACAGTCAGTTACTTACTTCCTACCAAGGTCACTTAGGTCTTCTCAGGAGTTATCTTAGAACCATGCATAACACCTCATGGCTCTTCTGTCAGTGTCAGCCACTTAGAAGAGTCACAGCCATTGCTTGACCACATTGCTCTCTGTGAAAACTTGGGAGATTTTTCTCCTGGTGACTCTTCTTAGGCACACCTTGCATTGAAGGTGACTTTCTTTTGTGGTCTCATCATCTTCTTGATGAGACAACCAGGGATTCACTGAATATCTTAGGATGATGCAATCAGAGGTTATTTTATATCCTGGGTTTCCACCACCCTTGAAGGGCTGGGGCCTATATATTGGCTATACATTTAGCCCATCTGTTTCTCTAAGTTTTGGCTTCCAATCCTTAGCTGTCAAACATCCAAAAGAAGATTTTGGTAACAATAGAGTATATTAGAGGCAGTACGTTTAACATTACTATTTTATCTAAACATGAAACAACTTAGAACATTAAATGAATCCTATTTTCTTTTCTCCATGGACATTTTAGCATTTGAATACCTACAGTATTAACAGTTGCATATTTTACATAATATATCAGGAATCAGAACCATACATAGTATTGCATCATGACAATCATGAGATTCTTGTAATAATCTACATTTCTGTTTTGACATAAAATATCCCTTTTAGTCAATCACCCTCATCTAATACACAACGAGTTTTTTTTTATGTATTATTGAACAACTTATTGATCTTTAGTTGAATGTGAATCTCACAAGTCTTTGTTATCAGCAAAGGTGTGCAAATGAGACAAAAATCTGTTACAATAAGTAATCCCCATTTTACAATCATGGAGTCTTATGCATCCAGAATTATGAATATATGCAATACATCATCTAGTTGATTACAATCAACTGTCATAACCATGTGAAACATTTATACAAGCATCATTAAACCAAAAATATGTATTACTTCATTTGATAATGACCAATGTGAACATTTAGGAATACATTTCATAAATTTATGTGAGGTGTCTCCTATAATGCTCTGGAGATCATTGAGGTCTCTAATCAATGGACAAAAACTGGTTAAAAATGTTACCAGACAGCTGCTTTCTTAGTTATCATTCAGAGCTTGGTCCACCAATCTCGTTGCTAAGGGATTTTGTTTATTTATTTATCTTTAAAATTTATTTTTATTTAAAGAAAGACAAAACAAAACAGAAAGCAGGCATAAATAGCACATACATTCAAAGAAAAGAATAAACAGTAATAAATCACTAGTTTATGTTTACATATTGTCCTCTTACAAATAATTGTTCAAGATACAAAAGTGGAACATATAAATGGGAATTCAAACAGGGAGACTGCAAATAGTTCTGTTCAACTATCTAATAAAAACTAAGTAATATGGCAATCAATCCTATACATTTAAACATGTATGTATTTATCCATATATTCATTTATGTTGAGTTTAAACAAACCAAAGCAGATTAAAATCACTCTAATTGAAGATTAATCATATTGGTTGATTTCACATCATGACACTATGGAATCAGCACTGGGTACTGTAGTCCCCTTTGTTCTCCTTCAAAGTATTTGTTCATTTCATCATGTGTCATAAGATCAGTTCTTGTAAATTGTTGATAGGTTTTATGGAAGCATGCATCTTAACATGTGTTACTATTCTTTCTATATTAGAGGGAGAAACAGAACAAAGCAGGACAGAGTGAAACATAATCCTAGAGATACATAAAACTAAAAAGACATATAAAACTGCTGTACAAGGAGTTCTACCATGGTTATTGTGTTGTCTCTTGTTACCATCAATAAAAATGGCTATATCATCAGATAAAGTATAATTGAATATATCAGTGTATAACAGTATTAACAGAAATAGAACTTTGTAGACAGTGTAGAGCTACAAAAACAGATATTAATCAAATCAGAATGGGTATTATAGTGAATCATTGCTATTTTCAGTATAGTTGTCTACACTCTGATGATACTATCAACCTAATGGTTTTGAATAAAATAGTCAATAACAAGAAGCAGTCAAACAAATCAGATTTAACTAAAAGCAGTAATGATATAACAGTATAAGTTATAGAGGGATCTGGTTTAAGTTAACAGGAAATTAAAGTTGATTACTGTGGTATATCCTGATATTTTTGGGATAGCTGTCTGTGCCCTAAGATCTAGTGCTTATATAAAAACTGGGAGGGAATAAATTCTATCTAAGCAGAGTGGTACAAGTAATATGGGTTTTAATTCCTGATACACTTATAACAATATCTCCTTCTGTCTTTTTAAAGACTATTCTTCCTCTTTCACTCCCCAGGGTGTACTGTGTATTTTTGGGTCTCCCCAACACCCTTGTTTTTATATTGTGGGCGGCAACCTGCTATTTATCTAAATGTTTCTGAACTTTCTCACTCCTGGCCTTGATCTCTAGTTGTATTTCTTTACTTACTAAAGCCTGTGTTTCCAACCTACCAATAAATACTAGTCCAGTTGCCCCTATTACTCTCTCATTCCCTATCACATTGAGTTCTATTTTCTTATATTCAATTTTGGTCCAAATACCCTTCTTCAGGTCAATTATCATTCTTATAAAGAGCATCTCAGTTGACCCTATTTTTTGATCCACTCTGCCTGTGATTCTCTTTTTTTCCTTAATTTAGTGTATATAGAACATCTGCATTAGAAATTATATCCAACCTTCCCTGTCTCATTTCTGTTGTTCTCTTTTTCTGTCATCAGTTGTCTATTTGTCTTCTTCACTTTGCTTTTTGCTCCATTCATTGTGGCCTCTCTACCACTGTTCCTGAAATACTGGTGATTTTCTTTAGAATGTCCTATAGTATTCTCTGTAGGGTTGGATTGATGGTTGTGAATTCTCCCAGTTCCTCTTTATCTTGGAAGCATCTTGTTTCTCCATTAATTTTTAGGAAAATTTATCAGGATACATCAATCTGGGCCATAGGTTATTTTCTTTCACAACTTGGAATGATTCACTCCATTTTCTTCTCGATTTGACAGTTTGTGCCGAGAAGTCTGATGTAATTCTGATGGACTTTCCCTTATAAATGATCTGTTTCTTGTCTCTGACAGATTTTAATATTCTGTTCTTTTATTGGATTTCTGGGATCTTGATTATTATATGCCTATGTGTAGTTCAGTTTTGGTTTAGGTGGCTGGAGTTCTGTACACCTCATACACCACAGTGTCTTTTCCTTTTCCAATGCTTGGGATGTTTTCCTTATTTTTGTGAATAGCCTTTGTAGTTCCTTTGTTTGTACTCCTGCTTCTTCATTTACATTCGTTATTCTTAAGTTATACATACTTTTGTCATCATCTAGCCTTTGTATTTTTACTACTTGTTTCCTTGTTATTTTTAAGAAAGTTTTCCTTTCATGGTCCAACAGTGCAAACCTGTCCTCTAGTTTGGATAATCTATCCTTAGTTTCTTGCAATCAATTTTGCCAGCTTTCAAAGGAGCTTTTAAATTCATGGTTGTCTCTTTGAACCAACTTCCTTTCTTCTATCTTTTCTCTATTTTCCTCATGAAACAATTCTCCCCTTTTTTTGTTTTCTTCCCTTTTTCCATGTTTTTTCTTGAGAGGTGCTTAGCATTTTTAAAATTATTCTATTTATATCTTGCTTTCCTTGGTTAAATACTTCACCTTTCAAATTATCTATGCGTTCCTGAAGATATTGCTTTATGTTTACTGGGCCCATGTCTGATATTGCATGTTTATTGTTCTCATTCTCCTTTGCTGGATCCATGTTCTCATGATTGGGGAATGGGAACCCTTTCTTGTTGCTTCCTCTTATTATTTTTTATTCCTTCCATACAGGTGTATATGGGAGGTCCAGGTTCTTTCTTTGTTGGTTATAGTTTGTCTGAAGTGCTGATTGTATGTTCCCACCCACTGCAGTGTACTATGTAGATACAGACCAGGGAAGTCTATGCTGGGCCCACCCCTCTGGATTAATCAGCCTGCTGAAGGCTTCATGGCATTAGGGTGAACTGACAGGCATCAGGACTGGTATGGGCTAGCCTATTGGTCTCAGCCTGAGGCATGACACAAGTCAGGTGCTCTCTATCAATCCCACTTGAGAAGGGAGAAGCTGACTGAAGTCACTTCAGCCCCTTGTTCTGGCCAATTTGCCCCATCCCGGAATGTCATCTCTTGGAGCTCTATGGAAAGGGTTTATTCCCCTCACTCACCACAGGTCGATGCAGGGTTCCCTGCCATCTCAGCTTGTCATTTAAGATCACCCGGCTCCCATCCTCAGTGCAAATGCATCTCCAGTAAGATTAAAATGATGAGCTTTTGTGTAGTTCCATAAATCTTGGCTGCATGAGATCAAGTGTAGGAGTGGCAGCAAGTTCCAGTGGCAGCACCAAGACTGTAGCTGTTTCAGGAGAAGCACTGGGACTGTATTTTTAAATGGTTTCTCTCAGATTAATTTCTTCCAGGCTTGGGAGGGTCTATCTCCCTCTGCCTGGGTCTCACTATGCTGTATTATTTTTGGAATCTAAGTTAACATCTCAGAGAGTCTCTGTAGCCTGCTGTTACCTATCCACCATCTTTTTTCCACCAGGACTTTGTTTATTCATCGTAATAATATAATTTCTAAATAATGAGACTATAAATCAGTGTTGAATAACAACATATTGCATTCATATACCCAGTCTTTGTGACATTTCGAGCAGCTGGCCACCATTGTGAATCCATGCCTCATAAATTCACAACCCAAACATGTCTTTGATCAAACAATGCAAACTTGGAAAAAGAGAAAAGTTACTGAGCTTAAAATGAAAGGAACAGCTGTTTGCAGAGTGGACAAAGGGACAAACAGACAGATGATCAGTGTGGATTCAAACAAGCACAGAAATCAGCACACAACTTGTCGGGGTCTGTGAGAGTATTTAAGTTCCCCAAAGGCCATTTATGTACTTGTACCATGCCTCTTTGTTAAACTAGCTGCCCTCTTAAACCCCATGCTCCCAGTGCTGGAACACCTGTTCACCTCAAGCATTCCATGCCCTCAGCATGTTTCCCAGAGGTTCTGTGCCTGTATGGGTATTTTTGCTTTCTGCTTTACAGGTATGAACAATGACTAGCTCAGCAATTCCCAGCAACTGCTTAAAAATGGACTGGACAAACAGGCAACTGATATATGGACAGATTGATAAACATCTTATGAAATCGGAGTGCACTCAAGCATATCCTTAGTCAAGCCAAATTACAATACCTTCTTACAAATTTCAAATCTACAACTATGAATCAACCAAATGGATTTGCTTTAGACCAACTAGTAGAGATCTTATGAAAAGGATCAAAGGCCTGATTCAGGGAGATTTGAAATGGTGGAACTGCATTTTGTAGCCTGTGATGCCAACTCATTCCATACAGGGCAAACACAATTAGCAGAAATCCACACAAGACCTTAGCAAAAACACAGAGGATGTCCCTTCCCCAGATCAACAGAGGCATCAGCTCTAGCCCACATGGGTCTTGGGGAGTTTTGTATCATACAAAAGCATTTGTCAGAGGTATATACTGGCAAGAATGTATTTGAATCAGGGAAGAAAGCAGCCTCATTGAGACAGACAACTGACCTAAAGTAAATAGTGCCATGAAGAGAATAGTAAAACCTGTGCAGGAAGTGCATTTTTCTTTTTTAATTGTTTAAAGAGAGGAGATATTCTTTTCTTATTTTCTATTTAAAATAGACTAAACAAAACAGAAAACAGGTAGAAAAGATATATGCTTTCAAACACAAACTAAACTATAAAAAATCACTGGTTGATGTTTACATATTGTCCTCTTACAAATAAGTGTTCAAGATACAAGAGTGGATTATATAAAATGGGGATTCACATGATTCCCCATTATGTGGCCTTGAAACCTTACAAAATTTTCACTTATTAATTGGAATGGCTTTATTCTGGGATGCTTGATATGGAAATATTTGAAGCTATAGTATATTAAATTATATTCAAATATTTCAAGGAAAAAGACAGACACTATGGTAAATACTATTAAGTCGGGTTATTTGTGTGAAGCACTAGGTTGCTGAAATTGTCATGCTTTGACCTGTATTGTTATGTTGTTATGTTCTCTTTTATCTCAATCTCTCCCTTTTTCATTAAAAATATTATTTAGTTATTTTTTTAAGATTTTCAATTAAGGCGAAAAATTAAAAGAAATTAGCAGGATATATTATAGTAACTTTTTGATTTCCTATTAACTTGATCTGAAGTCCTGTAATACTCCCACTATCTTGTTTTGACTGATTAGACTCTGTTCCATTCTGTATGATAGTATCAAGTTTAAGAGTATAGGCAACTACTTAGAAGGCAATAAGATTCACTAAGATGCCCATTCTGATTTGACTATTATCTCCTTTGGAAGTTGTGTAATGTTTACAATGTTTAGGTTTTATTGGTCTTATTCTCTACTGTTTAGTTCAACTTTGTAATACCTAATGAGATAGACAATTCTTTTTAAGGAAGCAAGAGGCATTATGGTAACAATTGTTGATAACCTTTTACTCTGTTTTTACATCATGGGCTATGTCTATCCTTGGTTTTGACTGATAGCTTTGTTTTGCTATATTTGACTTTATTCTCTTCCAAAAAAATGTAAAAAGAACTAAGGAGTAATAAAACCCAAAATGTGTAAATTGTGTTGTAAACAGAGAGGGAAAAAAGTGGTCTAAAGGATACAACTGCAAGTGTGTTCAGGGATGTTAAATAGATGACCGTATTAATATTTTTGGTTGGATCATTGAAGACAACTGTTTACAGTCTCACTGTTTGAATGTCCACTTTGTAAGCTTTGATACTGTGACATGAGCAACTATCTCTAAGATGATAATACATAATCTATTAACTGGTGATTTCTTAAAGTTTTTATTTTAGTCTGTATTACTTGTACACTTACAACACTTTGTTTTGTTTTGTTTTTTCTCTTTTTCCTTTTAAATAAAATTTTTTAAAAAGTGGGGATTCAAAGAGCAATGGATTAATATCATGACTGTGCACTTGCAAGGCAGGCATTCATGCCACTGAGCTAATTCTACAGACCTGTGTTTGCAGAGGGAACAGCAGAGGACAGCAAAAAGGAAAAGTAAGCCTTGGTAAGTGGCAAGATAGTAGTGATTAATTCAATTCTAAGGACTATAGGTGTTCCAGTACATCTCAAGAGATGAGAGGGAATAGTATTGACAATGGAAATAAAATATCACCAAGTTAGTGAAGTAAAAGAGAAACATCAGCTCCAGTAGCAAACTTGAAAAGGAAAGGTGGTCAATAGTTAAAGAGAGGCTTCGGCATGCATCTCGTATGGGAATAGCAGCAGACACCAAATTGCAGTCAAATCCTTGATTTCCACAAATAACATGACAAGCTCTAGAGGAGACATAAGACAAGACAGTTGAGCTACAGATTCAGAAACATTTAGTTGAATGGGTAAGAGAGATCACAATTGAATCAACAATATGCCTGTATAAGCACCATTAATGACATCAGGAATCACAAGAGTGGCTGTTTTTGATGCATGTGAACAGGAAAGAACCAGGCCAGCTGTCCCAGGTAGTAGCTGATCATGAAAAGTAGTAGGGACCTTATAAAACTTACCAGCGATTTCCAAAGTAGTGTCAGGTTTCATAGAAACGTCTTTCAAAGCATTTTTGTAGTCTGGGTTTGCATTTTTGTATGTTAATTGAGTTCAGATAGGTATATACTGTTATCATAATTATTTTTGGGAACTTAGGTTGTGCATCCTACATTTTTCTTCACATCAGAACATCAGTAAAAGACTTGAGAGACTTTCAAATTATTTTCCAATGAAAAATTACTGCCTCTGTGAGTGCATCCTTTAGTGACAATTTACGTACACAGAGGCCACACAGCATAGGTTGCAAAGGCTCATGTTCAGGTGACTGGCAGCACCATGCAGGTTTCTAACACACCTACTTCTTACCCATGCAACACACAATGTAATGGCTTGATAGTGCTGGAGAAGCTATCAACAGTCCTGAAAATCAAGCTATTGATATAGCTGGGTTTCTCTCCAAGAGAAAAATGGCATATAACATTAGGTAACTAAAGAAATTTCTCCTGTCTCAAAAATGTCACATCTTATCCTTTCCCATCTCTTATAGTCAGGGTTTGTGAGGAAAGAAACTTAACATGGAACTTATAATTAATAAGATAATTTAAAAATATTTATCCCAGAATGTCAGATTTAGAGAGATGTAGAGCTTTTCAGATACTAGAGACCCAAAAACCCAACTGAGTACTTGAATGCTCTGACAATATCCAGCACAAGTAAAGCTGAAAAATTTTATCCCATGGCAAGGACAATCAAATATTTACCTGGAGACTTAGAGGCACTTACAATGTGTCATGAAAGTCTCTGTTAAGGTAGTGCACTAGGAAGGCTCAAAGTTCAGTGTTGGTAGCTAGAAACTCTGTTCCTTTGGTCATACAATGTATTCCACAAAGTTGAGTGATCATTCCTGGAGCCAAGGCATGAAGCTCAAGGTAAGAACCAGAGATCTGCAAAAGAGGATAGTAGCCATGCACAGCAATAATGAGGACCTGAGCTTCTTTGATTATGATGATGATGGCTGAGATCATATCTGGAAAACCATTGCTACCTGCTTCTCCATGAGAATCAACATCCCAGCTCCTTTCCCTCTAGTTCTCCTTTAATGCTCTTTTAAACAATCCATCAATGGATATTCTGTCCCAAAACCATGAAGACTTCATTCACTGGGTTATCCAAGTTGACCATTACTAAGCGGGCCACAGCACCAGAGCAGTTCTTTAGATACTTAAAATCCAAACAGGCTTTATATCACTTCATATATTAAAGTGATCATCTGGTCTGCTTCACATAAACAACAGTGAGAAAACCTGAGGCTCATTCTAATGAAATAATCAGGAACACAAACCTTCACAAAGTATTTTTTACATCTGCTTTGACAAACCTCTCCCTGGAAATATGTGATATGTTTCTATCTGTGTGTCCTACACACTACATAACTGGGGCATTTGAATGAAACTATAGTCAGGGTAATTGACCCTCTGATTATCCATGGAAATTTAAAAAATCTTTTCTAAGGAATGTATAAAAAGAAACAGTTATGTACAACTATGTTTCACTGCAGTACACTGACAGCACTGAACCCAGGAGAGAATGTCATGAGGCTGGCATCACCACCTCAACAAGGCCGAGGTTTCTCCAGATGCTGGAGGTAAAATAGTGGAAATACTTTAACAACAAAAACAATTGAAGTAAAATATACTCAATACACTGAATATATCAAATCTAAACTAGGCCTGGTGGCTCATGCATGGAACCCATTAATTGAGACAATGAGGAAGGAGACTTGTTGAGACTACTCTGGTTTAAAAAGTGATCTCAAAGCCTGCCTGGACTTCATAGCAACATGCTTACTCAAAAAGCTAAATATATCAAATCTAAGGAACATAATAGTGTACTAGTGATTGCCTTGTGACATTAGCATGACTTTTATGTTTATACTGACCTATTGCCTACTAGGAAACCCTAACTTACAGCCCATTTCACAATAAAATATCACACCATTTACCAAAGGGAGTACACTGGTGAGTATTTATTGTTCATCATTGATATTTGGTGGTGATGGAGCAGTGCTTGCTGCTTCTCTCCACAGAAAAATGACTATTGCTGCAGTAACAGGAATCTGCATGCATCACTGCAATATGTCCTTAACTCTTTGAGGAAGAGACCCACTAAAGGAAGCACTGCACTAATGAGAATTACTAATTTTAGTCTTTTGAGTACTTTAAAAACTGACTTCGGTAGTAGTTGAACTGCTTACCTACACTTCCACCAACAAGGTTAAATAGTTTCTTTACTCCTACAGTCTCATGTACGTTCCTTAGATCTGGTGGTGATTTGTTTTCTCTGCAATGAGATGATGTCCCTATTTGAATTTCTCTATTGGGCAAAAATGCTCAATAGTTAGTCAGGTATTTCTTGGCTAGTTGTACATATGCTGAAAAATGTGTGTTCCTTTCACATTCCTATTGGTTTTACATGTTAGCTATCAGGGTGTAACAGGTAAAATTTCTTTCATTCTGTAGTTTATTTCATCATTTTGTTTGACTTTTTGTGGTTTCTATGTTTATGCAGGAGGATTAAAACCTTACAAAGTCCTTTTGCTTGTTTTGTCACCCTATCTTATTTTCTACACAAAACAGCAGCAATAGCATTAAGAAAAAATGTTTTTTAATACCTCTACCTTCAGAACATGGAATGTGTGGCTCTTTCATGTTTCACTATGTTTTACTCTAATAGAGGCATATTTGAAAGTGCTACACAAATTACGATAAAAAAATACGCTTCCTGAGTGAAAGTAAAATCACAATTAGAAGTAGTGATTCTTTTGTTCTATCATACATTTATATTCTTGACCTCAAAATTCTTGTTTCCTTAAACTTCAAATGCAAGGATTAAAACAACTGCTTCACACTCTGCCAAATCATCTAGCAGTTGCCTCCCAAAGTCAGCTTCTAAGCCATGATCATACCATCTCATTCTCTCCTGATGCTGGGACTAAAGAAGTCTCCATTAGCCAAACTTTATAGGTAACTCCTTACCAATGCAATTATTTAAATACAAAATGATCCAAAACTGCATACATTTTGTTAGTTTTTATAAAATAATAAGGAACATAAAAGTGACAATTCTACTGTTTTCAGTACAAGTATGGGTTAAATTGACAACTGCTCCAATGATGCTCAAGATGGTCACTACATAAACAAATGTGCTTCCCAAGTGATTCTTGGGGATAACTACTAGGTGGCCAAGTGATAAAAGGACAACTATTGATGTGTAATTGTGAGTATTAAAAAATGTTGATGCTGTGCAAGAAAGGGAGGAGTACTAAAGCTTTCAGTTACATCTGCAGAACTTGAAGATATATTTTGAGACAGGGTCACACTAATTGTGTAGGTTGGACTCAAATTCCTCTTCCACTAACTTAAGCCCCCTGAGGTGCTAGGATTACAAGCATGCATCAATAGGACCAGCAAGATTTACTTTCACGATAAAATGAGAAAGTGCATGTACTCAGTATATATGTATTATAGATTCAGTCTTCTATTATTAGCTGTAATATAAACTCCAAATTTTCCCACTGATGTAAGCAGAAATGTGCTGCAGGACATCTGGCTACATGCTGTAGTGCATAGAGGCTAATAATGTACTTCAAAGTGTCTTTTACTTTGTGAAGTATGTCAGGCACTTCAGGTACAAAATAGATATAGTTTTAGTGGTGATTACCCAACAGGTGAGCAATGTATTCTTCCAAGGATAATTGAGACTTGGGCAAGTTATCTTCACTGGATAGGGGTATTTAATGCAATGCTCACTTGTGTTTTCATGACACAACAGGTTTTAATAAAATAATTACATTGGAACTTAAGCAGATGTTGTATTCAACAACACGCATTAAACACTTTACAAATTACTTGAATGTTAAAATGGAAGTGAAAACCACAGGCCACAGGAAACCAACTGGGACTCATGGCCCAGGGTATGTGTTTAAAAATACTCGGCACACACCACAAACATCAGGCACTGGTCCTTATAAAGAGATATACCATTGTATACACTCACAATTCAGTAAAACAGAACACAATCTGAATCTTAATTTAGCAAATGTATTTTTACTGTGTTTACAGCTCAAAATTTAGGTTTCCCTTCATGCCATTACTTCAGTGTTTTAGGAAAAAGCAGTAATAATTACAAAATATATAATGCATTCACAGCATCAAGGAATAAAATAAAGACATTTGCATGATACATCCAACAACAATCTTTTTCCCCCAAAAAACTCCAGATTTAAGAAAAATTCATTTCAAAGTATGGTTACTCATAAATCATGCCGAATTTTATAATTTCTGGAGATATTAATATATTTTGTGATGTGCCATTGGAGACAAGTTGTGGTTCTGTCAGTATGGGGCAATCAGAAATTCACAGTAGTATGGTTTACTTTTGGTACATGTGGGGAAACATTACTAGCAAAGTAAAGATGAAATAAAAACATAACAGGTAAAATTCTGATGGTTAGAAAAACAATGGTGTATTTAAATGACAAATATTGGCACCACCGAGAAAGAAAATCAGGCACCATAATGTACATGGTATGATATCCAGTGATGCTAGCAAATCAGCATGTATCTTATCTCAGCACAACATAGAAAACATAACATTCATTAATGTACAAGTTATGTGAAAAGAACACAACTTTGTCAAAACCACACGCTCCAAGCCTCTATAAATGTATATCTTAATGCCAAATATTGCATCAACTTCAGAAACATCATTTATGAAAAAGAAGTGTGTGCATTAAAAGATTAAAGCAAATGTAGTTTTAAAATTACAATTCACCAAAAAATAAGAGACTAGGCTAATTAATATTATTGCTCGATTTTATATCACAATGCTACAGAATTTGCATTGGGTTTCTTAGTGTCTCTTCTTCAGAGTATCTGTTCATTACATCATGTATTATATAATTTGCTCCAATAAACAGTTTAGAAATTCTCCCCATGTGTTATTTTCTATGTTTATATCTATCCTTTCTGTATTATGGGGAAAAATAGATCAAAACAAGATAACAAAACAAATTCCTAGAAAATCATGATATGAAAAAGACATATAAGACCACAATATTAGGTAGTGTAAAGTACTTACTATGCTTTCTCTTGTTATTATCAACAGAATTGTCCACATCATCAGACATTATATAGTTAAGCATAACATTGCATAGCTATTTTTATAAAAACACAACTTTGAAGATATTGTAGGATGTGAAAGCAGTTAATAATCAAACCTGGAATGGATATCTTTTATTCATTTATGTTTGTGGTACTGGGGATCAAACTCAAGACCTCACACTTGCCAGGCAGGTGCTTAATCCACTGAGCTAAATCCCCAGGCCCCCAATACTTATCTTTTACATCTTGTCATCTTCAGAGTAGTTGCCTCTACTCTTAGACTTGAGACCAGCAAGCTTACCAAATGTGAATAAAATCAGTCAAGGCCAAATAGCATTCAGACAAAACAGCTTCAAAAAAGATCAATCATAGTAAGACAATATAAGTATCACAGGGCTTCAGTTTAAGTTAATAGGAAATTAAGGATAGTTACCATGGTATAACCTGATATTTTTGGGTTATATCTCTGTGCTCTCAAATGTATTATGAGTGGACAGACCCGGTACAAAATATAATCAAACTAAACAGAGCAATAAGGCTACTATAGCTTTTAAATCCTGACACACTTTTAACAATGTCCTCTGCCTTCTTTTTTTAGGCAATTCCTCCCCTTTCTCCTTCTGCGTATACTATTATTCACTCTTCAGAGTGATATTAGTCTAGTCTCTTATGTTCAAATTCAGCATACATAAAGATAAAGATGGCTACTATGAAGAGAATGGAATACATTATTGTAGTTATTATGGACTTCCCCAAAATCAGTTCTTGAAGGTCAAAAAGCCTTCATCATCCTGTAATTATTTGATTAGTTCTGTAATATTCAGTATATATTCAATGCATGTGAAAACAGGAACAACTAATTGGAAGAAAACTAGAGACAATAAGATAGACAGTGAACATCTCCAGTATACTTGCTTTGAAATCTGTGTTTCCTTAACTTGTTTTCTTATGAATTGTTCTGTACTGATTTGTCATGTTTAATTTTACCCTCTTTAAGATCAAAAATAAGGGTGTAGGACAGATAAGCATATTACTAAGTTTTTGTTGGGTCACTGAGCAGAACTGTTCACAGTGTCATTATTTGAATGCCACTTTGTAAGCTTTAATTTTTTAACTTGAATGGTTCAACATACACAAATCAATAAATGTAATCCACCATATCAATAAAGCCAAAAATAAGAATCACATGATCATCTCTATAGGTGCAGAAAAAGCCTTTGATAAGGTCCAACATTTATTCATGATAAGAACTTTACAGAAAATTGGAATAGATGGTCTTTACCTCAATATAATAAAGGCCATTTATGAAAAACCAACAGCCAACATCATACTAAATGGCCAAAAATTGAAATCCTTTACTTTAAAATCAGGCACAAGACAAGGATGTCCTTTAACACCACTCCTATTTAATATAGTACTGGAAGTACTAGCCAGAGCAATTAGGCAAGAAAGAGAAATTAAAGGGGTAAAGATAGGAAAAGAAGAAGTTAAATTATCATTGTTTGCAGATGACATGATACTCTACATAGAAGACCCCCTAAACTCCATTGAAAGACTCTTAGATACAATAAATAAATTCAGTAATGTGGCTGGATACACAATCAATACTCAGAAATCAATAGCATTCCTATACACGAACAACAAAATCACAGAGAGGGAAATAAGAAACAACACTCTTCACATTAGTAAGCAAAAAATGAAATATTTAGGAATTACTCTTATGAAAGAAGTGAAAGACTTATACAGTGAAAATTATAATACACTGAAAAAGGAAATTGAGGATGATCTCAGAAAATGGAAACACATCCCTTGCTCATGGATAGGAAGAACAAACATTGTGAAGATGGCCATTCTCCCAAAACTGTTATACAGATTCAATGCAATCCCAATAGAAATACCATCAACATACCTTATAGATCTAGAGAAATCACTCCTAAACTTCATCTGGAACCAGAAGAGACCTAGAATAGCAAAGGCAATTCTAAGCAGCAAAGACAAAGCAGGAGGCATCACAATCCCTGACTTGAAGTTATACTACAAAGCAACAGTAGTAAAATCAACATGGTATTGGAATCAAAACAGAGCTGAAGATCAATGGAATAGATTAGAAGATACAACCACAACTACAAACACACTCAACCACCTTATCTTTGATAAAGGAGCCAAGAAGGTTCATTTGAAGAACGACAGTCTCTTTAATAAATGGTGCTGGAAAAACTGGCTCTCCATTTGCTGAAAACTAAAGCTAGAACCATGTCTTTCACCATGTACTAAATTAAAATCTAAATGGGTCAAAGATCTGAATATTAAAACAGAAACACTAAATCTATTGGAAGACAAATTGGGTAAAATCTTGGAGACATAGGAGCACGTAGAGAATTCATGAACAGGACACAAACCGCACAGGAAATACTTCCCAGAATCAATAACTGGGACCACTTCTTATTAAAAAGTTTCTGCATGTCAAAAGAAATCTCCAGCATAGTGAAAAGAAAACCCACAAACTGGGAAAAGATTTTAGTGAACTCTCTCTCAGACAAGGGACTCTTGTCTAAAACATATAAAAAATAAAAAAAAAACTCAGACCTCCAAAATTCAAAGATCCAATCCAAAAATGGGTATCTGAGATGAATACGCAATTCTCAGATGAAGAAACGCAAATGGCAAATAAATACATGAAAAAATGTTCATCATCATTGGTCATTAGAGAAATGCAAATTAAAACCACACTGAGATACCATCTCACTCCTGAAAGAATGGCCAGGATCAAGAAAACCAACAACAACAAATGCTGGAGAGGCTGTGGGGAAAAAGGAACTCTCCTGCACTGTTGGTGGGAGTGTAGACTGGTACAGCCTTTGTGGATGTCTGTCTGGAGATTTCTCAAAAAGTTGGGATTGGAAATCCCATTTATTCCAGCTATTCCACTTCTAGGCATATTCCCAGAAGAACTGAAAGCATCATACCACAGTGATATATGTGCACCTATGTTTATAGCAGCACAATTTGTAATCGTCAGATCTTGGAAACAACCCAAGTGTCCATCAACTTAGGAATGGATAAAAAAGTTGTGGTATTTCTATACAATGGAGTATTATTCAGCTATAAAGAAGGATCACATTGAGATATTTATCAATAAATGGGCGCAGCTTGAGACCATACTCATAAGTGAAATAAATCAATCTCGCATGTGTGAATACTGAATAGTTTCCCTAATGTAAATAATGATTCAAATATATAAAAATAAGTGGTAATCATGCTTCCACATTATGTGGCCTTGAAGCCTTATAAAGTTTTCACTTATTAATTAGAAAGGCTTTATTCTGGGCTTCTTGATATGGAAATATTTGAAGCTATAGTATATGAAGTTTTATCCAAATATTTCAAGGAAAAAGACAGACACTACGGTAACTACTATTAAGTCGGGTTATTTGGTGGTGAAGCACTAGGTTGCTGAAACAGTCATGCTTTTACCTGTATTGTTATATTGTTATGTCCTGTTTTATCTCAATCTCTCCCTTATTCTTTAAAAAAATTACTTAGTTATTTCTTATGTTTGTTTTAATTAAGTGGAAAAATTAAAAAAAATAGGATATATAATAGTAACTCTTTTTGATTTCCTATTAACTTGTTTTGAAGTCTTGTAATACTCCCACTATCTGGTTTTGACTGATTAGACTCTGTTCCATTCTGTATGATAGTATCAAGTCTGAGGGTATAGGCAACTACTTTGAAGGCAATAAGACTCACTAAGATGCCCATTCTGGTTTGACTATTGTGTTCTTTGGAAGTCCTGTAATGTTTACAATGCCTAAATTTTATTGGTCTTATTCTCTACTGTTTTGTCCAACTTTATAATACCTAATGAGATAGACAATTCTTTTTAAGGAAAAAGAGACAACGTTGAAAACCATTGTTGATAACCTTGTACTCTGTTCTACATCATGTGCTATGTCTATCCTTGGTTTTGACTGACAGCTTTGTTTTGCCCTATTTGACTTTTTTCTCTCCCCCCCAAAAAAGTAATAAGAACTAAGGAGTAATAAAATCCAAAATGTGTAAATTTTGTTGTAAAAAAAGAGAGGGGGAAAAAAAGAGCTCTAACGGATATAACAGCAAGTGTGTTTAGGGGTGTTAAATAGCTAACTATATTAATGTTTTTGGATCATTGAACACAGATGTTTGCAGTCTCTCTGTTTGAATGTCCACTTTGTATTCTTTGATACTGTGATTTGAGCAACTATTTCTAAGATGATAATATGTAATCTATTAACAGGTGATTTCTTACTGGTTTTTTAATTTTGTTGTTGTTGTTCTGTATTATGTGTACCCTTACACCGCTTTGTTTTGTTTTGTGTTTTTCTCTTTTTCCTCTTAAATAAAATTAAAAAAATTTTTTAACTTGAACAACTATTTCTAAGATGACAATATATAACTTACTAATTAGTGATTTCTTATTTATTTTTTTGAAATTCTGTATTATTTCATCCTTTTTCCTGTTTTTCTCTTTAAATAAAAACATTACAATTCACCAAAAAATATAAAAATTAAGTTTTAAAGACAAAACATTATAGACATTAAGTACATAGACATTGTTTTGCATTAAGAACTGTTGGTCAGCTTAAAGTCAGCTGGATTACATCAGCTTGGCATTGAGCAAAGATGCTCCACCTGAAGAAAGTTGCCATGATAACTAGGTGGAGAAGAAGGGGGGTGATGAGGGTTGAGGCATTAAGGAGGCATCGTGTGTTCTCCTATGAGTTCCTTTCTGAGCTGTTGTTTGTCCTGGAGAAGCCTTGCTCCTCAAATCGAGCATTGCTTCTTAGCTCCAGATGGGAAGACATGTGCTGCTTGGTCTCCAGGATGAGCTCGTCACAATGCTTCCTGGCATGTGCTCGACTGTGTTTATCATCGGAGGAGCTTTGGGCCTCCATGTCACTGAGGATGGCTGTGGTGTCTTTCAGGATAGCCCTGCTTTTTGTTGTGAGTTTGACTTCTCAGCTCCAGCATAAAACACTCATCCCACTAGCACAGCTTCTTCATCTGGCTGGCATAGACTTCTAGCTTCCACCGCTGAACCTTGAGTCTTCCCAGCAAGGATCCATAAAAGAGACTCCATGAGCCCTTCTTGTGGGCTCTGGACCACCAGCTGCATTCATTGGAGGCATTCTCCTGAGCTCTGGATTTTTATCTGGACTCATGTGGGACATTGCTTTGGGGTTTAGGCTCTTGACAAAATAATCTATGTCTTGGGTGTTGCGTATAGAATTCATGCATTTTCCTGTGTTAAATCCCATTGTCTATTATAAAAATAATATTATAAACTCCTGTCTTGATCCAGTTGTTCTATGTACACAACCTCTGACTACAACAGTCACTATCCGTACTTGAAAGTGAAAAGCACATTTCAATTTAACATGTTTAATTACAAGATGCCATGTTGAAGCACAAAGACACTTTAGAAAATCTAGAGAGGTACAAGTGATTAACCGAAAACCATACAACATGTGCATTTGAGGAGAGCTCCACCTCAGATTTGTCATTTCTGAAATATTTGTGAAGAAATGTTGACATCAAACTTCTGTATTGATTATTTCTTCAGGTCTCCTTGCGATTTTTAAAGTAATCTTAGATCTAAACTGTCTGAACAGTGACGCTTTTAATAGGTATTTAACAACAAATATGGATTGCTGTATTTCTCACATTGCTAATCCACATAGGATCTCAGCCCAGTGAGCTCTTTCAGATATGTAACAATGATCAAGTATGCTGAGAGTATTCCCATAACACATAGGATTTATCTGTTGTGTGAGTTTCTTCATGTATTTCACTTACAATCTGGCTGCTGAAAGTGTCTCCACTTGCTTACATAGGCAGTGGTTCTTCCCGGTGTGAATTCTTTCATGTGTTTTGCAATGACTGTATGTGGTAAAAGCTTTGCCACATTGTTATATACACAGGGTTTCTCACCAGTGTGAAGTCATTGATGTATTTTACAATATCCATGTGTGGTGAAAGCTTTCCCACAATCTTCACATACACAGGGTTTCTCAACAGTGTAAATTTTATAATGTATTGGACAATGAGGATTTCCACTGAAACCTTTCCCACATTCCTTACATATATAAGTTTTCTGCCCAGTGTGAAGATTTTCATACATTATGCAATATATACGTGTGCTCAAACCATTCTCATGATTCTTATATACACTGGTTTTATCTTGAGTGTGAACGTTCATGTTGCTTACAATGTCCATGTTGGGTAAAAACTTTCCCACATTGCTTACATACATATGGTTTCTCTCCAGTGTGAATTCTTTCATGTTGCTTACAATGTCCAGTATTGGTGAAACCTTTTCCACATTGCTGACATACATAGGGTTTCTCTCCAGTGTAAATTCTTTCATGTTTCTTACAAACTCCTCGTGTGTTAAAAGCTTTACCACATTGCTTACATACATAGGGTTTCTCTTCAGTGTGAATTCTTTCATGTTCCTTACAATTTTGATCTGTGGTAAAAGCTTTTCCACATTGCTTACATATATAGGGTTTCTCTCCAGTGTGAATCCTTTCATGCTGCCTACAATATGCACGTGTTTTAAAAGCTTTCCCACATACATAGGGTTTCTCTCCAGTGTGAATTTTTTCATGATCCTTACAATATGCACGTGTTTTAAAAGCTTTCCCACATTGCTTACATACATAGGGTTTCTCTCCAGTGTGAATTCTTTCCCGTTGCTTACAGTGTCCAGGTTGGGTGAAACCTTTTCCACATTGCTTACATGCATAAGGTTTCTCTCGAGTGTGAATATTTTCATGTATTTGACAATGAATGTTACTGCAAAAAGCTTTCCCACATTATATATGGGATTTCTGCCCATATATGCGATTTCTGCCCAGTGTGAAGTTTTTCATGGATTATACAATAAGTACGTGTGCTGAAAGCTTTCTCACAGTGCTTACATTTATAACGTTTTTCTCCAGAGTGAAGAATTTCATGTACTTGACAATAGGTACGTGTTGTAAAAGCTTTCTCACCTTGCTTACATATGTAGGGTCTCTCTCTTCTGTGAATTCGTTCATGTTTCTTACAAATTCCATGTGTGATAAAAGCTTTTCTGTATTGCTTACATACATAGGGTTTCTCTCCACTGCAATATTTTCCATGGATGTGAAAATTGTGGTGTGTTTCTGTTTCTTTCACATTCACATTACCTTCTGCAGTACAAAGGAATACTTCTTTACACTGATTCCAAGATGTATGTCCATAGGATTTCCCTAGCTTGTCATTTCTGTAAAGAAAAAAATCACATATAGGATTGATAACCATATTACTAAGTTTTTGCTTTAGAGTTGAAGAAAACTGTTTGCAGTCTTGCTGTTTGAATCCCCACTTCATATGTTTCCCTTTTTTATCTTGATTAACTATTTCTATGAGAACCCTATGTAATCATCATTTTGCGGTTTCTTAGTGTTTATTTTCATTTTGAAAGTAGTATGATTTCTACTTATTTTGTTTTGTTTAGTCTCTCCTTACTTTAAATTAAAAAAAAGAAAAATTCACAGTGAAATGGGTCTCAGTTTAATGACTGCATCAATGTCAAGTTCTGTTTTTAATGCCTGCTAAGAAATTCTGACCATGAAGCAACAGAATGGCCTTGTAGTTATGTTGACAACAACCGTTCCCAAAAGACTGGTACACAACTGGAGATCTTAACAGTGGGTACATTTTGAAATGCAGAATATTTAGCTTCATTTTGGGCATGGGTACATATGTGTATCACATACAGATCATTCTGATATGTTTCTCTATCGCAATCTCCCTTCTGTCCTTAACCTGTAGTTCCCTTTTCCAAATGGTCAGGCTTACCTTTCTCTATCAACTCTTTTTCATTGTATTCCACAATTTATATTTTAGTTTATCATCTGAAAGAAACCCTGTGACCTTTTAGGTTTGATAGCTGAGCAATGTCACTGAATTGATGGGAGAAAGACCCACCTATTTCTTATGGCAAATGACATTACATTATTTTTTTAACATTGTATAACACATTTTTTTTTTCTTTTCCATGCTGGGAATGAACAACAGGTATTAGCATAAAATCTCTAGTTTATCTATCTTAAGAGATGTTCACTAATCATTAAGCTGTGAAGTTTGAACTTGAATTTGCCATTCTGCAAAATCTGATTCCTAGTGTGCTGGGTTTATAAGAATACACAATCACAGAGAGTCTATTAACATTTTCCTTCTCCACACATCCAGTGATAGATATTTAAGTTTTTTCAAGGCCTGATCTGTTATAACGTGATCTGCTTTGTATATGAGTAAGCCTGTATTTTATGTGTATTTTTAAAATTCTGTATTTTATGTGGATTTTGAGTTTTTAAAAAATATATCCAGGACAAGTATGAGGGGATCAACTTCTAGAGACAACTGCATACTGATATATAGAATGAGTGCACTTAACATTCCACCAGCCTACTAAGAATTTTAATCAGAATGGCTGATTTTCTAGAGCATGGCTTGGAAACATGAGCACTCAGTTTTATTTCAAATTCTATTGTAATCTTAGCAATTTTTAAACCATGAATGTGTTGTATTCACATGTATATATGGGTAAAAAAACTGAAGGCAGAATGACATAACTCAAAGTGTATGCCTTTCATACACATCTATAAGCAATGTTATATATTTTGATGGTTTAATTCCCTCATTATACATACCCTGGCTTATACCTCTTGGGAGAATATTACTGACATTCCATTGAATGGTGCCTCATTTCTTTGGCAGTCATTTTTCTGCTGATTCACTAATTACTAAAGAACATTCCTTCTCCTTGTTAGTGTGAATTACCTTAAGTAGCTCCAGTAAATTTTGCATTCTTTTTCAGCTTCCTGGATATCCCCAAGTGCTCCTGAATTGTGGACATAGAAATACGAGGGCTCATCAGAATAATATATACAAATTAATAGATTTTGTTTAGATTTATGATACAATGTGTCCAGGTCTGAGCTATTTTTAAAAATATTCTCACATTTTTTTTAATGAAACAGCACTGATGAGCAACAAACAATATTCTGACAGCATGAGTAACAAAAATATTTCATCCTTACCTATCACAGTCATGTTCCTAAAGGTTTCGCCCATCACATCTCTGTAGAGGTTCTTTTGGGATGGACTCAGCAAAGTCCACTCCTTATCGCTGAAGTTCAAAACCACAACCTCAAAGGTCATCGCCTCCTAATGGATCATACATATATTTCTCAAAGGAAGTTTGAGATCCCAGGTTTGGAATAACTTAAATTCTGTCCTGCAAATCTGAATCAAAAGCAAAGTGTGGTGGTTCATATCTATAATCCCAGCACTCAAAAGGCTGAGACAGGAAGGCTTTGATGAGGTCAGGGCAATTCTAGGCTCCACAGGGTATTCAAATCCAGCTGATATATACACAGAAAGCTTGTCTCAATAAAACAAAACTAAACTAAGCAAATACAACCACACAAAACAGCTGAATGAAGACTGATTTCTTTAAATTTAAATCCATGTCTTGGTCATTAATTTTGTGTGTATACACATTTTTGAAGACAGCAAATTTGATGCTAGATTGCAACTCACTGCTAATGTAACAGTGAAATAGGAGCACTGATTCTTGTGCTGAGTCATGGCAAGATTCTCTGTGTACTGTCTCTAAAGCAGAGCTCATAGTGAGAAGCCTGCAGGACCAGCATCCACAAAGCACAGAGGCAGATAAATATCTCATCAATCGACTGGGAAGCCAAGCAAGCACCTCCCTTCCCTGGTAAGTGGTGGTGGTGTGGCAGACTGCGGCCCATCCACGGGGCCAACCAGCAGAAGCTCCTGGGATCCATGCCATGTTGGAACTTAGGACACTGGGAAGCCAATCAAGCTCCAACTCTCCCTGGTAAGGGTTGGCAGTTTGGTAGAAAGTGGCCCTTCCAGGGGGAGAACTAGCAGCAGCTCCTGAGTTCTGTGCCATGTTGGAACTTAGGATGCTGTGAAACCAAACAACCAGCCTGTCTCCCTACTAAGCAATAGTGAACCTACTGATGCCTAGAATCAAACACCCTACTTCCCCTACACCTCTTCTCCTGTCAACCCCCGTTAGCAAATGGGAACCAGAAATCTGAGCATCTCCTGGGAAGTTGACCATAGCAAATAAGGGGGACTTCCTTCTACTATCTCTATGAAGGCAAATATTTTTAGTACTGTTTTTCTCTATTCTGACTAATGGTACTGCCCTATTCAATATTCTGTTTTGATAAGTTCTATAATGTTCTGTATTTCATCTCATTATGATATACGTGATGAAAAGAACAACTATTATAAAGATAATGAAATATACTGTGATATCTATTACTTTTATCCCAGTAACTTGTTGTGAAGTTGTGGAACAATTTCACTGTACAATCTTCGTTGGCCTTATTCTGCTTTGTTCTGTTATGTTTTACCACTTTCAAAATTAAAAAACAAGAAAAAAAATCTCATCAATCACTTTGATAGACTACAGATGATGTCTATTCAAATCTCATTTAAGCCAGTGAGTACTTTGTTCTTAATATACTTAAGTAACATTTTGAAATATGAATTTGGTTTCATAGAACAAAACATAAATAAAATCAAATACGGTAAATAGATAATAAAATGTTATTGGAAAACAGCTGTATTTTAAAAATATGTATATAAAATAAAACCAGGCCCAAGCTGTAAATTATAATTCACTGTCACCAAGTAATCACTTTCAATTCAGATATAAGAAATATATCTTGGGAGGCTTGTGAAAGAGTTCTTCCTTGAATTTGGGGCTATCCTAAGTTACAGAGCTGTCTAAAATGGAGAAACCCTGAGTAAAACACCCCACAGACAAAGTGAAACTTCAAAAGGGATTGCATAAGACACCTTTGGTTTGTTTCAAAAAATTCTAGCCATAAAATACAGAAAAATTCCAACAATATTCAACACTTTCTGAGAAACAATGTGGATATCTTCCATACAACAAAGAAAACACTCTCACAATTGGGTATTTAGCTTAGTGGCATGAATGCCTGCCTGGAAAGCATAGGTCATGAGTTTGATCATTGGTACAAAAAAAAATCAAATTTCACCTTCATGACACTAAGGCATAATTAGAGATAATCTATATTAGATCTCAAGCATGGAACACAAAATTCATTGGTTGAGAGGAATGTGGAATACTGATTGTTGCCAGAGCTTGATGTTCATCACATCAAGGAAGCAATCAGAACCTACCTTTAACTTCATACTTACTCTAAGAACTACCTGAATTGCAGTGAAGACCCTCTCTTTTATGTCCTGCTGTTGGCTCCCTGCATCCTGTTAGTCACTACCACATCCTTTCCACACTCCTCTGATCCATCCTAAGCAGAAAACTCTTCATTCTTAACTACTGATATCACTGCAAAATTTCTATTTAGGGCTTTTCCTTTACACAACTTAGTAAGCCCATTGCAGAGCATTTCCATATATAAACTGAACAACCATGCTAATAAATCAGCTCTTAATTCAGAGATGACACCCCTATTCCTTTCCATTCAGAAGGATATCATGTGTCCATGCAAATACCTAAATTTTGGCATTTTTCTATGAGAATTTAACATGTAGCCCTTTCTGGAATTTGTCCTTCACAGATTTTTACCCTGCGCTTGATAACACTTTCATATTTGCTTCATTTTTCTCAGACTTCAAAACTCTATGGCTGTTCTCACAAACCTAGTCGGTGAGCAGGTGTGCCACCTAAATAATTAAGTATGTTCAGCAATTATTTTGCACTGTTCTGTATAATACACAGGATTTCACGAGCTGTTTGGGAAGCCTTTCTCCACTGAGGCACATTAGTACATATCTCTGAATTCTCAGGACCTTTGCCACTACCTGTCATGAGGATGGAAATATGACAATATACTATAAATATAGGAGATCACAATAAACACTAAAAAGCCCAAGATTAAGTTGAGCAATTGTGGGTATGAGGCACCACAGATCTGCTACACTGAGGAAAGAGAACAGAGACCTAGCTCATTACTGCTCTACAAGATACAAAAAGCATTATAGTCAGGGTCTTCCCAAGCTCCTTCCAATGCCTAAGATTGTGGAGTTACCAGGCCTGCAGTGAATTTCAAAGATGATACTTGAGTCTGCTGCTGTCATAGTGAAGCCAGGGTTCTTGGGATCCCAAATCACTCTTGCCAACAGCAAAAGGCAAAAGGGAGAGTGAGTCAGCCATAGCCAATGCTGGAGGACCTCAGGAGCTGAAGCTAATGAAAAACCTGAGGCTCCAGACACAAGAACTACTCCTAAAATCCCATAACTCATTTCAAACAATCCAACCTATTTCTGGGCTCCCATCCACAACCTCACCATTCCATGGCTCCAGGATCTCTCAGATTCTTTGTTAATCAGGTCACAGGACATCGAAAGTACTAAATGAGATCCAGCAAGCGTTTTGCTACCAGTATTGTACTCAGAACAGGTAAATCATGCTGAGACACTGGAAGAGACAGAAGTCACAGCCAGCAATGTCCCGCCTGATCGGACAGTTCATATAGCCTACCCCTTCATCACTGATTGACTCCTGCTCTACTGCCCTCCTTCTGAGTCAAGAATAAACAGGGAAAGGAATCCCTCCCTGCAAGGGAGGATCCCAAATGATAGACATAGTGCAGAGACATGTGGAACTGCTTTATTCAACAGTGGTGAACTCAGCTTGACACAGGAGTGTTTGTACTGAAGAGCTTTACCACAGGCTTTTAATTTTTAAATCCATTTTATTTCAAGGAAAAAAGAACAAATCAGCTAAAATTAAAATTTCAAAACATGTCAATCAAGTGGCAGCACTAGTATATACATTGCACATTGTCATCCCCAGATCATTTACCCAAGAGCACAAGACATCTGTAATCAATTTTCCAAACAGTACTATTACAGCCACCTGAGTTATTGAAATACTATTGGCATGAGACAGGGCTAGATCCTCCAAGGAGCCCATGCCAGAGACCAGATACCTTGCAAATATGGGGAAGACTGACACCTCATGCTATGGGCCAAGGTTCAACACAAATGATAAGCAAACTCATCCATATCCTAAGGACTGATGTTCTAAATAATTTCCTAGCACTCTGAGGAAGTCAGGTGTCACCATTCAAAGAAATGTATCCTTCTCCTAAAGACTAACATTCTAAATAGTTTGTATCATCCTGATGAACTCGGGAGTCACCCTCCCAAACCCCTAAGGGAAGAGTCACACTGCCTAAGAATGCTTGCTTTCTATGTGACTCCCTTCCTCCTTTGTTCCCAATTTAATCAACATTAACTGACTATTAATCTTATTGGCTACCATAGCTCTGTTTCACCTTATGCCCATCTGCATTGTGAATTCCTTGTTTTCCCCACCTTAAACTCATTTCACCACATTATTTTACTCTATAAACATCCCTAGAAAGGACAGTGTTTGGCAACCTGATCAGGACCCCTTCTCTCTCTCAGGTAGCTTTCTTTCTCTCAATAAGTGTATTCTTCTTTTAATATCTGTTGTTCCTAAAATTCATTCTTTGATTTTAGACAACAAAAAACTCATATTAGAAATAGTACACCAGGAGATTTATTCCGCTATAGCAATATCAGAATAAACTTTTATCTTTCTTGAAGTCAGATAAATCAGTAGTAGTTTGTATCACCCAATGTTGATCTCACCTTGCCAGGGATACTTGCATTGAAGGCCTTTATCCCTGCCGTTAAGTGCTGCTTCTTTTTCTGAACGTGAACTGATCTATAATTTTGGTTTTGGTATGGACAATGCATTAAGGAAATGACTGAAAATATTTCTTATGAATGGTTTACCAACAGCCGTGGAGGAAGACAGATAGCAAAAATTCCTTGTTTTGATTTCCTCATTCAAATCGAAGGATGTACTTCAAAGTGTTTTACCCTAGAAACAATTACAGGACCTCGTGGTGGTAGTTCAAAGTGGAAGAAGGGGAAATCAGGGATGCTTACACATATGGCCACTTCCTCCTTTCTCCTTAATTACAACTTCATCTTTCTTTCCCAAGGGCCTAAAGAAAATTCCCATCAGCTCCTGGCATGACATCAATGTCCCCTCCAAGCACCACATCCAGTCAAAAGTCACATATACCCCATATCTCCATAGTCAGTCGGAAAAAAAAAAAAGCCAAACCCTTGGGGGCTGTGGGCTCCTCTCCACATTCTTTAAGTAAAAGGCCACTTTTACATTGCTTATATTCTGCTTCTCTACTGTGCTAATTTATCTCCTCAGTAACTTCAATAATCTAACCCACTTTAAACCTATCTCACGACATGATTTTATTCTATAAAATCCCTAAAAAAGACAGTCCTTTGCTACCAGCTCTGAACCCCTCCTGTTTCTCCCAGACAGAAGCTTTCTGATAGGATTTTTGGTTTAGTAAAGAAGAGAATATAAAATCAAAATGGCCTTTATTCTAAGATGATGGAGAGAACCCCATGAAGACTGGTGTCTGGCTTTTTCTTCTGGAAATGTGTGGGAGGCATACATATAGGTTTTGACTTGGGTGGTGCTTAAAGGTGGCATTGCTGATATGCAAGTAGCTGATTGAGATTCTTTTCTGGCCAAAGGTAGGTTGAATAGGGGAGGGGAAAGTGACTTCAAGGTAAAAGTCACCTATTTCCACCTCATACTTCCAAAATGTCCTATTTAGAGCAAAATACTTTCACTTTTTTCTCTCAATAAATATATTCTGCTCTTCAACTCTGTTGTTCCTAAAATTCATTCTTGCACTTTAGAGAACACAAACTCATACCAGACATATAAGGTCAGGAGTTTCATTCCACTATATCATGGTGTGGCTGCCTGTATTTCTAACTAACTCAGCTGTCTATAACTTTAAGAATTGTTTATCAATTTGACTTGGAGTAATTGTAGCAAATAAAATTTTCTTAGTGGATATAGAGAAATATATCATTAAATTGAAAAAATGATTATCACAGTTTTTCTACCTAGCATCAGACAACATTTTCAACTTTCAAGTATGTGGGAAAACAAAAAATAAAAACAACTCAGAAAATAGCAATCCTAAAGGGGACAGTATATCATTCACTGTAATTGCTATGTTATCTGCAGGTATTTCATAGATCACAAAAGAAATATTGAGCCTATTAAATACCAAGTATCAGTTTCAATAAATGTGCTCATAGCACTGCATCATTGACAACTGTGATTTTTTTTTCTGTATGAGGGATTGAACTCATGACCTTGTACTCTCCAGGCAACTCCTTGCATCATTGTGCTCAATCCCCAGCCCCGACAAATTTAGATACTAAATATGACTATTAGCAATGTTTAATTTGCCATTGACATATTTAGTGATAAATTTTGTAAACCTACATTTTCACAAATGAAATTATTTTCTTTCCTTGCCATTTATATTACTTTTTTTTTTTTAGGTACCAGGGATCAAAGTTACAACCTAGCACTTTCCAGGCATGTGTTTCTGCCTGCTGACCTAAATCCCTGGCCTGCATTAATGAATGTTTTTAAATGTTTAAACATCACCTTATCCATTCAAATAGTATTGTGATTTTAGCAAAGGATGTCAATGTACACAGAAATTGATATACAATCAGAGAAGAACTGGAAGTTCAAAAAGTCAATGCAAAAAACTAAATACAACAATCATTGCTACAGGCACAGCTGAAGAAAGCCAGACTTGAAGGTGAATATACAGTGACCATGTCTACATGCTCCTGAAGAGATAAACAACAGCTTGAAATGTACTAAAGTTACCACCACCTCCCCCAGAAAGTTCAGATAAGCCTCAATTACCATACTCAATGACCAGATCAACTGGGCTATTGTTCCCACAAAATGCCTTGGCTCTTTCCACATACCTTTTCTGGATGACTTGTCCCCTGATGAATAATATTTGTAAGCAGCTATAAGCTTATAGGTTGATTGTAGTTTGAGACCCAAACTTTACCCACATTGTGACTATCCTGTATAAATGATACCTGACAATAGGTCTGTGGCCAAAACTCAGAAGACCACTCCTGAAAATTCAGGGCTATTCTCTGTTTTTCAAAGAAAATTTTTGATCTTCTTTTGTTTGTGACTTCATTTCTCAATGTTGTGAGCCATTAAACTTGGTGCATTTGACATCAATCAGGGCAGTACTATATTTCTCTTATTTCAATTTAAATATGAAATGTCTGCTAAAGGCCATGTTCCAAAGTCTGCATTTCAAGCTGCTTGTTTGCCATGAGTTTCAAATTTCCATGAGCTTTTAGAAGTCCTCAGTCTAGTGAACTGCAAATATATTGGAGGAAAGAGATCACTGCTGTGCTGTAGCACAATAGGTGCCATTCCTAAGCCTGTTTGTCACTGCCTCCTGGATGCCTCTACATGGCCTTCGTTTCTCTACAGAATCATTCAATAATTCCCATTTTACTTAAGTCAAATTTTACTCAGCTCTATTGTTGTTTTTTTTATTTTTTAATAGTTTTTCTGTCTCCTTCATTGTTTATTTTTTTCATTTTAGTTTTTTGATTTAAAGACATAGTCTCACTTTGGCGTTCTGCCCAGCCTTACACTCACTATGTAGGTTAGGCTGTCCTTGAGTATATGGTCATTCTCCTGTTTCAGCCTCTTTATTGCTGGGGACAGTTGGTGGGCATTACAACACATGGCATTTGTCTTTTTCCTCCTCTCCTTTTCACTATTATTTTTTCATTTTGGTGGCACTGGCATTTAATCCTAGTGTTTGCTTGTGTCAGTAAAGGCTTATGCAGCTTGAGTTGAGTTTCTGAACAACAATATAGGGAGCCAAGCAACCCAACTGAGAAATGTGGAATTATGTTAGGTGGGCTCAGGACCACTTGTATACAGAACCCCCACCCCCATTTCAGGATCTAAACAAGAGGCTCTGAACTGGAAAGTTACAGATGATTTAAAAGATAGAATCACAAAAAGATCCTGTTGGAAATCATTTAGCTAGAATCTTTTAATAATTTTTGGATAACAACTGTATTCTGCTTCTTTAGTTGAGCAGGTTAATTTTTTTCTTTGGGTACAGCTCATTTTGCTTTTATCCTGGGACTTCTACTCTGAGTGATTTTCCATTTTTCTGGGTGAAATACAGGGCACCAGTTAAATGCAAAGCTCAAGATGGCATCTATTATGCCAAGCTATAACACAGCTAAGTTACAAGGCTCAATATTTTCTAGGGTAAAAACACACATATCTATAACCCCAGCATTCAAAAGGCTGAGGCAGGAGTGCTGTTTTGAGATTAGGGCAAACCTGCGTTCTATAAGGGGTTCAAATCTAGCTGATATACATAGAGAAAACCTGTCTCAATAAAACAAAACTAAACTAAACAAATAAAACCAAACAAAAAGCTGAATGGAGACTGATTTCTTCAAATCTTAATTTCATATCTTGGGGATTAATTTTTTGTATATACACATTTTTGAGACAGCAAATTTGATGCTATATTGCAACTCACAGCTAATGTAACAGCCAAATAGGTGCACTGATTTTTGTGCTGAGTCACTGCAAGTGTCCCTGTGCACTGTCTCTAAAGCAGAGCTTATAGTGTGAGACTGCAGGCCCAGCATCCATAAAGCACAGAGGCAGACAAATATCTCATGAATCACTTTGAGTACTACAAATGATATCTCTTCAAATCTCATTTAGGTTACTGAGTCCTTTGTTCTTAATATACTTAAGCAGCATTTTGATATTTCAATGTGGTTTCATAGAACAAAACATAAATAACATCAAATATGGTACATAAATAATAACTCAAATGTTCACCAAAAACTGCTGTATGTAAAAAATGTATAAACAATGAAACCAGGTGCAAACTTCAAATTATAGCTCAGTGTCACCAAGTGATCACTTTCCATTCAGATACAAGAAATATACCTTGGGAGGCTGGTGCAGGAGAATTGCTTGAGTTACAGAGCTTTCTGAAATAGGAACACAGAGCCTTGACCCCCAGCTCCCATCAGAGCTATTCACAGGAGTCCCTGGACCATGCAGGGCTAAGAACAGAGATTTCTCCCAGAAAGATACTTGCACAACTTTTCAAGATTTCTGTTCAAAAGTTTGATTCACAGTACTGTTTGAAGCAGGAAGCAACTGGGACCCTCCTTAGCCTCCATGTAGAGGGTGCACAGGAGAGCTGCCTGGAGGGTGCTGTGCATGGCTGCTGGAAGGAACTCTGCCCTGACCCCAGGGCCACAGAGGTGCAGGTCTAGGGGTGACAATCTCATGGCAACACAAGGCTTTCCAAGGGCCAGCCAGTGCATAGAAAGTTTCTACTGCAATCCAATGCTTCCCAAAACCAGGACCAGCATGGGGCAAGGACATTTTGATTTCAGTGTGGCCAGTTAGTTAATGAGCAGCCCTGCCTGACACAGCTGTGCAAAGAGTGTCCCCTCTGGGGATAACTCTTGAGCAGGTCCAACTCACTGCCTTTTTCAGATCTGGCAGCAAGGATGTCAAACGAAAGCACGGCAGCTCGAAGTTTGCTCAAACTAAATTGTTTAGTTTCCTTTGGAGAAATGATTGAAAATGCACAAGTCTGGAGAAACACGGCTGAGAAAAGTGCTCTGCATGTTGTGTAAATAAACTGGCCCTTGACAAGACATGGGAATAATGCCCATGAATGGGTCTGCACTGCAGAGGCATAAAATATTGTACATGCAGATTCCATAAATGCAAAAGAAAAATGTAAAATAAATGATATGTGTACATGATTTTCCTTTGACATTGCATTGCAGGGAGGGAAATCCCTGAAGCAACCTGGATTTACCCAGTCACATAAGTATACCCAGGGCAAAACCTACCACACCATTCCATCACCCAACTGTGAAAGCTTAGCTGCTCTGCTCCATGCTTGTTGCTGCAGCTAGTGGACTATTGCTGGTGTTTCTATCTGCACAAACCATCTGCCCCTCTCTCAGCTTATGGCTGCCATGGTGTGGGTTGGACTATGTGTTTACATAAAATCCTATCATTATTTCAGGATGGGTGGCAGCATCTTGTCTAGTGGAAATTATTTTTCAAGTTTGCGCATAAGAAATCTTAGACAATGTGCTTATCCAATTGAGGGGAAATGAGATTGCTTGAAATAAATGCAAGTAACTCATTTTGTCAGTGGCAGATTCAGTTGGTACAGAAGCCCATATTTTGGAGGTAAAAACACAGGAGTCAGGGTTTTCTTGTCAAGATGCTACAAGGCAAAGAAATATCCCCAAATACAGTTTCTGCTTTGGTTCCCCCATGCTACGAAGCTGCAGAGTGGATTCTGAGCATTCAAGCACATGGGTTTGAACTGCAGTAGAAATTTGTAAGAACTTCACGTAAGTGGGGCATGAAAAGACAAAGAAAGGTTTTTTGCAAAATACAATTCTAAATATATGTTTTAATAAATAAAGAAACCAGAAAAAAAGAACAAAAAGAAAAAGTAATGACATTTTGTCTTTTGTTCCAATGCCATAGCCTCAGTCAGAAAGGAGAGGAGCAAAATTTGCAGACTGGAAAGGTGAATGTGGTCAGTGATCTTGGTGCATGTGGGGCTGAGAGTGTACCCCAACCACTCTGCCAGCTGAATGCATGGAAGCACCTGAAGCCTGGTGGAGGCTGAGGCCAGGACTCAGGAACTGAGGACCCAGGGGCTGAGGAGGCAGAGCCTTGGCTGCACCCTGGCAGGGCTGCAGCATGGATACGGTGGGGGAAAGGGGTGTGAGGCAGGCAGTGCTGGGCTCCTCTGCATGCTGCTCACTCCCTGGGCTGCCTGGCAGCAGGAAGATTCAGGGCTTCTTTGCTGGAAAAATAAACACTGAACCAAATCTCTTGCTGTCTTCTGGCATTAGCAGGCACAGATGCGCACGGTGGCTTCTATGGTGGCTTCTAGCACCACTGCACCATGGAAGGGCTCTGCATAACCTGATGTGTTAGAGATAGCGATAAACAGAATGTTGCCTTTCTGAATATCAAGACTCCTTTACACACAACAACAACACACACACACACACACACACACACACACACACACACACACATAGATAGATATTCAAAGTATGTACTGTGCATTTCATTATATATAATGTAATTAAATCATCCATTTTCACTTACCTATTCAAGAAATTAGCCACTATTTATTGTTAACTAAACTGAATAGAAGTAATATTGAATAGAGCACTATGATTAATTCAATGGAATAAAAAAATGGACAAAAAAGAAATAGGCATCCCCCCAGGATCATGGTCTGCCATCGATGAGCCCCTCTCTCCTGTCCTCACCTGCTGCGTGGGCCTCTGTGTCTTCACTGCTGGGTAGAGAGAGGGCCAAACCATAAACTCTCTGTCATCTCAGGTAACACTGGGGACATGGCATGAGACATGGCCTTCTTGCCACAATTTCAGTGACTGTAATTTTATAATTGATGTAGTAGCTCTGCTGTGGCACATTCAGTGGTTTCTAACTATTCACAGCCAAGCTGAATAAGATGAGAATATGGGTGTCATCAACCTCATTCTTCATAATGAAGCCTTAGATGTTGAATTTACAGGTTAAGTGTATAAAGGTTGAGTTTCATACTCACAGATTCACACCTGAAGTTTATGCATAGAGTTGCAGCCTGGAAGGGGAAGCCCAAAGCTGTGCAGATCTCTATTGAGATCTGAAGGTGGGGAAGATGGACCAGGCAGAGGTGCTGGACACCATGACACCTAGCAAGAACCATGGCAAGAAAGTCCCAGATTCAGGCCTGCTGATCCATGAGTCAGCTTCTCAGCAAAGCAGCACAGCTTGCAGGCTGGACAGGAGATGGCTGGAATGGTCCTGCTGCCAGAGCTCCTCCCTGCAGGCCTGTAGCCCCTATCTCACTCAGGGGACCTCTGTTCAAGAAGGTCATCCTGTTACAGAGCCCACTTTGACTGAATGTCTTCCACTCCAGTGCAGATCTCAACTGCTGCATGTGGACTCACCACAGCTGTGGAGCAGGACAGTTACTCACAGGGAGCAGTTCAGAAAGTGGGGACACTGCAGGCTGGTCAAGGTATGGAGCCTGAAATAAGAGATGGGCTCAGGACTGCTACAGTTTCCTTCAGTAGAAGCAGCATGATGAGTATATTTTGCTTAAAAAACTAAGTAACAAAGTAGTTACTCATAAGAATATACACTGTAGGTTTAGTTTGAGGATACCAAAGAGAATGGCTGCATCCCTGAGTAAAATGAAATATGACCCTTAACGGGTGTGTGGTTTCCTTTGGTATAACTGACCCACAGACATCAGAGACAGACACACTGATGAACAGAGCAAAAAACAGAAACAAAAATCAATATCCAAAAACCAAACAAACCCTTGGAAAGTAAAACTTCAGGGAAAATAATGTTTTACCCTGGCCTGGCCTTCTGGAGGGCAGTATGCCCCAAGTAGCTTTAACTTTCACACCTTTCTGGGGGTCTGAATTCAAACAATCATCAAATTCGGGGAGGAGTTAAATAAAAAGAGAATGTGCTTCAAGGACACAAAACCTCAGTCCCAGTGCAGAAGGCAATTGGAGTGATGCTCTGAAGTGCATGCTGACCCCAGTTAAAAATCAGAGAATCTAAAACAGTGTTAATGGGATTTTCAGTCTTACTCTCTGTGAAAGAAACTGCAGGCTAGGAAGGTAGCAGATAGCTTAAATAGATGGACTCTTTCTGCAAAGTGTCTAAAAACTGAAGCTGAACATTTTATTCCATGAATACACAACATTGCTATCAATTGCCAATGCAGGATAATGTACACCTGTAATCCCAGCACTCTGGGAGGGTGAGGAAGAATGAGGAAAGATTTAAGCCTAGCCTGGGAAACTTGGAAAATTAGTGAGACCATATGTTAAAATTTGTAAATAATTTTACAAATGTATGAAAATATCAATCATTTAGAAATCCCAGTGCAAGGTACATTAACCACTATTAATCTATAATTATTTTTACCATTTTATAGACACAGAAAGTGTATCTTTACATGATTCTTATTATTATTTCAAACAAGATATAATCCCTTGATCCAATTCTCATTCAAAATAAAAATTTAGGACAGAGAAAATAGGAATGATCAAATTCTCTTTATACTGAGCTACTCATATCTTAACAGGGTATATTCAGTGGCATATCTGCAGTGATTTCAGTAAAAACTTTAAAAAATTAAATAAATGCAAATACCAGGCAGAACATCAATGCCTGCATGATGGTAAATCTTATGCTAGTTGTGTTGACTAAAGTACATATTCAAGAAAACTTCACAAAGATTTGCTTTCTCAATTGACAGGTGACTTGACTTTTCATTTTAATATTATTTTTGTCTTTCATTCATTCATTCATTCATTCATTCATTCTTTTTTCATTCTATTTTTAGAAAGGGTTTCACTATGCAGTTCAGTCTGGTCTTCATCTTACTTTGTAGCCCAGACTAACCTCAAACTCACTACAATCCCCCTGCCTCAACCTTCTGAGTACTGGAATGACAGGTGTGCACCAACATCCCTGACTGGGTTTTCCTTTTTAAATTTTCTCCAAAGCAAAATTAGTCAGATTATGTTATATTCTTATATTTTCTCAGGTTGGTTATTCAAAGTCAAATCAGAAAGCACTGCAAACATGCTGAAGGAGTTTCAAAATCCTAACCAACACATAACATAGTGGAACATAACATAGCATGGCATAGTATAGCATAATAAAACAAAACAAAACAAAAACCAACCATTTAACTCTGCTTGAATCAACTGCTTCCAAAGATACTTTAAGAATATCTAAGGTACCATACAACAGAAATATGATCCAGTAATTTCACATTCAAGCACTTTTCTTTGAAATAAAAGTGTATATACACACAAGAACATGAATAAAAATGGCTGTGGTACCCTGCTTTCAAGAATCAAGCCATAAACAGAACAAATGCCCATCAGCACATAGATGACACATGCATGAACAAGTTGCAGTTGTTTGGTTCATCCCCATAATAGCAAGTAGTGACAGCATAGGAGGAGCCCAGCATGGAGACACTGCTTGAAGTATACCAAGCAAAGAGCATTGCCACTAAACAGGCTCAGCACCATCACCTACAGGAAAGGCAAACTACCCAGGAGGGACACAAAGCTCATGGACTGTTTGGGATGGGAGGACAGGAGTGATAGCAGCTGCTAGCAGACAAGTTCCCCAGGAGTGACACACATGTGTCCTTCATCCACAAGGGGCAGTGATGTTCATGGACTTGCAAAGTCTTCCCTTGCTCTCACCACCTGCTGTCCCCCCTCACAGGCTGTCAGAGTATGGAGAACTACAGTGTGTGGCTGAGGTAAACATCCAAGGACTCATAAGTAATCATTCATAGGCATGTGAGAGGAAAACTTGCTAGGAATCCTCCTCCCCCGGACATGCGGAAGTTTTAACATGAAACATTCACATCCTTCAAGGAAAAATATTATGGACAGTCTGGGAACATCTCCATGCTCCCTAATGGAATTGAAATGAAACCATATGCCCAGGAAAGGAGGTCACTTGAAAATGTGACATATCTCTAAGTGAAGACACTAAACACCTCATCTTCAGAGACAAGGGACCCTTTGGATGGAATTGTGTGATTGGCACAATGCCTGCCACATCTGAAGCATCTACATGTTTGCTGCATTTAAATTTTCAAAGTGTAGCAAAGTGTAAAACCACACTCAGTTTTCCAGTTTTTCAGCTGCTCTTTCTAGGGAGAATAGATTTGTAAAAATAAATTGGGCATTAGAGGTGGCAGCCCAGCTATTGACCCTAGTGTATGACCTCATTTGCTTGGCAACAGATCTAAACAGAACTCTGAAGGATCTGGTCACCAAGCACCTTGGTCTGGTGACAGTTGGCCTTCACAGGCACTTGGCTAGAGAGAGTGATCAGTCAATATGTTATGCTGCTTTCCCAGGCCTCAAAACACCAGCCTCAGGACTTCCCTTGGGAAAACTACCTGGGAACAAGTGAGAGGATGGTTCATTCAGCCAAGATACTTCAGGATGCTCACCGGGAACTGCCCAACCATCAAAGGCAGCACAGGACAGAATTCACCAGGCCCAGTCCCCAGGCACCCAGACAGAAGAGGGAAGTCTAGGCCAGATGTCCCTAGGCTCTGCCACCAGCCACTCATAGAGACACAGACTCCAGAACAAGGCTATTTAGGCCTGGCCACCACAGTAAGTCTGCATAAACAATTCCTTCCCTAGGTCATCAGTGTGAGGGGGTCTGAGGACAGGCACTGATGGCAGATGCTCCTGGGCAGGGACAGGGAAACTGAGCCTGGGCCACTGTCATGTTCACATTCCCATCTAGGACAGGGCTGGCAGGAGGAGAAGGGCAGCGGCCATGTTTATCCACAGACTCCAGAGTCATCTCCTGTCCTCCTGGGTAGAAGTCTGGGATAGTGCTTTTTGTCTTTGAGGAACATAAGTTTATGATGTTTAACAAAGTAAATCCTGTGGTTTCTCAGAGCCTCAGGCTTTCTCCAGGCTTCACGGCTCTGGCCCAACATAGCTGTACACAGGACATGGGCATGGAGCTGGCCCCTGGGCCCTGTGTGACATGTCCCTGCTACAGACATGGTACCCAGAATAACAATAGATATCTGCTCTGGTGCAAGGTGTGTCAGCAGAAGGGACTGTATTGTGGCCCATATAGTACTGAGGGGAATTTAGGGTCAGATTAACCGTTTAAGCACATCCATCCAGGACTTGTCAAACATTGCACCTGTGGTCCTGCTCTCAAGGAATCTAGATTCCAAGTGTTCAAATACCATATGGTCTCTACTCAGCGTCTACCTTGTCACAAGCAAGGTCATTGTACACACATTGGTGGAGAAGGGGAAATGGGACACAAACACAAAGTCACTTCATTTCTTGGCATGCTTGCATTCTGCCCTTGTATCTCATTTTCAGCCCTAGGCCTGGTGTCCATGGACCATTAGCTGGCTGCCTCTCCACCCTATCCCCAGCTCTTACACATCATCAACTCACCAGAGATGTGCTCACCTCAAATGTCAGTCCACTCTGTCCATTTCTCTGGTGCTTGTCTTACAGGAATTTTTCAGGCACCGCATTTCCTTTCATAGAAGCCTCAGGGCTAAATGAGCACAAGAAAAGAACAGTTAACACAGCTGCTCACCTTCCATGGCTATGGAAGAGTAGCTTAGTTCCTTCCTGTGGACATTCTCTTAGGAAACTGGGGAACATTCTGTGGGGCCTCATTAATGGATCTGGACATCTAGAATGATCCTCCATTTTCTCATCTCTAAAATTGGAGGCCATCTTAAAACTCATAGGTTTTGTTAATGCATAGACTTCTTTTCTGCCTCTCCTCTATCAAGGTGATGTGAGCATGGTAGTATTCCTTAGTGAGCCCTGTAGCACAAGCCTCTGTGGACAATTTAGAGTGTGGGCTTTGCTTCAGCTCCAACCCTTCTGAGAAGTCATGGGCACGAGACCAATTCTATGTCCGCCCACTGTCTCATCACAGATCGGAAGTCAGCTAGCAGAGAGCCTGGCAGATGTCTGTACAGCAAGCCAGGTGCAGGCAGATGGACCTCACAGCCTGAAGGAGACTCCAGACTTAGCCTTCCTAGACAGCTGCCCCAGGTCTGGCCATTCCACTCTGGCTTCCTCCATGGCTGACATCTCAGACCTGCAGGCACCAAAACTGAGAATGTGAGTTCTTACCTTAGCAGCCCAGTGAGACTTGGCCACCTGCAGATTCAGGTCCTGGCCATGTGCAAGTTGATCACTCAACCCCAGTTTACAATGCTGAACGATGAGGTGCTGAGTGCATTGAGAACTCAGGGTCACTGGGGATGAAATGGGGTCTCCATGCAAAGTGGTTAGCTGTGGCCTTGGTCCCATGAAGACCTACAGTAGAGGCTGGGCTGATTCCCATGAATGATCTTCCACCCCCTTTACTGACCAACACTTGGGAGAAGCTTTCTATTCTTTGGAAAGGAGATTGGAGTGTCACTATATAGGCCTCAGGGTTTGTTCAACACAGGAAACCCTGAGTACTGCAAAGAATCCATGACTGTCAGATATCATGGAAGAGCAAATAGGTGTAATCATGCTACAAATACACATGAAGACACACTGTGTGCAGACACATTTCTGGGTATTGGCCGAGACCTTGTAAGCAGAGGAGATGCAACTCCTGCCCTTTTGAGTTACAATGTTCTTTGGAGGCCACAGAGTCACCATTTGCAGCAGAACGGATATTGCTCACCTAAAAGCCATTTTTCTAGACCCCAGGCCTTCCTCAGTGTGGGTACAGACCATGCATTAATGGGTAAGCAATGGATCATTGCCTAAGATAGAGACTGCAGAGAGGCAAGACAGATACCAACTGACCTCTCACTTCTCAGATATTCGTGGAGCATCAGCCCTGATCCATTGAGTGCAGTGAAATGGCATATAGCAGTCACTGCCTTCACAAAGCTGACTGCACTGGGCAGGGGCAAGATACAATGTGTCAGAAAGTACAAGTGTGATAAAACTATGCAAGGTTTGCCTCTCACAGAGACTTCTTCAGCCTCTAATGGCTCCTTGGGCCCAAAGTGCCCCACTGTGGGTGGGAGAGGATGTGTCTGGATGCTGTACAGACTGGGCAAAAAGCCTACACCCCTCCCACAAATGAGTTCCCCAGGTATATCAGGCCTCTCACTCAGCTGGCTCCCTTCTGCCCCAGACCCACATCTTCTGTGCTTGAGTCTTCATTTGAACTGTACTTCCATGTAGATCCCCAGGCTAAGCTTCTTCAGGAACAGTCAGAGCCCCCTGAACCTCCCGGGCCTGAGCTCCAGAGTTTATGGGCTTGTGGGCAGGAGATATGCCTTGGAACTCAGCAAAGTGCCCAAATGCTGTGTGACCCAGGAGCAGTCAATATGGGGATGTAGTCTGGGAGGCTTTGCTAGGGCTGAGCTGGTGCACACAGCTGCCTCTGACAGGCAGTGGGAAGGGTTTGCCCCAAGAAATCCATGGACAGTTGGTGATATTTTCTCTTCCTGAAATTACAGGGCCAGTTTCAGTCCATGCATAAGTTGCACCTCCTGACCTTGTGCCAGCTCCACCTGCAGCTCCCTCACCAGCTCTAGCCCCACAGCAAGAGCCAGCACCTGAATTCCCTTGTCCATCAGCTCCAGAGCTGGACCTCCTGGGTGCTCCACAGCAGGAGTCATCTCTTGAGTTCTACCTGTGGGCAGTTCTTGACCCACACCTGCCATTCCCCTCTCTTCCAGGTTTATTTATCATTGTATTCATCACTACTCTTATTTCTCAGAGATTTGTTAATGACAGAACAAAGTAAATAAAATTTAACATTTTAATGAACTTTAAGTAATCAGCTTGCTGGCATTCAGTGTATTCTCAATGTTGTGAGGATTTCCCAACTGTCCAATTCCAGAATGCTCTTCAAATTTTTACACGATGTTTTTTTTTTTTTACTTTCCCCTGCTGTTCCACCCCAGCCAACAGTTGTCCTATGTCCTTACAATTAACTTATGTTACATTTCCCACATCAATGCCATCAAGTTTTCTTTGCCCAGAGAATGGTGGTAGTGAATCTTTAGGGTTAGTTAGATTTAGGGTTCAGGTTAGAGTTAGGGTTAGGGCTGGACTAAGCTTCCAAATATTGCATCATACCCACTGCAATGATCATAAAGAAAGAACAATCCATACAAAGCAGTGCTTTGTGCTGGCAATGGCTTGGCCCTGAACTAGGTTCTCAATGCCCGAAACATTGAGAACAGTCACGAATTGATGGACTGCACCACTGGGCACAAAGTAGGGTGTAATTTCCAATTCTTTGCATCACATGTGTCATGGACCTATCAAAAACATAATCAGTACACACTGTAAATAAGTACTAATAAAATATGACAATTTATAAGCAAAACACACAGCAAGAAAATCCACTTCTGATATGTGGGTATAAAAGCACAACTGATGAAAAACCTCATGCAGGAAGGACACACTCTACCTGGCCAGCACTGAGTCCTTCATGCACATGCAAACCTGACAATCAAAGCATCAGCTGTCCTCAAACTAAGACCTCACTAATGGAATTTTTTGGCCAACCTTACTATCATGGCAACTGCACTTTTATACTTTGCTCTATGCAAAACTTAACAGAGATACATAGAGATCTCACTGTATGCTGACTACCCAAGATGCCCAGAAGCAGCTCACTTGGGAAGACAAGTAAACCCATACTGCCAAAAGCTGGTGACGACTAAGTCATGGAACAGAAAGTGAAAACAAACTGCAGGCACATCTTCTGGAAGAGCCCTCAGTTGGGCTCCCAAGTCCAGCCTTTGTAGCTCTGCTCAGACTGCTGATTTCTAGCAGAGTGAACAAAATAGCTGTCTCCTCTCTGGCCTCAGGATACAGGTTCAGAAGTGGGTGTAAGACTTACAGCTGGATGTGCCCCTTGTCTTTCTATATTTTCTGTCTTGGAAGAGAAATCCCCTTGTCTTCCTGTACTTTCCTGCCCTGCCTGCCCAAAGGAGGTTCAAAGGCTGAGGACTGCTTTCATTGCATTCCATAGGTTACAGTATGTTGTATCTGTGTTTTCATTGTATTCTAATATTGTTTTGTTTGCCCTTTAATTTCATCAGTAACACAATGGTTATTCAGAAAGTTGTTATTTAATTTCCATGTATTTGAAGGCTTTGCACTTTTTTGCCATTGATTTCCAATTTTATTGAGATATGGTCTGATATTATGCATGGGACAATTTTGTTCCTTTTGCATTTAGTTAAGCATGCTGTATTGGTTAATATATGATCTGTTTTGGAGAAGGTCCCATGTAGAGCTAAGAAGAATGTGTATTCTAATATAACTTATGATGTGGTTTGGTGGAACACTCTGTAAACATCCTTCAAGTCCATTTGCTCACAGGTATTATTCAGTGCTGTTATTTCTTTGCTGACTTTTTGTCTCGTTGGTCTATCTCTAACAGTGGGGTGTTAAAGTCTCCTATTGCAATTATGTACTTGTGTTTGGTTTTTTATGTGCATTAGTATTTGCCTTATATAGTTGGATGCTCCTGTATTTGGTGCATATATATTTGTAATTCTTCCTTTTGCAGTTTCTCACTTACTCGTATGTAGTTGCCTTCTTTATCTCCTTTAAACATTTTAGGTTTAAAGTTCACATTTTCCACAAACACAATAGCTACCCTGCTTTTTTCTGGGTTCCTGTTTCATGAAAAATTGTTTTCCATCCTTTGTCTTTTACTCTATGAATTTTGAGTAGGATATGTTTGTTGTATACAGCATATTGAGGGGTCCTGTTTCTTGATCCATTCTGTCAACCTGTTTCTTTTTATAGGTGAGTTATGCCCATCTACCTTTATGGATATCACTGATATGTACTGGCTTGACTTTGCCATGTTGGCTTCTTGTTGTTGATTTCCTGCTTTTCTCCCTTGTTCAATTTCTTGCCCAGCCTGGTCATTTCTTTCTGTTGTTCTGGAGATTGTGGTCATTTGTATCTCTATCTAGCATGTCTTTCAGTAATCCTTCTAGGGTTGGTTTGGTGGACATGAATTTCTTCAGTTGTTCTTTGTCATCAAAGTATCTTGTTTCTCCATTAAATTTGAAAGTCACTTTTTCTTGGTACATCAGTCTAGGTTGAAAGTTGTTTTCTGTTAGGGCTTGAAATTGTTCACTCCAAGCTCATCTTAACCTGAAGGTTTGTGCTGAAAAGTTTGCCTTAATAGTAATCATAGTCTTTCCTGGACAGGTGAGTTGTGTCTGTTTTCTAACAGTTTTAGTATTCTCTTTTTAAGCTGTATGTCTGGGATCTTAAATATTATATGTTTGACAATAGACTTATTTTTGTTGTGACTGTTTTGCACTTTGTGTGTCTCACTTTTTTGTATATCAGAATTTTCTTCATGTTTGGAAATCTTTCTGTTATTTTTTATGGGAATAGCTTAGTTATGTCATTTGCATTGACTCCTGCATCTTCACTGATGTCTATTAGTCTTACATTGCTTCTCTTGGCATCATGTTGAAGCTGCTGGATTGTCATTTCATGATGCTTTGCTATTTTTATATGCTCTACACTTCCATGATCACTCCCTGCAATACGGTCCTCAAATTATGAAATTCTATCCTCTGCTTCATTTAAATGGTTTTGCCAGCTTTCAATATTTTTTGTTGCTTGAATATCTCTTTGCATATGTTTCATAGATTCTGCTTGTTTTCTAAATTTTTCATTCATAGTTTCAATTTACCATGCTCCTGTATTTTTTGTTTTATCTGTTTCTTCTCTAGCTATGTTGAGAAACATGTTTAGTACAGTTGTTACATCTGTTATTTCTTTACATGAGACATTATTTCTAGTTTGATTTCCTCTATAGCTTCATGGATCTGTTTCTTTATTCATTTGCTATTTTTGAAGTTTCTGATTTATGACTTTTAAGGTCCTCTATTTCAATGTCAGTTGGTCTTGCTCCTGATAGACTAGATGTTTGAGATTGCATTTTGCCTTTTCTTTTTGTCATTTTCCCATAGGTATTACATCCATGGTGGGACTGTTTCACTGACATTTTGCTTTAGCTCTTTCGGCTGCTACCATATTCCTAAGCTGTCTAGATTGTACACATGTATTATGGCTAGAGAGGAACAGTCCCCTGAGTCCCTCTTCTTGGGCTAGGGGCTCCTCTACCTCCATCTTCTGTCAAGTCATAGGCCTGTCATGCAATACCAGGGAACTCTCACAAGAACTGTCCTAGCTTTGGGGCCTTAACTTCAGGAGAAGTCAATATTACCTGGGTCATGCAGTGTGATTTCCACAGGAGCCAGCTGTGATTCCAAGTCCTCCAGTGGACTCACAATTCTATCACTTCTAAGACCTTCAACATGCCCTTGGCCATCACATGAACCCTTTCCAGTTTCTACATGCCTCCTATCATTGTCAATTATCAGGTAAGCAAATATTCATCCCACAAGAGAAACCCTGTTGATGTTTTGAAGAACACAAAGGAGACTTTCATTTTTGTTCAAAACACACTGGTATTCGTGAGGAAGTGCACGAAGCAAATTTCTTCTGTCTTGCTTGTGGTACATTCACTTCAGATACCATTTTGGCAGTTAATTTCAGGTTAACTCATCTGACTGTCTTAGGATTCTGTGCGTACAATCCTCTATGTCATGAAGAGAATTTTATAAGATTTTCACTTGAACTTTGTTTCCAACAACTGAAAACTGAAATGTGAATATACAATAACATTTGAATGAATAAACAAACCACAGCAAACCATGAAGTGAGAACCTACTAAAGAAAATCCATAGGAAAACACTGTACAGTAATCTCACTGTACATAATCATTAATGATTATGATTGGTGAAAGAAGGCCGAGAGGTCAAATTCTGTACACTCATTACATACATTTTGAAAATACGACAAGACACGTGTGATAGAAGACAGGTCAGATCATATAAGAGATATACTCTGTTCTCTCAGAGTTGCTGTGTATCAGGAATCCAGGAGGTTTCGCTGGGTCTGCTACCAACATATCTTTGTGAAGACAGGCTCAGGAGAGATGGCACTAGGGCAAAATTTGCTCTCAGGCTCTGTCCCTTGTTACAGGCAGGACCCAAGGCAAAAGCCTGATTCCTTTTGGACTGTTTTCCCTTTTCTCCCTCAAAGCTCATCAGCCTCTCCTCTTGCAAGCTTCAAAGACAGCAGTGACTTCCCCACAGCCAGAGATCCAGAGAGGAAGAAAAATAAATACTAAAATATAAGAGAGAACATAAGAGGGAAAGAACAGAAGATGTATAACAGTTATTTTAATGCGTGAACCTTAGTATTCGCATCACATGATGTCTGCCATTGTCAGTTATTTAACAGTGAGTCAGGAGCTGGGAGAGAGCTCAGCATAGTGTACTTGCTTACCATGCATAAGGCCCTGGGCTCAATTTCAGCACTGCTAATGCAAAATAACAACACTAATAATAGTAATAATAAAAATAATCCACTAAGTGAGGCCAATAATGTAGGGAATGGGCTACTCAGCTTTTTGCATTAGAAGATCAGCTGTCAGCTATTGAGTAGGAGTCAGGTCATAGGAGTGCTAATTTGCAAAGGTGTGAATGTAGAAGCAATGCCAGAAGATTTGGGGTGCAACTCCATCCATAGTGCTTGCATAGCCTGTGTGAGTTCCTGACTCGAGGCCATAGCTCCAGTACATAGCAGAGATTGTGATGCTTAGGGAACATAAAGATGATTGAATTGAAGAACGTCTAACCCCTCACAATGCCTCCAGGGAATATGTCCAGGAGGTCAGTGTCATTTCTACCACCAGGCAGCACTGTATTCCACGTTCATTGCGCCCATTCCTGGATTTAACCTCTAATTCTGTATACTATGTACACAAGACACCAGCTACCAGGCATTACAATTGTCATTTCAGACTGGTGATAATGTCCCTTGGAAGTAGATGCCAGGATGACCTCTATAGTGCATGGGGACACTCTGTGAAAGACCTGAGGGAGAGTGTCTTGTCTAGGTTTACATAGGAAGACAGGAGGAGGATTTGGGTCTAAACTCAGATCTTTCTCCTCAGAGCTGTGACCCTGTCAGCACTGCTGGTTTTTCTTAGCCTTGGAGAAGCCTTGCCTCCTACCATGGATCTGTCACTCGGGTGAAGCTGTTCTCTTCATTGTGAAGGACACCATAGAGTCATTCCATGGGCTTCCAAGGTATCCACAGAATGAATCTCTGGGTGATACCATAGGACACAAATTCACACAGACATCATAAAAGGAGATGGTGAGTGCCTTTAACCAGCAATTTACTAGACTGTGACCATGATGCAATGACCAGAACAAATGTAGCCACTGTTCTCTTGTGATTCCATGTTATCCAGGACACAAGTCCCTCTAAAGAAGAGATCAGGTTCTACCCACATTACTGTGAATTTGCCTAACTTCCTGGCCTCTGTATAAGTGAACACATAATAGGGGAAAAGGTGTCCCCATAAGGCACAAAGAATGGAAGGATGCATCCTGATATGAAGTGAAGTGGAAGGAATAGCAGGCAGAACACACTCCCTCTGATCTCTCACTTCACAGATATTTACTGTGCACCAACCCTGTAGAGTAAGCACAAGTAGAGTAACATTGCAGACACTATTCTCTTTCTCACAGAGACAACACCACGAGGGTGGGAAAGAAGAAGGATGTCATGCTTTCCTAAAGAATGGAGGACAGGTGGTCACAGCACTTTTAGGGACTACAATCAGCAGGGGAAGGCTTCTTGGACCAGCACTGTCCCATTCAAGGCAGAGAGAAGGCTGGGCTGGGCTCTCTGCAATTGGAGCATGAGGCTGGTGTGGAATTCTACAACATGTCCCAGCTGAATTGGACCAACCTGAGCTCACTGAATATAAGCACTGTCTTCAGAAGATTTTGGCTTTGGCCTGTGAGCCTTTGGGGAGTGCATGGAACACTTGACACGGAAAAAGACTGCCAGTATTGGGACCTCCTACAACCCTGAGGCATTAAGAAATGAGTTGGTGAAAGCTGAATGAGAAACTTTGCTGGGGTGGATTTGTGCACGGAGTTGTCTGTGACAGGCATTGGGAAGTTCTGGGGCCTGCAAGGAGCAAGGTCAGTTGGTGATTGTTGTCCTTCTGCTGATGCAGGGCTGGTACTTGAGTAACCTCAAGTCCAAATTGCAGAGCTTTGGTCATCTGCACCTGCAGTGACTTCACTAGCTCTGGGATCAAAGTGAAAACTAAGGTCAGGCACCCTGTTAAGGAATTCCATAACTGGCACTTTCACCACACCATGACAGGTGTTTTGAGCTCTACTTAGGGGCAAGTCCTACAAAGCACCTGCTTTTCCCTTCCCATCCCCTTAACATCCCTCCCCTTGTATTTCTTTCAGTTTTGATTGTTTACTCCTATGTCTATAATTATTCTCAACATCAAATTCCAAGGTAATTTTAATTAAAAGTTAAGATATCATGCATTTCAACATATTCAATTCAGTAACACGTCAACACATCACTAATTTGTACAATTTCCACATCCATTGAGTTCCAGCACTCTGCTCAGTTTGGGAACTTCAATATCCTTGTTCTCTCATGCTACTCCCCACCCACTCTGACATTTTTGCCCTCTAATTTAGTACTCTGGGTTTTTAATATTCATGCATCAGATTATGTTTGGTCAAATATTCCTAGAGGAGACTGGCTGCTATTGCTCTTCAATAGAAGAGAAAATCCCAGATAGACCAAATATACAGATAAAATGTGAAGATTATTGTTTATCTACTCATCTTTTCATGTTGAAAAGTTTTCCCATGATCTCAGTGATACAAGGGAGAGAGAAAGATCTGATTCTTTACATTTGAAAAACAGAACTAAGAATAATGTAGAATCCACAATAAGAAATCTTTGCTTATAAGCAGCAAGCAGATAAATAGTTTGTATTAGAAGTGACAAAGAGGTGTAATGAGTCCATTCTGTGAGAGATGAAAAATTCTTGTAATTCAAAAGAGAATCACCACATGTAAACAAATGTAGAAAATGCTGAGCTTCCCAAAGCTGATTCATGCAAGCACACATCCCTGACATGTGCTGTGTCCCCATCTGATGGCAGGTTTTAAGGCAAATGCTGAACATCACTAGGGAGAACATGGTGTGCAGAGAAGAGCCCTGTCCAGTAGCTCCCATCACAGCTCTACACAGGTGTCCCCAGACCTTGCAATGCTCACAATAGAGATTTATCCCCCACAGAGATCCGCATAACTTTTCAAGCTTCCTGTTTAAGACTGTGGTTCACAGCACTGTTTGAAGCAGAAGGAAACTGGGAGCCTTGCTACACTCCACATAGAGAGTTCAAGGAATCAGAGTGGGTCACGAGAACCAGGGAAAGCTGCAGGAATGCTGAGCTTAGTGTCTCTGTGTCCACAAGGAAAGAGGAAAAGGAATCTGATCACGAAGTAATACACTGATGAGAGAAGGATGTGTGCATGGAAGATCTTGGTTTTGAAAATGAAATGTCTCTGACATCAATGTGTGTTTACACACAGACATTTAAGAATCTATGGCCCTTTTTCTTTTTTTCCCTCTCTTTTTTACAACAAAATTTACACATTTTGGATTTTATTGCTCCTTAGTGCTTATTACTTTTTTTGGGGGGAGAGAACACAGTCAAATATGGCAAAACAAAGCTGTCAGTCAATACCAAGGATAGACATAGCACATGGTGTAGAACAGAGTACAAGTTTATCAACAATGGTTATCAACGTTGTCCCTTGTTTCCTTAAAAAGAATTGTCTATCTCATTAGATATTATAAAGCGTGTTTATGGGTATTAAATAGCTGACTATATCAATGTTTTTGGATCATTGAACACAGCTGTTTGCAGTCTCCCTATTTGAATGTCCACCTTGTATTCTTTGATACTGTGATTTGAGGAACTATTTTCAAGATGATAATATGTAATCTACTAACAGGTGATTTCTTACTGTTATGTTTTTTGTTGTTGTTGTTGTTTTTTTTTTTTTTTTTTGTAGTTCTGTATTACGTGTACCCTTACACCGCTTTGGTTTATTTTGTGTTTTTCTCTTTTTCCTCTTAAATAAAAAAAAAATACAAAAAAGAATCTATGGCCAAGATTGATGTCTCAGCAGTGTACTTACTTATGCAAACCCTGACTCAAAATAAAAAAGAAATTTGAAAACAGAATTTACGGTAGTTCAGTGCACAGGCCTGCATTCAATTCCCAGAATTGAGTTAAGGAAAAAATTGGGAGCAAGATGAAGGGCTGCACAACACCATCACCTGGTCTTTCTGGAGAGCCATGTGCCCCAAGCAGCTTCAGCCTCCACATCTTTCTTGGCACTTTGATTTTAAAGAATAATCAGTTCCATGAGGGATGCGGAAAGGAAGATTTTCATCCAAGATTACAAAGTCTCATTAACAATGGAGAAGAAATTTTCAATGATAACTAAACTGCCTGGTGACCACAGTTAATAAGAAGGATAGCTTTCAAAACTGCTAAACAATGGCATTTGCAGTTGTAGTCACTGTGAAAGTATTTGTAGGTTAGTAAGGTGGTAGACACATGGTAGACACATTAGCTGGATTGATTCTTTCTACAAAGGAGACATAGATCAAAAGCACATGTTACCCCACAAACATTCATAATTATTGTGAATCACCAAAGGAAGATATCCTATACGTGTACTCCCAGCACTCAGGGAGAGTAAGGAAGGAGGACCACAAATTTAAACCCAACTTGGAGAGCTGAGTAAATTATTTAGAGATTATCTCAAAATTTTTAAGAAAAAACGACAAATTTTTAAAATGCATGGGCATATAGCTCATACAGAAATCCCTGTGATCACTGAACACAGTGTATTAATCACTATTCTGTTATAAAAAAATTAATCTATTTATAAAAGTGTTTTCAAAACTAATATCTACCTGTGCTACATTAAAATAAAAAAGAAGAAAAAAATTGTTTGTTTGTTTTATTTCCTTTGAGACAAGGTATTCCTATGTACTGCAGGCTGACCTTGACTCAACAAGTATTTCAGGCTAGCCTTGAACTCCCTGTGATCCTCGAGTCTAACCCTCACATGTGATGGGATTACAGGCATGCACCACCATGCCTTGCAAGAAAGTTTTTTTTAATTGTCAAGAGGATAAAACCAAATGAAATAAAACAGAATAGAGTCAATCAAAACAAAAGGAGGATCACGGTACACCAGTTAAAAATAAAATCCCACAGTAAGTTGTGTGGCCTCTCAGGTGGTACAGAAAATGACTCAACACCTTGCTGAACTCCAAATTTCTCCAGATAATTGGGCAAATACCTAAATATTGCAAGGTGTCTATTGTTAACATTTCTTGTCTAAGAAAAAATTCATATCAAGTACCAGGGAAAGAACACAGAACTTTGATTTACTATTTCCAATGTCTGGAATTTATCCCAAAAAAAAAGATATATGCTCAATGCAGTTTTTCTAAGGGGAACTAGACTTGTGTACATGGTCAATAACAGGATAATTAAGTAAAACTCTACTTATGCATATAATATAAATATTCAACACTACGCAAATGCATAAATGATGTGAGCAGAACTGGGGAGTATGGTTAGAGACAGCCGAAAACGGACAAGATGGGTATTCTGCAGCACGTTCAACAATGTGGGTGA